>NC_091160.1:33124212-33174646 GCF_040958095.1 Procambarus clarkii
TGGAATCTAATCTGATGAACCCACCAATTGGGGCCAGTGCAGAGATTGACAATATTACGGTATTTTGATGTTTATTTAAACCCCATAATTTTGGTGGATTCGTAGATTTCTGTTAATAATGTGATGTATTGGGGAAGAGATTGAGCAGGAAGAGGAGGCGGGGTACCTAGGTTCAAGTATATCCCGTGTTGCTTTTGTGAGGATGTGTTTCTCCAGCCTTTCTCTAGTGTTTAGTTTTATTACTCTAAATTCTTACATTTTCTGCTCATTCCTCTTTACTTGGTCCACCCTCTCTCCTCACCTGGTCCACGCTCTCTCCTCACCTGGTCCACCCTCTCTCCTCACCTGGTCCACGCTCTCTCCTCACCTGGTCCACCCTCTCTCCTCACCTGGTCCACGCTCTCTCCTCACTTGGTCCCCCCCCCCTCTCTCACCACCTGGTCCACGCTCTCACCACCTGCTTCCCTCCCTCGTGTGATCCTGGTGCTCATGGGTGTGGTTGTGTGGCCTCCACAGGGGGGACAACGACCGAGAGACCCTGACGAAGGTACAGAAGGGAGAGTTGAACTTCGACATGGAAGCCTTCACCCACATCTCTGACGAAGCCAAGGACTTCATCGCCAAGCTCCTCGTCTTCAAGGTTAGTCACCTGTGTGTGTGGGGGTGGGTGTGTGTGTGTGGGGGTGGTGGGTGGGTGTGTGGGGGTGGTGGGTGGGTGTGTGTGTGTGGGGGGGGGGTGTGTGTGTGTGTGTGTGTGTGTGTGTGTGTGTGTGTGTGTGTGTGTGTGTGTGTGTGTGTGTGTGTGTGTGTGTGTGTGTGTGTGTGTCGGTGTATAGCTCGCTCTCACCCACAGAGGGCACAACCCGTCCTCAGACCAAGTCCATTCCGTCCAGTGGTCGACCCCAAAGACGCATTCATCAGTGTTAACATGCTGTTCATTCTAAACAGGATTTTTCTCAAATATAAATTGCTATTGTTATATATTAACATATTGTCCAAATTTAGGCATAGATTAAGTTAGGTGTTTAGGTTCTGTTGACGATTATTTGTATTTGTAGTACGTGGGTGAAGCATTTACAGCGTTGTGGTTCGAAGAAAATTCGTCAGTGAAGCACTTGTTCCGGAAGTGTTCGGACGAGATCAGTTGTGAGTCGTGTGTAAACCGTTTTTCATTCATAAACAGCGGGGGTTTGGCGGGTGCATGGAATAGACTTTAGCCCTGGCTGACACCCGACTTCAACCCGTTCTCGCATACAAAGATCCAAGCTCGTTAATCCAGCCACCAAACCCCCCGATGACCTCTGTTCGAACCACAACGCTATAAAAGCTTCATCCTCCAAATACAAATAATTGCCAACAGAACCTAAACACCTCACCTAACCTAAGCCTAAATATACCCCAATATCCTAATATACAACAATATTAATTAACATTTGAAAACAAAATCCTATTTTGATTGAACAGTGCTGTATGTTAATTTAAAATAGATGAAAGCGTCATTAGGGGGAGTCGCTGGACGAACATCCCCTTTGGGGCGGGGGGGCGTCGACCAGTGTGGGGGTGAGGGCGCTGTGTAAGTGTATGTTGGGGGGGGGGTCAGTGTGAGTGTATCCGCAAGTATGTCTCGAGTGCCTGAGAGCTGTGTGGTTCTCATGGCACTCTGGCACTCGTGTTAGTGGGGCTCCTCGCCTCACATAACCTTGTGGTGGCACCTGAGGGAGTGGGGGGGGGGGAGTGTCCACGTAGCCTAGTTTGGGTGATCAGGCAGACTGTTGGTGCATGCTGCCCGCGTAGGCACCAGCTTCACCAGGTTTCCGCTCCTGAAGACAAATGTGTGTGCTGGTAATTCCCATTAATATATATAACGAAACTGTTGCAATTACACTATTAATATACACATTACCTGTCATAGGCAGTATACCAAGGCTGAACAAAACACCTGTGTAGAGCTGTGAACAACACCTGAGTCGAAGACTTTCATGTATTAATTATATTACCTTCTCAATCTCGTCTCTCATCCACGCTTCGCTGCCTTCATAAAAAACTGTCTTATCACATAATCTTTTATCCCCCCCCCCCCCCCCGTGGGGAGTTGTTTTATTTACATAACGCCGGGAGGGGTGTCGGTGAGGTGTTGTGTTATGTACAACCCTCACGACAGAGGCTTTTTGCAGGTGACAAGTGAGTGATTAGAAAAAGAGAGAGAGAGAGACAGACAGACAGAGAGAAAGAGGGTGGGGAGAGAGAGAGAGAGAGAGAGAGAGAGAGAGAGAGAGAGAGAGAGAGAGAGAGAGAGAGAGAGAGAGAGAGAGAGAGAGAGAGAGAGAGAGAGAGACAGACAGACAGACATAAGACAGACAGACATACAGACAGACAGACAGACAGACAGACAGACAGACAGACAGACAGACAGACAGACAGACAGACAGACAGACAGACAGACAGACAGACAGAGAGTGGGGAGAGAGAGAGAGAGAGAGAGAGAGAGAGAGAGAGAGAGAGAGAGAGAGAGAGAGAGAGAGAGAGAGAGAGAGAGAGAGAGAGAGAGAGAGAGAGAGAGAGAGGGGGGGGAAGAGAGAGAGAGAGAGAGAGAGAGAGAGAGAGAGAGAGAGAGAGAGAGAGAGAGAGAGAGAGAGAGAGAGAGAGAGAGAGAGAGAGAGAGACGGGGGGGGGAGGGTGGAGTGTGAATGGATACAAAGTGACAACAGAACCACAAGGTTGTAGCACAGTTGTATATATATAACACAACTCTGATCCCCAAAATGTCACAACCAGGAATATTTACCTTTTGACGTGTGGACACGCACACATTCACCATTACTCAGCTTTAAGTTGACTGGGAGACCTCAGTCACTAGAGCCGACGTGTCCGCATACAATAATACGACCTTACGCCGCCTTAGAATATAATTTTTGTGTTATTTACTGTCACAAGTTACAAAAAAATGCAATTTATATTCCACCTGCCACAGGCCGACATGAGGATGGATGTGAAGACAGCCTTGAAGCACCCGTGGATGGACCTGGCACTCAACATGCCTCGGGATCCCTACAAGATCAACACAGACAGACTACGATCCTACTATTCCAAGTTCAGGTCAGTGAGTGGAGTGTTGGGCTGCCTGTGTGGCCTGAGGGCCAGGAGGTCCACTCAGTTGTACAGGCCAAGTTGAGGTCAGTAGTTGTCTGAGGCTGTAATCCGAAGTGGAGTCTAAGGGTCCGATTTCGACTCGGATACGAAATGTGTAGTTTCTGGGCGAGATTAGGCTAGTGGTTGAAATTATATAACCCGCAATATAATGTCTTCTCGAAACCAGGGTTCGATCCCAGGTTAAAAAAATGATTTCCTGTGTAAGATTGGACTTTCTGCCTCACGTTCAGCTCACCTGCCGTGCAGCCAAGGCCACCAGCTAGACTTAAACACTAAAAAATTTTGCTCTAACAAACATAATATTTATTAATGAGGATTGAGACGATCTCCTTCAACTCAGGGATTGGTACGGCAACGCCTCCTGCAAGCGCTGGTACCGCCGCAGGACCCTGGCCTCCTGCTTCACTCACCCCAGCAAGATGGTCTACCCGCCAGGAGAGGTCTACACGCCCCCGGAGTCCCCAGAGAGAGAGATCCTCCCCGCCAAGACCGAAGACTACGTCATCCCACACAGAGACTACTCCTATGAGCTTGATGTTATCAAGAACGAGAGCAAGTGAGTATTTCTCTCGAGGGAGAGGGAGAGTATTGCTTTGAGAAGGGCAGGTTATCTTGAGGCTATCTTGAGATGATTTCGGGGCTTTTTAGTGTCCCCGCGGCCCGGTCTTCGACCAGGCCTCCACCCCCAGGAAGCAGCCCGTGACAGCTGACTAACACCCAGGTACCTATTTTACTGCTAGGTATCAGGGGCATAGGGTGAAAGAAACTCTGCCCATTGTTTCTCGCCGGCGCCTGGGATCGAACCCAGGACCACAGGATCACAAGTCCAGCGTGCTGTCCGCTAGGCCGACCGGCTCCCTTCAGGGGGAGGCAGGGGAGAATTACTTTCAGGGGGAGTGTTAGAGTAGAGTGGTCAGCCCAGACCTGAGTTTCAGGGGTGAGGTGCAGTATATCGTTGTAGTAGACATTGTACAACAGGGAAGCCCGCCACACAGCCCTGTGGTACGCAGGCATTAATTGACTGATTTTCTTATTCTACTTCATTGAGAACTACACTTTTGAGTTCGTCCCTGAAGGAAGTATCATATTAGCCATGAAATGGATCTTGAGATACCTATAGTACTGTAATTATTGTTGGTAGTCAATGGCCACTATACCCGGTTAAAAGTAACCGCAATATGGAGTGCAATAATACAGATATTCTTTGAGCAATATAGGAAATGATAGCCTTTCCCCCCCTAACCTAAGATCACGGCTCGATATCTCCTATACCATTTGCAATACTCCACCACCACCACAACCCCTACCACCATCTCCACCACCACCTCTATCATCTCCACCACAACCCCTACCACCATCTCCACCACCACCTCTATCATCTCCACCACCACCTCTGTCATCTCCACCACAACCAGCCCTACCTCCACGACCACCACTACCATCATTACCAGTGTCTCCCCGCCAACAGCTACCAGCAGGGGCCTGACACTTACCTCCTGCAGCTCCGAGACACAGAGTTCCCGTGTCGTCTTCGCTCCTACATGAAGGTGGCCACAGTCAGGTCCCCGTCCTTCGCTATGAGTCTTCGTGAGAACGACTACGACTACACCGTAAGACCAGACTCCTCCTCGACCAGTGTCGTGCTGGTTGGCGAGAATTGATTCTTTTGTTTTGTCTTAATATTTTTTATCCCATTAGTTTAGTTTTTAGTATTGCAATTTCTTCAGATACACTACCCCTCCTGGAGAGAATTTTTGTGGATTTTTTTTTTTATATATATATAATAGTGGGATTTTTTAATTGGGAATATGTGAAAGTCCCATTTGGGATTTTAAGATATTTTTAGAATTATTTTTTACATAGATTGATTCTAATTGGTAATATGCAAGTAATTTTTTTTTAATATAATTTTTTGTGTATTTATTAATTCGGTGAAAGTTTCTAATAATTGTTCTCAACACCCACAACATCAAGTAGTTTATTTACGCTTTTAATTGCATTTGAAATGAATTTGTGGTTTTGTTCCCAGAAATCCCGCAGCATTTATGGAAGATGCAGCATCATATTACATTAATATTTTATGGATTTATGGATTTTTTACATGAACGTAAAAGGATTTTTCTCACACATTCTCTTGAGGATTTACAACTTTGTATACATTTTCCTCGGATTAGTTAACACTGACTTTTTTTTTTTTTACTATTTCACATCAAAACAATTCCTAAGTACTTATTTTAAATGTTTTTTATAAAATTATCAAATTTTAATATCCAACGGCAAGTTTGGGAATTTAATTTAATTAATATTTTTAAAACAAACTAAATTTTGGAAAGAAACTTTTTTGTTTGTCAGTTATTTAATTAATATTTTTTTAGGGGAAAGGGGGGGTGGGGATTTTTTTTTTGTCATACCAGTGAATTGTTTGTATTTGTGCACACAGAGAGAAATCGAGAGAGGATGATTTGAACAAACATAATTTAGAGGATAACTTATGTATTATAAACTAGAAAAAACGGTATGTTTATGTATTGCAATGGATGTGTATGTATGTAAATGTGTATATGTGTGTGTGTGTGTGTATGTATGCCTGTATGTGTAATTATGTATTGCTGACGAAAAACCTTTGAAAACTAAGCTATCATAGTAATATACTTTTGAACATTCTGGTATGTGTGGGTTAAAAGGAATTTTCTCTCAATAATAAATAAAGTAGTTTCAAGAACAAACATTTACGGAAATATTGTGTTTCAGAGAAATTTGCACCTAAAAATAATTCTGGCATTAATTCATGAACATTTCGACGTTCTCGCGTTCAAAGCTGCAACTGGCGGTTCATATCGACATGTTTTGTGTGAAAAGAGGAAAATAAAAACACATATCAGGAAGTGACTGTATCAGACAGTTGCTTGAAACAACAAGTCCGGAGATTGTCCCTGAAAAGTAATATACACCAAGATCATTGCATGAAGCAGAGAGAGGTGGGGGGGTGAGGGATGGGCCACATCTCCGGGGGCAGGGCCACATCTCAGGGGGCAGGGCCACACCTCGGCCAACATCTGCAGGCAGTACATCCTTTCTTCTTGCGCAACACCCTGAGATATTCGTTCATTCAATCTGGTTCTTCACCACAACCCTCTGTGTGCTGTTCCTTGGTCCTCCTCTTCCACCTCTCTCCGCCCCCACCCCCCCATCAACTCCCCCCTCTCTCTCGCCCACCCCCTTCCCTTGCCACCCCCTTCCCTTGCCCCCCTCCCTTCTTCCGTGAGCTCTTCTGACAGCCTTCTTGAATTGGTTGCCTTTAGTCACTGAAGACAGTGGTAAGTCTTCACAAAAAAAATTCTACCACAGACGTGGCCAGACATTTACAATGCTAACCAGCATATATACATTTTCTTCTATCCTCTATGAGACAGGGTTAGAGATCTGTTAAACATATAGTTCAAGGATTTGTTGAACAATCAACCACAGAAGGTGACTGTAGTTCAGTGTTTGAATGTAAAATTGGTCGTGGAAGTCAACATTGTTTCCCTCATTGAGGGTAGTTTACTGGGCAATTGCTGCCCCCCCCCCCCACATCCCTTGGCAGAGATGATTTTGACACTACAGTGGACTACTTTATCTAATCCCATCCTTTGGTAGAATTCACAAAGGCAGGTGTCGCCTGCTGTACACACTACATGACATAAGGTTTTGTAGATTCGTCTGTGGACACTTGTACCCGCCTCTGTAACCTTTAGCCACGACACCTGTTGAGTCTCTTCAAGCAAACTTAGAGCAGATCATCAACAAAGTTTGAGTTTGGTCAACAAACTTAGAGCAGTGACCTTGGTGTCCGCGAGCTGGCGACCTGTGCTGCTGAGGAATTAATCTTTGGGATCATCTTGAGGTCAGCACGGGGGAGTCCGGGTTCCTCCTAGATCCTGAGACCATGGGATAGCCCAGGAACATGGGAGATTGCAGGCGATGAGTCACAATAACGAGGCTAAAGTATGTTGACCAGACCACTCACTAGAAGGTGATGGGACGACGACGTTTCGGTCCGTCCTGGACCATTCTCAAGTCGATTGTGAATGATCCAAGACGGACCGAAACGTCGTCGTCCCTTCACCTTCTAGTGTGTGGTCTGGTCAACATGGGAGATTGGTTCGAAAATGTACTAAACTAGGATAAGATCCAGTCGAGGACGATTCCCTATACGGCTTTAGAAGTACACATGATAAAGAGCTGCTCCGTCTGTTGACCGAAGGTTCAACATGAAAGACGGGGCCCAGGAGCCGAGGATTAACCCTCTCGCAGGCTGTTAGATGAATACACGCACACATGTACCATCTTTGATGCCTTAGGGGGGGGCGGCTTTGGCTGCTACTGTTGCTTCAGCTTCGTAATTGGTTCTTTTATCCCTTGTTATCTCGTCTCCTCCTCCTTCCTTCCTCTTTTTTCTCCCCCCCCCCCCGTCTTCTTTTCTTTCATCTTCCTCCTCCCCACTCTACCCCACCTCACCATCTTCCTTCTCCTTCTACCCCTCTTCACCTACCTCCTCCACCCCCCCCCTCTACCTCTCCTCACTCCTCAACTTCCCCATCTATTTCTCCTCTCTCTCTCTCAACTTTCCTCATGTGAATACCCTCCCAGTGTTGAGACACACGGTAGACACACGATACATAATGTAGCACTGACTGCACCCTTGTACAGCATTTCTGTGCATTGTACACTTGTAAGCTCCATTTAGTGTTTTTCATAATGAATAAGCTAAACAACTTCTGTGGTTGCAAGTCTGTGGCTCTTGTATGGCCCGACACAGTAATGATCTGCCACAGCAATGAGCTGACACAGTAATGATCTGACACTGTCTATTCATAGTATAACAACTTCACCAGAGTAATATGTATTAATTGATCTAATGATTATATTGTTAACTTTGTATATTCTCCCCCTGTTAATTCTGCCAGAAATGTTATTATTAACCGCTGTTACTGTTAATATGTAGCTTAAGTACACTATGTGGGTTCCAGCACTGTTCCACTGGCTTGCTGATGCTTTGGTAGTTGGGCCTCTTGTAAGTGAACGCGCCCGGAAAGTGAATTCTGATTGGGTGGCAAAGTCTCTGAAAATCAGCAACCCTCGCTGATAGGCTGATGACGAACCAATCACTGGCAAGAATTCACTCTTCGCGCGCTGTCTCCTCTTCAGAGTCTGAGATTAAGCGCGATTTTTAGTCCATCTTACGAAGTACCTTTTTAATTAGTAAATTTAATTATAAATATGTTGTAAAATTTAATTTAATTTGTTGTATTTGAGAAAAAAATCTTAATATCAGACTCTAATCCTATCCTTCCTCCAAGAATGATGATGAACTATCAATCCAACTTAAAATCCGTAAACAATTGTCTTATAAAATATAAACAAAGTATTAACATATCGTTAGTAATAGCAATACTAATAAAAATATGAATTAATAATTAAAATTAATAATAATTTAATTAATAATCTAATAATTTAATTAATAATCTAATAATTAATAATCATTAATAATAAGAATGCGATTAAGAACGATAATGTAAAGTCATTACCGTTCCTTCACAGACAAGGTCGGCCATAGATAATGTTGACCTCGCTGGGTTGTGAAGACACGACCAAACACGCCTTAAGATAGGACAGTCTCCCCTGTATAGCTTGGAGATCCCAATTGAGTTCATGACAAGCTGAAAGCGCCTTAAATCACAATGTTTTTTGTGTTTTAACAACTCGTCCTCAATTACATAATGCAAATATTGTAAAGTATTATCTCAGATGATGTTAGATATAACCCGTTGTCAATCTTCTGAGAATTGGTTACATAAACTTTTTGGGTTGAATTTTCATCGTGGATTCTATTGGTTATTATATCTCGAGCCCAAACCCTTTCTATTCATCCTATCTAAATACCTTTAAGTGTGTAGTTATATCTTGTGTTGGTATTCTGTACTTTCCTGTCACCTCTCCTGAAATATGACGTCTTACAAGACTGTTGTTTTCCGGTAAGATATTTTATTTTTGTCCTGAGTGTTCTATATATAAAATATGTATATTTTATATATTACAAAATCTGTTCCTTTCTACTTGGTTATAATTATTTAATAATAAGCCTTCTATTTTTTCATTCCCTATATGGCTTGGCAGCCTTGTTAAACTGTTGTATAACTAGTCCAGTGTACTGTACCTTTGCCACCTTTGCCCTTGTGTTCGTTTTGCCCTTCCTTATGAGTCCGTTTAGTAATCCCTAACGTCACCTGATTACCTCGTCCGTGCCTGCTTGTTATGCTCATTGACCTGCTCTAGTACCAATTCATGTGCTTGTTGAACTAGCCTTTTCGCACGACCACTTGTCATCTCGCCCGCCCCACCTACCCAGGCTTGGTGTACCCAGCTGTGTGACCCTGGCGCATGGTGTGAGGGCCAGCCGCACCATGTGTCAATCACCTCCATTCCTCAGGTCAAAGGGCAGTCATTTGAGTCGTCTCGACCCGGCCGTTACCAGCCCAAACGCCGAGGACCCTTCAAGCCGACGCAGTTTGTGGTGTGGAGTGAGAGTGAGAGCCGCCAGAGGTTGAAGAGCTTGGAGCACACCGAGAGCTACAGTAGCTCACAGCAGCAGCAGTCCGCTGCCTCTCTTGCCCTTCAGGAGAGGCAGCGGCGGGCACTGAGTCTGGACGCTAGGGACAGAGTACTAGCAGAGGCTCGGTCTGCCCGTGCCCTCTCAACTGAAGCTCATGCCCAGGAATACAGCCGGCAACAGCTTCACCACCACCATCATCACTATCAACAACATGGACTGACTGCTGCAGCCTCCTCCTACGACGCCCACCGAATTAGACCCCAAACTAAAGCATTATCAGAGCTTCCTTGTCCAACCTGCGGAAACCCTGATTACCAGCCAGAGTAGCGTGCACATGGGACGCTTCACTCCATCACCTTCACTCCACTACTCCTCTCCACAACCCCCCTGCTCTCTAACCCTCTGAAAGCCACGCAATACTTTTATATATATATAAATAACGCTGTGTAGTTGGCAATGGTTTTTATGTAGCGCGCCGTAGAGATCCCATGGCTTATAATAATGATTTTTTCAGCATTTTCTTCCCTCCGCTGGATATCGGTGAACAGATATCCCTCCGACTATAATTTTAAATCTTGCTCAGTAGTCAGATGCATTCTGTCCTAATAGCTTTCTTTTTTTTTCTAAATTTCTCTAACAAAATTTATTGTTTTCTTCGTCATAGAAAATGTCCCGGCGCAGAAAACCGGAGAGTGAGATGCTTGATTAGTTATCGTAGTTCCTGTTAGTTTAGTCACCGCTAATTCTTTCCCGACCTCTTCCTCTCATTCAACGAACGAACGAAATCGTTATCTCACTGGAGTGTTTGTTCTCAGGCGTTGTCTCAGTGACTTGTCCGAGGTAACGAACCCTAAGCGAACGAAACGGTCGCTGATATTGTCTTGGTCTGTACAATCTCCCCAGTTGTCTGGATATATCACCTCCCTTTCCCCCCAAAATACTCGTATCCTTTTCTATCTACTTTTTTATGTACCCTATTATTTACCTAAGTTACCCCAAAATATGGAACCATAGGGAGCCCAAGAATCCCCCCCAAAAAAATGGCTCCTTTCTCATTGAAATGCAAAGAAACAAAACGTATAATTTGATAAACATTTTTCCACGTTCGTTCATATTTGAGAATTTTCCCCTCGGTTCACAACCCTCAGACTCCTGTATTACTCCTATTAATAATTTTTTATATTTTACATAGACGAGCAGATGTATATAATTCCACTTCTACCGCGCTCTTCAGCAGGGAGCCAGGTTAATTAAGATCTTCCTTATATTAGAACTGGCGTCGCCCGTCACGCTACATACAAAACCATTCTCATGTCTGAAGGGAAAAAACGAATGTGAAGAACATAGTTATTGTTCATCTTCAATCCCTCTCTCTTCATTACCTTTCTTGAATATCTAACAGAACACTTTGTGTTAAATCATTGACCCTGTAAAAGAAGTGAGTTAAATGTGACTCCTGTTTACCTATGTTGAACGGCTGTAAACTAATGTATAAGCTACGTTCCTAACAAAGAGAATAAGTGCTACTTTCCATAATATAATAATCTCTTCATGGAAATGTCAATTGGCCAATCAGATCCTAAGACTTAATATTTGCACATTCTGTCTACCAATCATCATTTAGGACTGATGTCAATAGACCCTTTCTGTCTAGGGACCCAACCAATGAGGCGTCTTGTTAATTGTTTAGCTCCTTGTTCTGATTCGCTGCTCGCTACTCTCTTGCCTTTTGAGACTGCGGACCCGCCAGGAGGTGGGCGCCAAGACTTGACTTACAGACTAAGACAATGACAGCGTCAACGACTCCGACCAGCCATTTTACTTCGTTAAAAACAAGACTTGCTGTTCAACGACACGAAATGGAGAAGGAAGAAGACAGTGACCTCAGGAGGAGGAGAAGAAGGATGTTCTTTAAGACACATAGTAGGTGGTGCTCGGTTCTGTAGCCTCGCCAGCCTTCACTAGTTATCCCTTAAAGTACGATAAAGAGAAAACTTGGAAGAATGCGACTTCTTTATTTTGATACAGTTCAGATCCGGATTCTTACGGAGAGTGTTCGGATAATTCTCCTTTATCTATATTGTAAATGAGGTGTTTTCGTAATCCTATTTTACGGATTTACTAATAGTTTCCAGCGCATTTTTCTGCAGTATAAGAAGTTCGAAAACAAACTTTGATTTGTTTTCATTAGTTAGTATCAGACGTTATTATTTTTGCAATATCGTAGATTAAGCTTTGAGGATAATTATTCTTTCTCGCTATTGTTAAATGACTAATTCATTTACCTAATCTATTTATATACTTGTCCCGTTCACCTTTTGTTTGAGGATATTAATAGTGGAGACTATGATAGCATTTATTTTTATTAATCAGTCCTAAAAACCTCATATTCATGGTGCCAGGGATATTTTAATCGGTAAATCTTTTTACTTTAAGGGGTAATAACGAGGCTGTTTCCCCTCTGCACGACAGTTTGGCTTGTTAAGATGTCTCCGAGAGGGTCTTACACCCCCCCCCACCCCCCACCCCCACCATCTTGTCTTGGCGCTAGGATTGTATTTGAGTTTTGGAGTTTTACCCTAAAAGGCCTTAAACTTGGAGTTAAATTATTTTTAAGTGTTCATAATTTTGTGAGTTTTTCCATTTAAACCCTTTTTTTGAAATGCTTCATTCGAGTTTTTCCCTTTAAACTCCATCCCTAATTAAAATAAACCCAAAGTATATCCCAATTAATTTTTTTTTTAATTCTGCCACGAGGGGCGAGTTTATTGGGCAGCGCCACTCATCCTGTGAGTGGACACACCGCCATAGCAGCATGTACAACACTCCCCAATAGGAAGAAAACCCGCTGGGTTGTTCATCCTGTCAGTATATCCCAAATGTTTCAAGTTTATCCTTTAACATTAGCCTAAAGGTATACCCCCTCCCCCCCCCAAAAAAAAAAAATAATCTTTGAACTTTTTCAGAATGCAACCCCCACAACAGTTGACTAACTCCCGGGTACCTGCTGGGTGAACAGAGACATTAGGTGATAGGAAACGTGCCCAACCATTTTTTTTATCCCTCCTGGAATTCGAACACTTGATTCGTGATGGTGTGACGACAACGAAGCCGACTGTGATACCGAGACCCTTTTGCTTATTGTTGTATCTTCGTTGTACAGTTAGACTATCCTCAAGTTAGTTATTATAACCTGTTTCTCCTCGGTGAAGAGTATTTAAATTGCTGAAGAACTGTTGTGATTTAGTGATTTTTCGACGTGTCTACCGTTTTTTAAGTTATTATTTAATATCTTTAATATGAATTTTTTGGGGTTGCATTCTTCTAGCGGAGAAAAATTGTTTTATTAAAAGTTGGTATTTTTATTGATCTCTTCCTCCTTTGTTATATTTAATTCAGATAAATTTTGCTTGTTAATTAACCGCGATGTTTGTACCTCCGTCGGAGTGTATATATATATATATATATATATATATATATATATATATATATATATATATATATATATATATATATATACCACAACAATGTAATAGGGAGTCAATTACTCAACCAACCTGGTGTGTTAAATGGTCATTTGCTTCAGGAAAATTTCGATTGAAAATCCTGTATTTTATTCATAAGTGCTACAGTTTCCGGTTTCAAGTTTAACACTGTTTTGTCTAATTAACGTTGTTTATTGTTTGCTTGTTTACTGATTTATTGCATTTTCTTAGTTGGTTTATTTAATCTCATTAATCCGTAATATTTTCTGTTATTCTATTTTGCCCAATTTGCGCTTCTTGTCAAGTGACAATTATTGTCATCCCTCAAAACTAATCTGGAAGACAATTTCTTAACACAAAAATTCATGCCCAACTGGCTTTTTGACTTTTTATAGTCTTTTTTTCGAAATACAATAAATTCTAATAAATAAGATAAAAGGAACACACTAAATGACAGTTTGTGTTGCGGAGTACATGTGTATACAACATTGATAATTTTGTAACTAGCGTCAAACATTTTTATTTGCTTAGCTAAACGAACTAGAGGGTTCAGTTCCTGAACCGATTATGTTCCTCTGTAACCCTTTACACCACCGCCCACGGGATGGGTATGGGGTTATCTTGAGGTTATCTTGAGATGATTTCGGGGCTTTAGTGTCCCCGCGGCCCGGTCCTCGACCAGGCCTCCACCCCCAGGAAGCAGCCCGTGACAGCTGACTAACTCCCAGGTACCTATTTACTGCTAGGTAACAGGGGCATTCAGGATGAAAGAAACTTTGCCCATTTGTTTCTGCCTCGTGCGGGAATCGAACCCGCGCCACAGAATTACGAGTCCTGTGCGCTATCCACCAGGCTACGAGGCCCCCATAATAAGGTGCATAATAAAGAAATTGAATTGGAATTGGTGGTGTGGTTGTGTTGCCTGTGACGTGGTGACAGCCACTGTCTCTATCTTTACCCTGTGACGTGGTGACAGCCACTGTCTCTATCTTTACCCTGTGACGTGGTGACAGCCACTGTCTCTATCTTTAGCTTCTCTGTCCTCCTCCTGTCTGTATTCACCCGTGCAGGCGAGGAGTCACAATAACGTGGCTAAAGTAAGTTGACCAGACCACACACTAGAAGGTGAAGGGACGACGACGACGTTTCGGTCCGTCCTGGACCATTCTCAAGTCGATTGAGTCGACCATCGACTTGAGAATGGTCCAGGACGGACCGAAACGTCGTCGTCGTCCCTTCACCTTCTAGTGTGTGGTCTGGTCCACTATATTTACCCGTCCCACAATCTTCGTCGCTACATCCGACCGTATCCGTCTGACCGTCCTTCTGACAGCCCATTTGTCTGTCTACAACCCTTGTTTGAAACAACTTATAACCAAAACACGGAACATTTACTGGATATTTCCTTATTCTGGATATTATGATATCTCTTCAGACACCAGATTCACGAAGCCGTTACGCAAGTACTTACGGACGTGTACATCTTTCCTCAATCGTTAACGGCTTTGGTTACATTTATTAAACAGTTTACACGCAAGAAAACTTGCCAATCAACTGTTGTTATTGTTTTAAACAGCCTCCTGGTGCTTCCGAGCGCATTAACTGTTTAATAATTGTAAACAAAGCCGCCAAAGATTGAGAAAACAATGTCCGGGTTCGTAAGTGCTTGCATAACTGCTTCGTGAATCTGGCCCCCAGGATTTACGTGGCCCCCTTACAAAACCCGTATATCTTTCCTCGATCATAGCGTCTTAGGGTATATTTACGATCTTGGAAACACTGCGAGATCAACTCAAGGTTGTTAGTTTTACACACACAAGTTCGCTGGACTTCCGAGATCGTAAACTGTTTGAATATATTAAGGTCGCCATGACGGAGAAAAGATATACAGGTTTCGTATGTGAACATGCAAAGGCTTGATAAATCCTCGTCCAGATACTGGTTCCTCTGGCCCTTATTCCCAATAACTTTTACAGCATCTTTTTGTATCTTTTTCTTACACATGTGGAAATATATGATGTCGAGAGAAGCTTTTTGATATATAACCACAAGATACAGCAAGATACAGCGGTAAATACATGGACATGTTGTAAATGTTCACGGTTGACATGGTAACCGGATTTGGTGTTTTAATCGTATAAACGAGCTGTAGTTTAAATGGGTATTTATTTGAAGTACCATGAACCGTAAATAATGTTAATTGGTTTAATATAGACATAAGCTCTTGTGATTGTGATCAGTGTAAATAATATGAATATTATATCCCTCTCCCTCACTACCTCCGCCGCATCTGCTCCCATCTCTCACGAACGTCACTTCGCGTCATGGCTTCGACTGTTTACATCATCTCCTGGTCGACATGTTGGCTTCGACGACTGTTTACAACATCCCTCACGGCCACCTCCAATGTGATGGCGTGACCGAATCCTGCCGACGTCACGAACTCGCTCTCTCCTCTGGGCCGACATGACGAACTCGCTCTCTCCTCTGGGCCGACATGACGAACTCGCTCTCTCCTCTGGGCCGACATGACGAACTCGCTCTCTCCTCTGGGCCGACATGACGAACTCGCTCTCTCCTCTGGGCCGACATGACGAACTCGCTCTCTCCTCTGGGCCGACATGACGAACTCGCTCTCTCCTCTGGGCCGACATGACGAACTCGCTCTCTCCTCTGGGCCGACATGACGAACTCGCTCTCTCCTCTGGGCCGACGTCACCCCCCACAGAGGGTGCCCATGGTTCACGAACGTCGACGGTTCACGGACGTGATGGACGAGGAAATCGACGAGGAGCGGAAGCGAACCGTCCTTGACAAGCACACGGCCAAGTTCATCAGAGGCCGCATGGAGACGTGCGCCCTCGACGTGCCTCGGAGGCTCAAGTATGAGGTGAGTGATCCTCGAACACCCGGGCGGGGTCAAAGGTTAGACCAGGAGTCAGTGGGGTATTGGGTTTCAAGATTAATCTAGGGTTAGGGGGTATAACTAGGGATCAAAGATCAACTTCGGGTCATGAATGATGCTTGATACTAGAGCTAAGCTTGGGTTCAAGAGTCAGACTAAGGTCAAATATCATGATGGACACAAAGGTCATGCTGGAGTTGTATGTCGGGGCAAAGGTGGGGGGGTGGGGTACGCATGTGTTACCCTGGAGTTTTGGGCTTTGAGGAAAAAATGAGGCTGAAGAAAGGTTGATATTAGGTCAAAGGTCAGACTGGGATCAGGGGTGAGGGTAGTGATAGGTCATCCTAGGGTCTGGAGTGTAAGTACGATCAAAGATCAATTAGGGTCATTGTGAAAATGATAATTGATTAACATTTCCCCTTCATCACTCGTAAACGCAACACCATCACTTATCATACTCCCACTCACCCCTACTCATCACCACCGCTCACCACCACCTCTCCACCACAGATCCCGGCGCGGCTATCAATCAAGGACGACCCCACGGGCCTGCAGCAGGAGGTCTGCTTCGGCACGGCGCCCTTCCTGAGGGAGAAGCCCGAGACGCTGGCCATCACAGAGGGCTGCCCTCTCTCTCTCACAGTCGTGGTCACCGGTGACCCGGAACCCGTCGTCCAGTGGTTCAAGTGAGTGCTCCCACCACCCGGGTTGTTCCCGTGACTGCTTACTACGGGTTCACCATAGCCCGTGCTGTTTGGAACTTTTTCTTCCAAGTAGCGAATCTTAAACAACAACAACAACAACAACCGTGACTACAGATTTGGGTTGGGTCTGCAGGTTTGGGAAGCCACTTGGGTTGGACGGTAGAGCGACGGTCTCGCTTACTGCAGGTCGGCGTTCAATCCCCGACCATCCAAGAGGTTGGGCACCATTCCTTTTTCCCCTGTCCCATCCCAACTCCTTTATCTGTTCCCTTCCCAGTGCTATATAGTCGAAATGGCTTGGCGCTTTCCCTGGATAATTGCCTTCCCTCCCGTGACTGCAAACTCACTCAATATTTCAACTGCAGGTCGAAGTAATTTGCTTGAGCAACTGGCAAGAAGGCTCGCACCTCTTTATGCGCGACTCAACCCTGAGGAAATCTTCCGCTCGACACAAAGATCACTATCACAAAGGAGATTGTGGGCGTGTTTGGGCCTGTGGGAACCGGTGACTTGTTCGGCATTAAATTTATTAATTAGTGTAGTTATGACTTAACAGTAAGGGACCATTTATGTATGCAAAGAGAAAGGGTATTACATAGGTATATATACACAGTATAACCCGCCTCTCGGTGTGCGTGTGTATACTTTCAGTAAACTACAGTATACTGAAAGTTTACTGTAGTTTAATTGAAAGTATACTTTACTTCTAGTCAATAAGCTATTGTGGTGGCCGTAATATCACTCAAGAAGTTGATTAAGCCCAACACCAAACCAAAATTATTTCATGAAGTCTTGACGTTGCATTAAACATTACACAAATTTATTAATACACTACAATTACAAATAATGGGAATTTGCAATGCTTAACTATCCACAACAATATTTTTAACATTAAATCCAGAGAAACGTCAGTCTAAAAAAAAATCATAAGCCAAATGAAACCCAATTTTGTTTTGTTATCTCGCCCGCAGGAACGACATCATTCTTGGCGACTCCGAGAGAGTGACCATAGAAAACGTGGTGGGACGGTCAACTCTCTCATACTCGGAGTGCCACGAGTTCGACGTCGGCCTGTACAAAGTGGTGGCCCGCAACCAGTTCGGACAGGTCACCCACAAGTTCCGCCTGCTCCAGGGCCACATTCCGGGGCCCTGCGATTGTCCGGAGGTGACGGAGGTGTCGGACACGGAGGCACTCGTCCGCTGGAGACCTCCTATAGACGATGGAGGTTCGCAGATCCTCTGTTACACCCTGCAGAAGAAGCATGCGGGTGAGTTGGCAGCAGTTTCTAGCCAAGATGTCTGCCCAAGGCTAGAGGTCAGACGTTTGTGGTTAGTCTCATTAAATATTGCATGTTTGTACACTGATGCCTTGAGAGATATGCCGTCTTGCCTATATATTGAGATCATTGTGGCTAACAGTCCCCAAGAGGGAGGAAGACACTGGCAATATCTGTATCTTTCAAGACGTTTAGTGTAACGTCCAGAGAGTTCTTCGACCAAACTAGCACGCTTCTTGCTCTTGCAGTATATGCTGAGCTGTAGCATTATAGTGTTGGTCACCCGCCTTACGCTGGGTCACCCGCCTTACGCTGAGTCACCCGCCTTACGCTGGGTCACCCGCCTTGCGCTGGGTCACCCACCTTGCGCTGGGTCACCCGCCTTACGCTGGGTCACCCGCCTTACGCTGGGTCACCCACCTTGCGCTGGGTCACCCGCCTTACGCTGGGTCACCCGCCTTGCGCTGGGTCACCCGCCTTACGCTGGGTCACCCGCCTTGCGCTGGGTCACCCGCCTTGCGCTGGGTCACCCGCCTTACGCTGGGTCACCCGCCTTGCGCTGGGTCACCCGCCTTGCGCTGGGTCACCCGCCTTACGCTGGGTCACCCGCCTTGCGCTGGGTCACCCGCCTTGCGCTGGGTCACCCGCCTTGCGCTGGGTCACCCGCCTTACGCTGGGTCACCCGCCTTGTACCTTACGTTTCGTTATTTGGGTTGTCAAGCAAACGCGAAGTCGTCCTCTTAACCACTCACTGAGGTCTTTCCCCCTCCCCCCCATTATTTTGATAATTATTTACTGGAGCCTCTTTATAGGATAATTTTCTGGAGTCACTTTCTGGAATCTCTATGGTCTGTAATTGTGTTTTTTCCACTCACAGGCGAGACCGAATGGGAGACGATCGCGGAGAACATTGACCACGAGTTCTACCTGGCTCGGGGTCTGGCGCCCGAGACATTCTACCAGTACCGCGTCGCAGCTAAGAACTTCATGGGTTGGGCTGAGCTCTCAGCGGCCTCAGCGCCCAGTAGAACCACTCCTACAGGTGAGTGGCTAGGTGGGTGATGGACAGGTGGGTTGTGGTTGCTAGGCAGCTGGGTTGAGGGCATGTAGCTGGGTAGGTGTTTGAGCGGAAAGAATACGCTTTAGGGCACTAGATTCAGTAGAGTTCTAAGCTGGACAGACCGTACTTGATGCCTTTTATATTTCGTCTCACAAACTATCGAAAGAAAAGCAGGAAACTGCATGTGGCACTGAGGTATTACAAGTATAGGTGTTAGTACAGGTATTAGAACAGATGTAGATATAATTACAGGTTCAGGTGTTAAAACAGATGTAGACGCAGATATAATAAGTGAAGAATGAGAGATCGTAACCTGTAGATGAGAATGAGAAGCAGAGTGAGACAAGTGTGTTAACATATGAGATACATAGCTCGCATGGCATCCCCAAAGAGCCACTTACAGCACCTACTACATTGCCTCCCACAGGAACACCAAAGCTGCAGATTAGCAGAGGGATGCAGTTCCTGCAACAGCTGACGGAAAAGGGCAAGATCGTGCCGCCGTGGCCGGAGAAGAGAGACTTGGACTACTCCAAGGAACAGGAGCCGGTCAAACTTAAGACCGGAGAGAATGCTCAGCTCCAGGTATGGCCATCCTTGAAGTAATGGGTGTAGTGATGTCCCAACCCGTCCTCTTAAAAATAAAGTCGCTTTTGGCTCGTATGCGCACTATGGCCAAAAGTGGACGTAATTTGAAATGAAATCGACTCGCAAAAGTGACGTACTGTCCCGTTTTCTGTTTGAGTCGTCCAGCCTACTCGGAAAGGTTAGGAGAGAAAACTTTCAATTAACATTTTTTATAAAAATTTTAAACTTTAGGAGAATTTCCTGCCCACCTAACCAACCAGTGGACCCATAACTTACTGTTGTTGAAAAAATAATCCTAAATTTATTTTCATTTTTGTTATTTTCAAGTTACGTCCACTTTCGGCCATACGAGCAAACGGCCAAAAGCGACGTTATTTTTAAGAAGACAGGTTGATTCCTGTTTGCATACGTTATATGATTATATCGCCCAACTCACCTGCGTGTGTTACCGCCGCAGGTGCGCAAATACAACATGATGGCTGAGATCTCCCGCGGGAGGTTCTCTGTGGTGGTGAGGTGCGTCCGTACCGACGACCATCGGCAGTTCGTGGCCAAGCTGCTGGAGAGTAGAGAGAGAGACTACGCTGTCAAGGAGGAGTTCGAGGTGGCCAAGTTCCTCAGACACGAGAGGATTGTCCAGCTCTACGAGGCGTATTAGTAAGTGTATTGGAGAAGGGCAAGTGTCTGGGCCAAGTGTCTGAGGGCATGTGGAGTGCAAGCGGTGTATTGTATTAATATGGCGGGTGTATAGGGCCTGCATCTCATTGTTTAGTGTATATCAACAGTGTAAATTTGCCGAGTAAAAGTAGTTATTTTTTAACTTGTTGGACACTAAAAAGAGATTCATTAAAGTTAGGTGTTTCTTATTAAGCTTTGTTGTACTTTTCACATCAAGTACATGTGTAATTTTTCCCTCGTTTTATTTCCAGTGTAAACAACGTGACTGTGTTCATTATGGAGCCTCTGGCCGGGGTGGACATCTTGACCTACCTGGCCATGCAGTACGAGTACTCTGAGCAACACGTCTTCCTCGTTGTAACTCAGGTGGGGGCACACAACCTCAGACGTCCTTCACAAGAACTTTTGTCAGTATGAAAGTCTTTTGAGGTGGATCTCGGGTGTGACAAGGCGCTCTTAACAGTCGCTTCAAGAGTCGTTGACTCTTAATTGCTCAGGAAAAAGTATTTAATTTTGCCACACTGGGCGAATTTCTTGATGTACAAATCCACAAGGGCCGTTCATTTGATCCGTCACGCTATTGTGATTTCTATGTGTTCTTGATTTAACTACAGTGATCGACCATGGCATAAAGTAGCATAAAGTGTAATTGAATAGATTATCAAGCCAAGACTCGCCATTCACACTGGCGAGTCCAGGTTGAATGCTTGCCCTAAGGTTGGGTGCCGCCGCCGCTGCTGCTGTACTAACACTTCCCTTAACCTCTCCACCAGATGCTGGATGCTCTCTCGTACCTCCACTGGCGCGGGTTCTGTCACCTGGACCTGCAACCTGACAACATCGTTCTCACCTCCACGCGGCGCTGCGACGTCAAGTTGGTCGACATGGGCAGTGTGCAGAAGGTCTCCAAACTGGGCTCCACCGTCCCTGTTAGTGGCCTTCTCGACTACATAGGTAAAGTTTCTATGGCTATTATTTTAATATAATCTTGTTTAGATCGTTGGGAACAAGTAGTTTTTATTCTTTATTTTACTTAGTCTGCAATAGCTGTAGCGTCTGAATGACAAAGGTAATTTAAGATCCAAATAAACTGATACATTATATTAACACGTTGCATTTTTGTGGAGTCTGCCAGAAAGGAAAGGATGTTTACCAAATGGCATATTTAATCTTTTTATTGAGTCATTGAAAATTACACAAATTTCTTACATTATTATACTCGGTCATCTGTCTAAGTTAGCTGCAGACCAAGACTATTCAGAGAACACATTGTATAGCGAGGTTAAAATATGTCCACTCAAACGGCTGCTTCTTTGAGCTAACTATACGCTAATTTGGAGGTCGCTGAGCCCCGAAATCACCTCAAGGTACAGGTAATTATAATACAGTTTCAGGCTTTAAGACACTCATCCAAGACACTCATCCAAGACACTCTTACTCCCTCAGCTCCCGAGGTGGTGACGGAGCAGCAAGCCTTCCCCAACAGCGACGTCTGGTCCCTGGGAGCTGTGGCCTACATGCTGCTCTCAGGCACCAGCCCCTTCAAGGGCGAGGACGACCAGCAGACCAAGGACAACATCAATTACGTACGTTACAGGTTCGAGAACCTGGCTAGCAGCACCTCGCAGGAGGCCATCCGCTTCTTCATGCTCATCTTCAAGAGGGATCCCAGGTATGTGCTTAGCTACGGCTGGCCACGGCCTCGGCCACGGTCAGGCCAGACCAGGCCAGGCCAGGCCAGACCACGCCACGGCCTAGCCCCATTCTTACCCAGGTGTTGGTGGTGTGGACCCCGGTCTTCCCCTGGTTCAAGTATGTTTATTGAGACAAGAAAGAAATACATCTCAAAGGGATAGAGTAGCTTAGGCTATTTCTACCCCCCCCCCTATTGTCCTGGTGGTGTGGTCCTCAGTCTTGCTCTGCCAGTAGTCAGTGATAAGTTATTAGTAATTGTCCAGATTAACTCTACTGAGAGATTAAACCCTAATGAAACATCTAATGATCTCCGGTTTAACCAAAAAGTTTCAACGTGCAGAGACACTACTTCATTATAACATTCTGTAAGCTCAAGTTTAAATAACAGAATAAACTTAAAGATCAAATGTATCACGACTATCTTTGTCCAAATAGTTTCATGAAATAAAGAGCACATATTACTAATTTAAATTACAATGTTAAATATATTGATCGTTTCTAACACTCGGCAGCACTTTAGTGATGCTAAGCTTCGACACAATTCTAATTTGTTATTAAAATATTATTATTTGGAATGAATGCCTTTGGCTTTCCCATTAGCATGCAATGTGTCTCTTCCCCCCAACAGCAAGCGACCGACAGTGGAGGAGTGCAGAGAACACAGGTGGCTGACGGAAAGTGACTTCATGGCCAAGAAGAGAGAGAGGGCGACGTTCTTCGGCAACCGACTCAGGGTAAGAGGAACGACTGATGACAGGGGTCAAAATTCTAAAGTGATGATCACGTTAATAAAGTCTATTCCGGAGCACGAGAGCTGTTGTGGGGGGTGCAAATTGGTTCCGACTCAACTGTAGCCTTTTGAGTATTAAGTCAGGAGAGCACACGTCCACCAATGAGTTACAGAGGAGCGAACTCCTCTTTCTGGTTTGCGCTTCCAGCCTAGACCAATTACAGAAAGTGACGCGTTTTGCCTACCGCTAATTGGCTGTCACAAGACATGTGATGGACAGATGGTAGACAATGTGTGAGGCTCTTATCTTTTTGAGACGCTAAATAATGCCTTTTCATGCTATTATAACACTACGCATTAAATCTTATTCTATCCCAAGAACATCATGCTTGATTACACTTAACGTCTCTTAGACATTAAACTTGAGTGGTAGGGAGCGACGCACGACTCTCAGAAGTGCATATGAACAAGTACACCTGTTTGATTCACTCACATGGATTGCAATTCCATCTTACAGTATTTGGTGTCATTCTACCAATAATGAAATTGTTTAATTTTATATATATTTACCTGAATTTACCCGAGGGTCACCATCTCTAGTGGCTTCGGTGATACCAGGAAGCAAGCGGCTTGTCAACGGTCCCACCCTCTTCCTATATCTCCTAATGGATTTTAACGAGCTAGCTCTTAATTAAACATTTAAATTATACTCGACTCAGTTTTCATTACAAGACTAATATTTCTTCCATTAATTAATTTACATACGATAATTTGTTTAATGTAATAAGTTAAATTGGTTTAAATCTTTTAATATAAAAATGCAATATATTTGAATCTTGACCTATCCTTGTACTATATAATACTATATATATATTGCCTAGCTACATCACGTATTGTTCTTGTACAATATGGGGTATAGATATAAACGTGTGGATATATATATATATATACATATATATATATATATATATATATATGTCGTACCTAGTAGCCAGAACGCACTTCTCAGCCTACTATGCAAGGCCCGATTTGCCTAATAAGCCAAGTTTTCATGAATTAATTGTTTTTCGACGACCTAACCTACCTAACCTAACCTAACCTAACTTTTTTGGCTACCTAACCTAACCTAACCTATAAAGATAGGTTAGGTTAGGTTAGGTAGGGTTGGTTAGGTTCGGTCATATATCTACGTTAATTTTAACTACAATAAAAAAAATTGACCTCATACATAATGAAATGGGTAGCTTTATCTTTTCATAAGAAAAAAAATTGAGAAAATATATTAATTCAGGAAAACTTGGCTTATTAGGCAAATTTGGCCTTGCATAGTAGGCTGACAAGTGCGTTCTGGCTACTAGGTACGACATATATATATATATATATATATATATATATATATATATATATATATATATATATATATATATATATATATATATATATATATATATATATATTGTTTACCTGTAAACTGTACTCCTTGATGCAGTTGTCATTTGTATCACACTTAATCCTTGTGTTGCAGGAGTACGATCTCGCCTACCATAGAGCGAGAGTCGCGGCCTCAACGAAATCTTCAGATCTGCTCAACTTTAACAATGCTCATCTCCCCAAGGCAGTCTCATATGACCAGGAGATGCTCTGTACGGTTTAGGAGACCGCATCGCCTACCCCCTCATCATCTCCAAGATTAGGGAAGCCCCCACCATCGTCTGGTAGCATCGCGAGGTGCTTCTATCATCATCATCATCGTCGTCGTCTAGGGAATCCTGTCGAGCCGTCAGAGTTCTGTATGAGTAAGACCTGCGACTCTGGGGTTCTGTAGCAGCCTCCATACATCGTTCACCTCTTCATCCTCGGCTCCCATCATCTCTTATGCCTCGCATCGTCTCCATTGCCATTCAAGCTGCCAAAGTGAGGTGGTTAAAGCTGAACTTTGACACAAATAGAAGCATATGTGGAAAATGGCTTCTGTGGCTTGTGTCCCTACACCCCCTCTTCCTCCCCTCTGTATACTGACTCGTCTGGTGTACGGAGCCTCACTCTTGCACACGGCAACAGTTTTTGTACATAGTGCTTCCGTCTGTGTTGCCATGCTGCTAAACCATTATGAGGTAACAATAAACGATATTGCAGTAAACTCCACACGAGTTTACTGGCGCAGTGTGTGTGGTCACGAATTGTAGAACTGCTTTTTTTCCATGTGGGTAAATATGATAGAAGTTAAGCCTAGAACTTTACCTTTTGGGGAAAGATTTGAAAGATTGTTAGTTCCTTCAAGTGTTTTTGGTGCGAAGGTCTCCATAAACTTTCTGAACTCGACCAAAAAGTGCTCCCCTTTTTCTTTTGTCACTCTCAGAGTACTCGAACTCTGCTTCCTAGTATTGGTTGCTCATGTTTTTCTCACTCGTGTCAGGGTTTAGGTTTGATTGAGTTAGGACATGAAGAAAATGGCTGCTCATTCATGGGAATGCTGAATATCTGTAAAACTATATAATTTAAAGGTTTAGTAGAACGGTCTGAAAAAATAATGAGAAACTGATATAATTCAAAGTTAGCTTTTGTCATAATGTTAGTTACTTTTTATTATTTCAAGAGATACTTGAATTAGTTGTGGTACATATAGATACTCGAACAATATGTATATCTTCGGTCATAGTCAGCAGTTCAAGAGTGTTTTCCAGTAGATGTAGAACATATTTAATGTATGCTGTATTCTCACGTGGCCCCTCACAAGCCAATGTGCCAAAAATGTATGTCAAGTAATTTGTATAAACTGACATTAGAGAGAACACTTTTCTGCTTTAGCCTTCACAAATATTGAAGGATCTTGAGCCCTTGTGGGCAACGAGGTGGCTGCTATATATAATTAAGTTGCTAGTACACACAGTAAGGCTGTCAGATTCTTGAGCAGGATGATGCACAGTGGAAAAAAAAGGTCAGATATTTATGAAATGTCTTCAGGGATGAGGTAAGCAGTTAGGTATTTCATACTTCAGAGTTTTCAATGCAACTGAATAACTCTGAAGTAGAGTTTAGTATTTAACAGGTAGCTCTTAGCTGAACAGGACGAGGAGAATAGATAAAAAGGGAAATAGAGTAACAAAATACACCAGAAAGCAGAAGAAATTGAAAACGAAGAATAAGACATTCATCATATATTCTAGACATTTATTCTATCATCTATTCCAGACATCTATTAAGAATAATGGAACTCCTTGATATATTCCAAAGAATGTCAGCAGTTCACCCCTAAGTCTTTCTCCTGCCATATTGATGATGTCTTTAGAGGAGTCCGGCAGATCATAATTATTTAACACTGACGTAGTGATGTCACTGTCTTCTAGTCATATATATATTGGACCGTTTTAGTCTGTCTCATTCAATAGTTATAATTGGTTACACTTCCTAGCGAGTAATGTATATGTAAACACCAGATTTTTTCTATTCATATGTATATGACAGCTGTAGTTATTTAATCATATGTATATGCTAGTTGTAGCCAGTTTGAGTGGTGTCCTTGTCGAGTGTCTGGCGAGACTGTTCCAACCTCTCCTCGATTATCTTTGTCATACATTAACAGAATTATTATAATGATTTTTTTGTGTGTTGAGGCGGCACTCGCAGCCGGGCTTGGCACTGATTGGTCCAGCCGAGTGATGACGTCGAGCGCGCGCTCTGACAGTGATGTACAGAACATTGAACACTTAAACGGATATTCGTTTTGATTTCTGAGAAATACATTATGATGTACTTACCTGTGTATATTCTTAGCCTTAAATTAGCAAACCTGCAGATTAGACGTTTCACTATTAAAAGTCTTTGACAAGACTTAAGGAAAACTGCATTCCAGAGACCATTCTGTCACGTCTTGGTGAGGATAAGGACTGATGCTATTTACTCACAGGCAAGAGATTAGTTCTACAAGATAATGTATTCAGCAGCTTCACTCACTTGCCAGATGTGCCTACAGCTAAAAAAAAAAAAATAGCTTCCAAAACTTATACAGTAATTTTACAATATATATAATTTTACCAAAATCTTTTTGTAAAGGTAACAAGAGAATCTCCAATTAAGTAATGCGTTGAATGTAAATCTACACATGTCTACGGTACGAGAAAATGTATGTATAACAGTAAGTATGTGTAGAAGCATAAATAGTGGCCTGCTCCTAGTGGGACTTACTATTACAAGAACTAAGTACTGAACTAGTAAAACATCCTTATTGTGACATTAAACATGCAGTAAAGTGTCTATCGACACATCTGTAAGACAAGAAATTAATTATATAAAAAGGCACCAGTACTAGGGAGACGTTGCTGCGACTTCTGAAGACAAATTGATGATTTTCCTATTCACTTAAAAGTCTACTAAGAATGTTAGCTATATTTTCACCAAAAGTAGATCATGAAAATAGGATACAAAAGCAAGTGCGCTTCATACAGGAGCTGTTTTAAGAATTCTATAAAAGTACTTTTTTTGTTGACTACTACTCTCCATGTTTCTCTACCTCAACCCCCCCCCATCCCTGTCTCTCTACCTCACCCCCGTCTCTCACTACCTCTCCCCCCCTCATCTCTCACCTCCCTTCATCCCTCTCACTACCTCACCCCCCCACCCTCACTCCTACATCCCTCCTCTTCCCCCCCCCCCCTGGTCAGTAGAAGAAATGAAGACGTAGACCGACTTCTTTTGTTTTTGAGCCGGGTGAGATGGATGGTGCCGGGTGATGTAATGATCTGGTGCTCAGATCATTGGTTCTCCCTTCTCCCCTCCTTTCCTTCTCCCCTCTCCCCTTCTTCCTTCTCCCTTTCTCCCCTTTTCTCCCCTCCCCTGCCACGCCCCGCTCCTGTGCCAGGTAAGTCCACTATGGGATCACCATAGCCCGTGCTACTAGGAAATTGTTCCGAGTAGTTGAATCTATAACAACAAGAACAATAACACGCGAGTGTGGAGGCGCACAGGTAGTCACTTGGGCTACTAGTATGTGAATTGCACGAGTTTTTAACAACCGATTTTAAACAGTCGTAGTTTGGTAGTGAAGGGTTTAGCTCCTGGACCCCAAGTCAAAATTCCTATAGTCCCTTCACCGTATATATATATATTCACCTATTTGTGCGGTGCATATCATAGGCTCACCTATGCATACTTACCTAATCGTACTTATCCTGAAGTTCTAAGGTATTCACTATCTGTGTTTTATCTATTCGTACAGAGGTCATGTTTAGCATAGACTTACCTACGCATGTTTACCTATTCGTGCTTAAGAGTACTCCATTCTCGTTATGTGTATTCACTCCTCTTTTTAACAGTTAAGTGGAGTATGGGAGATGAAGCACGAATAGGTAAGTTCAGATGGGTAAGTACACATATTGGAATGGCTCACCAGCCCTCATGCTTGCCTATACTTGCTCTCACTTCCTCTCATCTACTCTCCCTCACTCTACCTTTTCCCCCACTGTCCCACCCTCCTCCCCCCTCTCTCCCTCTTTCCCTCCCTCCCTCCTCTCTCCCTCTCTCCTCCACTCTCAACCTTGAACTCGCCAACAAGACCAAGGCAGCAACTGAATTGACAAACAACTTTGAAAAGCGATGAAAAAACACAAAACAAAAGTTCGAGTTAATATACACTGCAAAAAAGAAACCCAGACCCCCATTATCCTCGACAATCCCAACCTTCCTCTCCAATATGTGGATGAATACCGAAGCTCAAGATCAATGGAAAAAAGAAAATAACAGAGGATAGAAGAAACGAAGCAAAAACAGCCACGGGGAAAAAGAATTTCAAAACCTCAGCACAAACAGTTACACTTTTATTAGGCTAGGCTAGGTTCAGCTAGGCTAGGCTAGGTTCAGCTAGGCTAGGCTAGGTTCAGCTAGGCTAGGCTAGGTTCAGCTAGGCTAGGCTAGGTTCAGCTAGGCTAGGCTAGGTTCAGCTAGGCTAGGCTAGGTTAGGTTAGTCTCGCCGCACCAAGGACATCCTCATACATATCCTCTACACACCTTAAGGAGAACTAACGTGCAAAAACTACTGGCAGGGCAAAATAAGGCGCCGAGAACAGCAGCAAAACACCGTCCACCGTATGACCAGACAACCTAGGAGCGCCATGGACTCCTGAACACACATCCACTAAACATCATACTGCAGCACCAAGCCACCAGGGTGTGGAACACAGCACCAAGCCACCAGGGTGTGGAACACAGCACCAAGCCACCAGGGTGTGGAACACAGCACCAAGCCACCAGGGTGTGGAACACAGCACCAAGCCACCAGGGTGTGGAACACAGCACCAAGCCACCAGGGTGTGGAACACAGCACCAAGCCACCAGGGTGTGGAACACAGCACCAAGCCACCAGGGTGTGGAACACAGCACCAAGCCACCAGGGTGTGGAACACAGCACCAAGCCACCAGGGTGTGGAACACAGCACCAAGCCTGGTGTCAGCAAGGCGGACTGCCCGCCTCTCCACGCTACAAACTAAAACATAACAGTCCCCACTACACCCCGGCACGCTCAATGTTACCTATTGACTGCTAGGTCAACAGAGAGCGGGAATCGAACCCGAGACCTCTCAGCTGTGACCCGACTGCACTCCCCCTTCGAGCCACAATTAAAATACTGGCTAGTTACATAATTTGTACTTAGCTCGAATATTTTTTAGACGTCTGCGTCGTAACTCGCCGTCTTGACGTGGCGGCGTCACACACACGTCAACCTCCTCAAGACGGCGTCAACAAACTGTGTTGACATCTCAAGATAACCTATAACATCCTCAGGAATGATCACTTTACCTCCGTAGCCCCTCAAGGCAATACTAATTTCTCCGGCTTAAATACATAGCATCAACTTTTATTAATTAATAATAAATTCAATGTTAAATTGACTATTCATTTCAACAATGGAAAGGTTATTAAGCATCTGGGTTAATTCATTATTTATTTAACTCTATGAATAACTACGAACCTAATGTATTTATTTTCGATTTTTTTGGATACTTCTGCATAAAGTTAGTGTAGAGTTTTACATACAGTTTACATACATCTTTTTGGATATTTGTGGGAATTTAAAACAATAGAATTCCCATCCTCGATAATAGGAAACTAATTTGAGTTGAAACGTTCTATTGGTAAATTTTAGTTAAATTATAAAAGTTAAAGCAAATATGCTTTAACATTTATTTATTTATTTATTTATTTTATATATATACAAGACGGTACATTGGGATTGTGAGGATACATAGCATAGTAATTACATTCTTGTAAAGCCACTAGTACGCGCAGCGTTTCGGGTAGGTCCTTAATCTAAGAAACTTGTAAGTAGGTAAATATTTGCAAAATTTGAATGAACATGGTGGTAATTATCGTTCGTAGCGTATCTGCGATAATTATTGTGTTATATGTAACGACTATAATAGTTTCTTTAATCAGTTAAGGGGAAATCTGATAGGCAAATTGAGGAAAAGTTCAAACTGTAATATAGATTAGTTATCCATATTATACTGCGGACACAATACATTTTCTTTAATAGTTGTTCACGGCTGTTGTTTTGTTTTCTATAAAAACAATCAGTTGTAGCACTAACTAATATATTTTCCCTCTATTAATTATCATCAGATTAACAAATCACTTGATCCATAAAGAGTTATGAGGCTCAGCTCCTGAGCATATAATGTAACTCTTTAACTTCTTTACGTGGCTCACAGGATGGGTATGGGGTCCACTACCACCCACAGGATGGGTATGGGGTCCACTACCACACACAGGATGGGTATGGGGGTCCACTACCACACACAGGATGGGTATGGGGGTCCACTACCACCCACAGGATGGGTATGGGGTCCACTACCACACACAGGATGGGTATGGGGGTCCACTACCACCCACAGGATGGGTATGGGGGTCCACTACCACCCACAGGATGGGTATGGGGGTCCACTACCACACACAGGATGGGTATGGGGGTCCACTACCACCCACAGGATGGGTATGGGGGTCCACTACCACCCACAGGATGGGTATGGGGTCCACTACCACACACAGGATGGGTATGGGGGTCCACTACCACCCACAGGATGGGTATGGGGGTCCACTACCACACACAGGATGGGTATGGGGGTCCACTACCACACACAGGATGGGTATGGGGGTCCACTACCACCCACAGGATGGGTATGGGGTCCACTACCACCCACAGGATGGGTATGGGGGTCCACTACGGCCCACAGGATGGGTATGGGGTCCACTACCACCCACAGGATGGGTATGGGGTCCACTACCACCCACAGGATGGGTATGGGGTCCACTACCACCCACAGGATGGGTATGGGGGTCCACTACGGCCCACAGGATGGGTATGGGGTCCACTACCACCCACAGGATGGGTATGGGGGTCCACTACCACCCACAGGATGGGTATGGGGTCCACTACGGCCCACAGGATGGGTATGGCGTCCACTACCACCCACAGAATGGGTATGGGGGTCCACTACCACCCACAGGATGGGTATGGGGTCCACTACCACCCACAGAATGGGTATGGGGGTCCACTACCACCCACAGGATGGGTATGGCGTCCACTACCACTCACAGGATGGGTATGGGGGTCCACTACCACCCACAGGATGGGTATGGCGTCCACTACCACCCACAGGATGGGTATGGGGGTCGACGTTACTTCTAACGTGGATAACCCGCCTCGTGTCAGCAAGGCGGTCAATCCGCCTGGTCTTAAATTACTCCTCAGCTTCCTGTCCCGGTTGAGACCACTGGAGAGATAGTGCCCCTCAGGTAAATTCAGGTAAAGCGCAGTTCCTTTGACCATACTGGTATAGCGCAGAGCATCACAGTGTGAACCCTTGAATGGTCCACACGCTTCATTTTTGGGGTCACGGGTTCGAGGTGGCTGGCATCCGTACTTAGTATCGTTCAGCGTGAGAGTTTACAGTCATGGAATGGTTATCTTTTCCCACTTCCGGAGACATAAGTTCCAGTCAACTATTGTGGTTAGTTAATTGTTATTATTTAGTTTTTTGAGATTAGAGTTTATGATTGTAAGAGTTTTGTGTTGCAGTTTCCTGCTCTCCCTATACATCTCCCCCCCCCCTGTGTATGTTTGTGTATAGGAATGTCTGTAAGTCTAAGTGTGTGTGTGTGTGTGTATGTGTGTGCACAAATTGTCGCCTAGTTGAGTTTGCGGGGGTTGAGCTCTGGCTCTTTGGTCCCGCCTCTCAACTGTCAATGAACAGGTGTACAGGTTCCTGAGCCTACTGGGCTCTATCATATCTACATTTGAAATTGTGTATGGAGTCAGCCTCCACCACATCACTGCCTAATGCATTCCATCTGTTAACTACTCTGACACTAAAAACGTACTTATTAATGTCTCTGTGGCTCATTTGGGTACTCAGCTTCCATCTATGTCCCCTAGTGCCTTGAGTTAAATAAACTGTCTTTATGTACCTATCAATTTCTCTTAGAGAAATGTGGTGATCATGTCTCCCCTAACTCTTCTTTCTTCCAGAGACGTGAGATTTAGTTCCCGTAGTCTTTCCTCGTAGCTCATACCCTATCAGCCCAGGTACTAATTTGGTGGCATACCTCTGAACTTTCTCCAATTTAGTTTTGTATTTAACTAGATATGGACTCCACGCTGGAGCTGTTCACTCCAGGGTTGGTCTGACACAAGTGGTATGCAAGGTTCTAAATTATTCCTTAAACAAGTTTCTTAAAGGAAGTTCTTATGTTGGCCAGTCTGGCATACGCTGTTGATGATATCCTCTTCTTATGGGCTTTGGGAGACAGGTCTGGAATGATATAAACTCCCAGGTCTTACTCTCTTATTCATGAAAGATTTCATCTCCCAAATGAAAGGAGCAGGAGGCCAGATACAGGGGGATCTGAATCTGGCCTCCTGCTCCTTACACCTATCTTCATTACATTTGCTCGAGTTAAATTCTAATAGCCATTTGTTAGTTCAATTCCTTCGGTTTTCCCAGGTCATCTTGAAGACTCATGCTGTCCTCCTCTGTCTTAATCCTTTTCATAATTTTTGCATCATCAGCAAACATTGAGAAGAATGAGTCTATACCCTCTAGGAGATCATTTACATATATCAGAAACAGGGTAGGACCGAGTACAGAGCCCTGTGGGACTCCACTGGTGACATCACACCATTCTCAGGTCTTACCCCTCACAGTAACACTCTACTTCCTATTGCTTAGGTACTCGGATAGTCACTGGAACACCTCTACCAGTTACTCCTGCCTGTTTTTCCAATTTATACACCAGCCTCTTATGGGACACTATGTCAAAGGCTTTCCGACAGTCCAAGAAAATGCAGTACGTACACCCTTCTCTTTCTTGCTTAATCTTTGTCACCTCTTGTTTGAGTGTGTCTGTGTGCAACCCGCAAATGTGTGTGTGTACGAGTGTGAGTATGATATAAATATGAGTATGTGTATGTACTCACCTAGTTGGGGTCTCACCTAGTTTATGTGTGTGTGTGAGTGTGTATGTGAGTGTATGTGTGAGTGGTGAGTGTGTGAATATATATATATATATATATATATATATATATATATATATATATATATATATATATATATATATATATATATTATATATATATACACACATATGTATGCGTATCCTCCAACACTTGCATGCCTCACGTATTCTAAACTACAATAAACACCAAAGTCCTCCAAGCAGCAGGTCCTCTCCTGTTCCTAACGAGTGCTCTCAGCCTTTACAAAAATACAGACACAAATTCCGGGATTACAAAACAAACTCTGGCAAAATACATGATTTATTCCAAGGGGAAAAAGGGCGTACATACAGCAGTCTACTTGCGAATACAACAAGCACTAATGATAAGTATAAGGAGTTAATATAATTATTATTATTGGTTCAATTATTTCATCGTAAGACTTCGCTTCGAAAAAATAAAAAGCCTAATACTGATTAGTGTTTGTAACGAAAGTCTACTTAACGGTAGATAATATATACAATTGGCATTTTAACTGTATTTTACGACAAGAAGAGAAGATAATAGACACGTTTTGTTTATATATATATAATATATATATATATAAACAAAACGTGTCTATTATCTTCTCTTATAATATATATATATATATTATATCTTCTCTTATATATATATATATATATATATATATATATATATATATATATATATATATATATATATATATATATATATATATATATATATATATATATATATATATATATATATATTTACCACTAAAATAGACCCCCAAATAGGCCTATTCTTGTCATACTAAAAAACGTGTAAAATATTATGTTCATTTATGTAACTATAAATAATACTGTAATTCTGTACCACTAACAAATTTATTATACATATCGTGGAAATACTAAATCAATTTTGAGCTCTTGGATATTTTTGGATAAAATATATTTAATATACAAGTTTGGTTGTCTAAACTGTCTAGCCAGTTTGTTTTTTTGAGCCAATTGCTTAAATACTGTGTATAAAAATATACTCAATTCGCTACAGCAACTCATTCAAGGCAGCCAATGAGAAACGAGGAATGCGTGGTTCATTCAACCCGCCATTACATGTTAGCCAATCACATGACAGGCTTACGTCGCTTACCTATTGGTCAATATTAACAAAAACTAATTCGAAATTCTAGGTTATAAATTATTTTAAAAGTTTACATTCTGTTCAAATTATGTAGCATAGGTTTCCTAAGTTATAACAATATGAGAATCAAAATATGTATTAATTTGAATAATGTCACGCGTATGATTATATATTAAGTATGTGTGTGTATTTACCTAACGGTGTATAAGGTGGTCTGAGCTCTTGATCTATGTAAATCTGTCAAAAGCCTTTGATTAATTACTTTGTTTTTATGCTTTAGAGATCAGGAGAAGATGGCTTTTGATTCGTATTAGCCAGCTTTGAACACAAGGGATATATATACTGAGTTTACTTTAGCCCTGGACTAAATTGAACTTGCTGGTTGGACACAAACAATTGTGGAGGCTGTAATAACCCCTCCAGAGGTTGATAGGCCTGAAGCTCAACACCAAACCAAGCCTTTGAGCTCTTCCCACAGCTCCCTTGAACCTTGCTTTGATAGTTTCAATAGAACACGCTCAGCCTCCTGGCTTACAACCAAGCCACCAATTAGTCTTGTAAACAGAGGCGGCCAGGCGACCCAGCCCAGGGGGAGACTCGTCTGGGTTTTCGAACTCTGTTGCATTATTATTTTGCAACTGACGTTCAAGGTTTCTTGTGGTACCATAAGGACCTTGACGTTCAACGTTCCTTGTGGTACTAGAAGAGCCTTGACTTCCGAGGTCTTTGTGGTATCTGTTGGAAAAGTTGTGGATTGGGGTGACTATTCTCAGTGGGACTCGACTTATTGACAGCTTGAAGGGTTCCCCTTGATGTGTCTACTCGTCTTACTCCTCTCTTGTCCTCTTGTCTTATATATTTGTTTTTAATTTAAAGACGTTGTTCCTGTTTACCGTGTCTATTCCATACAGAATTTTGTAAGAAGTAATCATATCCCATTGTGTGTGTGTGTGTATGTGCGCATATGGAAATAATATATGTTGATGCTCACATGTGTGACTATCTGAGGAATACACATGTACGCATCTCCAAACAGCATGAATGCAAACAAGCGTACACACAAAACATACCAACATACGCGTTACCCGCATCAAAATACTCGAGTTACCCCTTAGAGTACAAACCTTAAGGATTATCTTACAAAGAAAACAAACATTCAAATCTACCTGATTTGGTGTCCCCTTCCAGAGGACAGGAAGGCTGTCAAGGGTTATCCAGGTCCTCCTAAGGTCTAGGCGAACTACTGACCACACGGTGCAACCCACAATAGTTGACTATCTCCCGGTACTACCCCCACCCCCTTTCCTACTAGGTAAACACATCACTTCCTAACTCTTATGCAAGTTTGGGAATGAATGAATAAATGCATTTTATCGTCACTAGCAATGCATTCAAAGTTACCAAATGTCAACTTTGCACACATTTCGACTTCTTGATCCTTAAACACGTATTTGTACTTGAAAAAAGCTTAACTTTTCTCAGCTTTCATTCACTATAATTACTCAAGATCACGTTTTCTATTGGATCAGACCTCTGTTCACTCAACCACAAAGTGTTGTGGTTTCAGCATTGTATGAACGACTCTTCACCTCCTCAGATCCACAGCCAGAACTACTTCAGAACAGCTTCAGAATATACTTAGTCAACAGCCAATCAGCAAAGCTATATCAAGGGCTATAGAACGGAGGTTATGATTGGCTACTTGGAGAGAAGAGACCCAAATATATTCCGTTTTCTGTGTTGTCCTCCTTAACTTATCTCTTACGCATGTAATACTTTATGTAATTCTGGCACTGTAACATATAATCAAATACTGTATTGGCACTGTTACGAATCTTTGGCACTGATGTATTATTTGCGTATATTTCAACAATGATATAACAGTATAACACCGGTATATCTTGAGAGTATATTTATTACCAGTGCTAGAGATTGAGAGAATATTTGCGTAGTCATGGAATTACTTGCATATATTCTTACATATATTCTTTATGAGTGAATATACATCTTCCCAAAATATATGCGAGCCTGGACAAAATGGCGGAGCAGATGAAGCAGTTGACATAGGCCTACGATTTTAAGGGGAGCCTACTTGAAAAAAAATGTTTTTGAAAATCGTTTTAGTACTCTTTTGTTCAGTTACTTGTATATATATTTATATGTATATATATATATATATATATATATATATATATATATATATATATATATATATATATATATATATATATATATATATATATATATATATACACATAAGACGTAGATATTTACTATTGATTACAAAAATGACTGAAATGGAGCGAACATCTTCCAGAAAGTCTAGGCCTATTGCAGGACTATTTGCACAGTCTTGAAACTGTGTAGGACACAGTGTTATGCTCTGGGAATATACCTCTGTGGCCCCTAAAGTATATTCCTTGATAACCACCAGAATATATGCATGACAGATTGGCTAATCACCTCAGCACATTTCTAATGTGATATATCTTGCTGATATACTCATGTGATATACCTTATACGATATATTTTGTGATATGCCTCTTTGCTATTTTTTCACCCACTAGAACCACATCACTCTATTTAGCTCGAAAATATCCTAGCATATCCAAATAGCACTGTTATATCCTGACATACCCACATAACTGTTATACCCTGACATACCCATAAGGCGCACAAGAAACCGCAAAGTATTACCACTTTGCTCATTTGTATTCCTCTCGCTAATGGCCTCGTTAGAGCCCGCTAACTATATACTCTAAAACAGTCGCGTTTGTCGGGCCGGCGTCACGGCGTCACCGAAGCTACAAGGCAGTCATCTCGCCCCTGTATTTAAGACAATGTCCAAAGGTGATGTCTCCCAGCGGTCACCCTTATTGACTTACGTGTGAGTTATACAAATGTTTTCATTCCAAGCTTTTTCTTGAGAAGGACTTCACTTACTTCCAACCACTTGGGCTGGACGGTAGAGCGATGGGTCTCCCGTCATGCAGGTCGGCGTTCAATCCCCGACCGTCCATAAGTGGTTGGGCACCATTCCTTTTCCCCCCGTCCCATCCTAAATCCTTATCCTGACCCTTCTAAGGGTTATATAGTCGTAATGGCTTGCCGCTTTACCAGAGACAGGCTCACCATAGCCCGTGCTTCTTGCCCCGCTCCTGTGCCAGGTAAGTTACGGGCTCACCATAGCCCGTGCTACTTGGAACTTGTTCCGAGTAGCTGAATCTATAACAACAGCAACAACAAGCCGCTTTACCCTGATTATTCCCTCCCTAACCTAACTTGGAGCTAACCTAACCTAACCTAACCTAACCTAACCTAACCCAGTGATGTACAAAACCCCACAATACATATTATTTTCCAACGTTTGATTGATTGATAAAGATTAAGCCACCCAAGAGGTGGCACGGGCATGAATAGCCCGTAATTTCAACATTTGAGAGAACACGACTTTTCTAACTGTTGGAAAGATGTTCGAGAATACGCCTTTGGGAAACTACCGCTCAAGGGATGACCCGGAGGTGAAGATGGAAGTCTTCTAGCTGCCATCCCAAACAGTCTAACTGATCGAGATATCACCAGACAAGTCTGGGCCTCAGGGCGTGCTTTACGAGCAGGAAAAAAACTCTCAAACCCGTCCACAGGTACAGGTAAACCTCAACTCCCCCCTTTCACCAACCGCCAACCATCATAGCTCTGTGACTCAAGCAACGTTGTAATAGTCCTTATCGCGGTAGATAAGAGCACAGAGCAGCAACAACAGAAAACACAGCCATAGAGGAAAGAGTATATTATAAACTGTAGAGGAGACCTATATATAAAGTTATATATGAAGGTATATATGAAGTTATATATAAAGGTATATATAAAGGTATATATAAAGTTATCTTGTCAAATTTAAATTGAGATTTCTACCCGAAATGGAAAATTAAGTTTATACATATGTGTAAGTATGCATGTGCGATATTATGTATATATATAATAATAATAATGTGCATGTGTGATTATGCAATTATGAGTGAAATAATACATATATTTGTATTTATGTATATATGCGATTATACATATGAATAATTATAGATACCAGTAATTTTCCACACGTTTACAAATCATATAGAAACACCATCGTTGTCAAAAGAGAAAGAAGAAGGAAGGGATAAATTAGAAGAGAGAGAGATACGGAGGGAGAGGAGAGGAGAGCTGAATGAGAGAGGTAGAGAGAAATTGAGGAGATAAGACATTTTAAATGATCAGGTCCTTGTCTTTGGGGAGAGATATATTGTACATCTCTGTGGGTGTGCTATTACAGTAGTGGTGAGAGAGAGAGAGAGAGAGAGAGAGAGAGAGAGAGAGAGAGAGAGAGAGAGAGAGAGAGAGAGAGAGAGAGAGAGAGAGAGAGAGAGAGAGAGAGAGAGAGAGAGACAGAGAGAGAGAGAGACACAGACAGACAGACAGAAAACCACACAGACATACAAACAGAGAAAAACACACATAAACATTCACATATTACAAACTCATTAAGTCACCTTACACAACAGATAACTGAAACTCTTTACATAAATTAACTTTAGATCAAAGTCTTTATAAAAAAAAATGTTTGATTACAAAAAAAATACAGAGAAATACATTATTACACAAACCCAGCTACACGGAATACATGAACGTGAGTATTCACGTGTTGATGCTTCTTTAAACAGACGTGAATGAATAATATACATATATATACATAGTTATGTTTCACTGCATCTATTGAAACATCCCAAATACCATACTTCTGTCTCCCTATAGTGACTCATTGTGCACTAATACCACCATTATTCTGTACACCATGAAAGGTATCAGAGAACGTCACTGGTTTCAAGAACAATTTTAAGCCCCACTTCAAGCACTGGCATAGACAACAGTGCCACATCTTTCACTGGCGCCTACGTCACTGTCTTCACGAAGCACTGTCGAAGAGCAACAGTGACTACTTCTACAGTGAACACAACATTGGAAGTGAGCGTTCTAGGGAACACCGAAGCCCCAGAGAGCTCCAAAGTGATTATCATTACGAAACAATGTCTCTCATTGGCCAGCCTCGGCACTGAGGCTCTACACACACACTTCACTGGGAAATGCTCCGTTTAGTATATGACTGGTTGCTAAGCTCACTCTGCTCCTGTTACTTCTCTCCTCGTCCCACGGAACTCCAACACTCACACTTGGAGTAGGAGCCGTTCTACTTATCATAGATAAGCATTCCTTATATGGAGACGCCTCGCAGTATCGCCCTGGTGTGTGTGAGAGAGAGAGAGAGAGAGAGAGAGAGAGAGAGAGAGAGAGAGAGAGAGAGAGAGAGAGAGAGAGAGAGAGAGAGAGAGAGAGAGAGAGAGAGAGAAGGAGCACCATTGAGGTAACTCAGTAGGGGTATATGAGCATTACGATGTCGTCTAAGACACGTATTACGGACGTCCTAGAGGACCAAGATGTCTCACGAGGAGAATGCCTCACAAGCTTCATCAATGAGGGGAAATTCCCCCTCACAAACATTCCCAGGGTTCGAACCCGAATCATTTTCTCCTTAAAGGTTCTGACTCCATTTCTTAAAACTCGTTCATTGCAAAACAGTAGCGATGGTAGGGAACGTTTTGATGTCCTTCAGCAGAGAGGAAGAGGCATCAACAAAGGCGCCCCCATCGGGAACTAAGGGAGAAGAATTCCCCCTTCAAGAATCCCCAAAGGGACAAGCATCACACGTCGCTGAGGACAGTGATGTACTCTCTGTGTTCGACTCTCCTGGGCATGAGGTACTGATCACAGTCCACTTCGAGGCCTCCTTCGTCGTGTAAGCACAGCTCGCTGTAGGTGACGGGAGCCGGCACTCCTGCGGTGTTCGACGGAGAGACTGGAGGCGCCACGGTGCCTTTCTGGCACTCCTGGAGTCGCTGGAGGCGTTCCAAGATCTCCGGGAACTTGAGGCGGTCGTTGGGGTCCGTGGCCCAACATCTGCGCATAACGTCACACACCTGTGGAGGGCAGGTGTCTGGAGGGCTCAACAAGATGCCTTGGAAGATCAGCTTCACAACCTGAGAAGAATAAAAGTAGAAAATGAAAAGAAATTATTACGCAAGTATATATCTATATCTGTATATATAACAGTCAACAGTTACATAAACACACTTGAAACAGCCTGGTAAACGCATTTCACCAGGCTGCTATTAAAAGCACATCTTCACCCTCAAGCACAATACTAGAATGATAAACACCAGAGCGTCAAGTCCAGCCAAATTCGGCCGCATATTAACTACATTTGAAGACGATCTACTCCTCTTACGAGCACAATGAGTGAGAGTTAGATCCCATTAGAGGGCGACCACAGATAACGGCATCGGGTTGCCGGGAGCCCCAAGTCAGCTATTCCGTTTCTTATAATACCGGACATGATAGTTTTGTCTCTCTTGAAGAGGTGAGAGAGAGAGAGAGAGAATGTCAACCGGTTCTCTCTCTCTCTCTCACACTTGACATTCCTGGAGCCAAATACGAGGCAATGCGCGCTTTATCATCCCCGGCAGATAAATCGCAGACTTGGAAGGTAAACTCATAAATCTGGAAGATGTCAAGAGAGATGTAATGAAACTCACTGTCGGTGATGCATGGGTGTTGTCGGCAGGGAGGAGGGGGGAGGGTAGAGAGGACGGAGTGAGGGAGGTGGCTTCAGGGGGGAAGTAGAGGAGAAAAGATACATCAACAGAGAGCAGAAAAGACACTGAGAAATGCAGATTGCTTTGATTCTTCGTTAACAGCTTCGTAAACCCATTTTCATAGCAGTAGTGGAGGATTGATAAAGATTAATTTATCCAAGAGGTGGAACGAACGAGCATGCATAACTTGTAAATTAATTAAATTAGAATTAGAGGAATACTATACATAGCCATACTGCAAACGATAATTATAACATTACAGAAACATATGTAATATACTTAAGAACTGGTCAGTAATGTTCTTCAACTCTGCAAATTTAAATGATATTACAATTAACAATTGACCATAGAAAAAGTTTGACCACATAAATAAAACTGTTGCAATATGTCGTCGATAATGAAGTATTTGTCACTTCTTAACCAACTGTTTCATTATTTCTCTACACACTCATTATTTCTCTAAATTTCTCTCTTTCTCTCGTTCTCTCTCTCTCTCTCTTTTTCTCTTCCCTCTGTCGTTCAAACACTTCACAACTCTCTCCCTTCTCTTTCCTCTCTCTCTCTCTCCTCTCTCTCTCTCTCTCTCTCTCTCTCTCTCTCTCTCTCTCTCTCTCTCTCTCTCTCTCTCTCTCTCTCTCTCTCTCTCTCTCTCTCTCTCTCTCTCAAACAAACAAAAAAACGTTGACAGTTGTGGACAAGTTTCCCTATCTCCCAAAGGTCTCAGGGTCCCAGGGTCCCAGGGTCCCATGGTCTGAGGGCCAAAGGGTTCCGCCCCTTCCCACCATTCTAACCCTAACAAATCCCGAACGAAACAATAACTTCCTCTTAAAACTCCGACAGGAAGGCTGTAAAACAGAAGGAAAACAAGCGGTTGTTATGGAGACGGGAGATGGGATAGAACGGAAGGAAGGAGAGAGAGAGAGAGAGAGAGAGAGAGAGAGAGAGAGAGAGAGAGAGAGAGAGAGAGAGAGAGAGAGAGAGAGAGAGAGAGAGAGAGAGAGAGAGAGAGAGAGAGAGAGAGAGAGAGAGAGAGAGAGAGAGAGACAGAGAGAGAGTCTGGAAACTGGGTGTGGAAGTCACCAACCACAATGGCGTCATCATTATGACAGTAATTAGCTTCCCGTCTTAATTACAGTGACTTGTAATGGTTGTTACCGTGAGGAAAGACTGTGTTCCAGTCTTCACAAACCCCTTAACCTATTTTCACCATCACTCAAGAGTCTTCCCTCTTTCCTTGACATTTTCTAATCCCTCATTCATCAGCCCTCTAATCTCCTCTCCCCTCTCTTCTCGCACACTCTCCCCTCTGCTCTCCTTTCTTAATTCACATATGCAAATTCCCCTCTCAAGCCTCTTGACAAAGTCCTCTCACCATACTCCTTTACCTCACTATTATCCCTCACACTCTCCCTCATGCCTGACTCCTTCTCCTTCCCCTCTTGCAGCGACACGAGGGGACTTAACAAGGCAATTACCTGAACCCGAGTGGTTCAGTAGTTCAATTAGTAGAGTTTGTAGGTTGTACTGAGCATGTTTCGCTATGTAATGAGCTTATCACGCTGCTTACTGGAATAGTATGAGAGAGAGAGAGAGAGAGAGAGAGAGAGAGAGAGAGAGAGAGAGAGAGAGAGAGAGAGAGAGAGAGAGAGAGAGAGAGAGAGAGAGAGAGAGAGAGAGAGAGAGAGAGAGATAAAAGGTGTTCCAATCAGTGACTCTGACTCCCGCCCCAATATTGTCTATAGCAACAACGGCTCCCCACATCCACATTTTCTATTGCTGTCACTCCGTCACTTCCGCACTTATACTGTTTGTCTAGTCATGCATAGTGTTCCTTATTGACGCTTGTCTGTCGGTCTCTCTCTCTCTCTCTCTCTCTCTCTCTTTCTCTCTCTCTCTCTCTCTCTCTCTCTCTCTCTCATGCAGTACTGACTAATCGTACTTGGTGAAGAATCAAGATTGTAAATACAGAAGGAATATATGATCAGTGGAATATCTCTCGTTAATCTCTTGTAAGGAAGCTGGTGATGATTTATCTGTAGGACCCCTGACCTGTTGAGACGCTCCTCCAGCCCCACACACACAGACACACAACGGGGCATTTTCACATCAATTGTGTTTACATGTGTAGCTCACCTTGTGTTGATGGAGGGGGGGGGAGAAGGGTAGGGGTAGAGACTCTAGCCTTGACAATATTGCTCATCTTGTGGATAGAAAATAGACGTGACTTCAATCCAGAATAGAGAGAACCGGTGGTCAAATGATCAGTATCACTGAAGTCTGTAACTGGTAAAATTATTGTAACTAAAACGTCAGAATAGCTTCGTTTTTAATTCGTCCAACACTGAAAGGCCGTAAATGTATTATATGTTGGACTTGTGATCCTGTGGTCCTGGGTTCGATCCCAGGCACCGGCGAGAAACAATAGGCAGAGTCTCTTTCACCCTATGCCCCTGTTACCTAGCAGTAAAATAGGTACCTGGGTGTTAGTCAGCTGTCACGGGCTGCTTCCCGGGGGTGGAGGCCTGGTCGAGGACCGGGCCGCGGGGACGCTAAGCCCCGAAATCATCTCAAGATAACCTCAAGAAGAAGAATCTACTGCACTGCCTCACTTATGAACCCATCCCTGCCCTTGTGTGGCAGTGCACAATAGAAAGTTGTTTTCACATATTCATACATTAAAACATTGATTGTAACCATGATATATATGTTATCTTGAGATGATTTCGGGTCTTTAGTGTCCCCGCGGCCCGGTCCTCGACCAGGCCTCCACCCCCAGGAAGCAGCCCGTGACAGCTGACTAACACCCAGGTACCTATTTTACTGCTAGGTAACAGGGGCATAGGGTGAAAGAAACTCTGCCCATTGTTTCTCGCCGGCGCCCGGGATCGAACCCGGGACCACAGGATCACAAGTTCAGTGTGCTGTCCGCTCGGCCGACCGGCTCCTAGCGGACAGCCTACAGTTTAGACCTATTGTCTTGTGTATGACCCTCTGTCCTGCGTGACAGTGAATACCAGCATTATCCTCACTTTAATAAGACTTAATTGAAATCGTCAGAGTAGGCAAAATTGTAATTAATTTTGTCAATAATGTTAATAATAATAACCACATATCTGATCTTTTAGCTTGTGGTGGCGTGTGTCTCTAAGCTTACTAATACCAGAGAGCATCCAGCCACCAACATGGATTACGGGCTCACCATAGCCCGTGCTACTTGGAACATTTTGTTCCAATTTGTGAATCTTAAACAACAACAATCATGGTTTCCGACTGTCAGGAACAGGAAGCTTGTTAGAGTTATCGGAACTCTCTTAGGCTCGTTACGGCCCTCGTGTATGCACCCCACAACAGTTGCCTTGCACTTGGCTACCTGTTTACCGATAGGTGAAGAGATGTATCAGGTGCATCGAAACGTGCCTTAGTGTCTCAACCCTGCAAAATAATCGAACCCGGGTGTAATCAGGTGTGTCCCCGGCAGCGCAACACGTGACACATTGCAACAACACCTGTCAATCCAGGCGGTGACAGGTGACATGAACCATGACAGCTTCTGGGACACTATGAGTGACATACACATAGTGACCGCTGAAGACCACCGCAGCCAGGAGGTGAAGTGCGATTCTTCACTATCATTACCCACGTACTGCATCCCACGAGGAAACGCAGCCAAGAACCCCTTAGAACGCTTTGTTGCATGTCGTACTTGCTCGACCGCAGTGGTTGGCAAACTTTCCTTGAAGCACAGGGGATGTTGAGTAGGCACCGCTCTCCCTGGAAGGCCTGGGCCAGCACGGGAACCCTGCCACACTCACCTGTCTTGCGCCGTGATGATTAAGATCAGAACATTAAGGCTCATCACCTTAGAAAGTGGGCAAATCCACAAGCGCCGTGACGAGGATTCGAACCAGCGTCCGGGAGCATCCCAGACACTGCCTTAATCGACTGAGAAAGTGGGGGCCCAAGAACTACGCCTCTTTCCTGGCGAACGCGAGTAGGTAAACTCAGGTAGGCGAGCCCCCGAACACCGCCGCCTTATCAAAGAACACAACGAACCTACCAACATTTCAACGAACGCTGCTGAAAATTCTTGAAACACTTGAACACCCGACTGTGTCTTCTGTCTTATCTGTGTGTGAATTCTTTGCAGAAGCCCATCATGTGTTTCAACCCCCTCTGCCCCGTCCCCATGTAACCCCCCCCCTCAACCCCCTTCCTCTTGTTCCCACTCCCCCATTTAACCCCCCCTTCCCGTATCCCCCCTCCTCCTCCTCTTCCCCCTCCCCCTTTGTAAGCCCCCCAACCCCTCTTCCCTCCCCCCACCCCCCCCCCCCAGCCTCCCTGTAGTGATAAGGGACTGCGATAAGAGCCACGAGAACATGTTAATAAAGGAGGAGAAGGAATAAAGTGAAAGGTAACGGAAGAGGGAAGGGAAGGGAGAGGAGAGAAGGGAGAGGATGTAGAGGCTAGAGGGACAGTGGAGACATGAACTTTTCTGACATCAATTTGAATTTCTTCATCTATGCAGTAAAAAAAAAATAGTTAGCAGCCAATCCGCTTATGGAAATTAAATTAAAATCCTCTATGAAACGATTACATGTTGAGTGAAATTTGAAAAGCCAGAGACCTGAGAATTGGGCCAAACGTAGTTAAATGGGGGTGAAAGTATTAAATGTTAAATAGTTTGGAGAGTAGTGGAGTTAAGAGAGAAGTAATGGGTCGTTAGAACAGCTTTAACGTAAGAACAATAACCTTTGAAATGGTTTTTACCTGAGTCACCTTTGGAAAGTTTAAGCAGCATAACAAACGTCAAATTTTGTCTTTGGAAATAAAATCAGTAAATGAATTTTTGTACAAATTATAATATTTCTTAAACTTTCAGGGGAGCCGGTCGGCCGAGCGGACAGCACGCTGGACTTGTGATCCTGTGGTCCAGGGTTCGATCCCAGGCGCCGGCGAGAAACCCTGGGCAGAGTTTCTTTCACCCTATGCCCCTGTTACCTAGCAGTAAAATAGGTACCTGGGTGTTAGTCAGCTGTCACGGGCTGCTTCCTGGGGATGGAGACCTGGTCGAGGACCGGGCCGCGGGGACACTAAAAAGCTTCGAAATCATCTCAAGATAACCTCAAGATAACCCCCCCCCATAGCTGTAGACTCCACTACTAGTTGTATTTCCTCCTATAAATTTTTGTTGATGTATTTGACACTATCATGTTTACTAGGATAACTAGTGATAGCTTCCCAGGATACAACCATACAACAGTTACCTAACCCCCAGGTACATATTTACTGCTAAGTGAACAGACTCATCAGGTGAAAGGAAACGTTGCCCAAATGCGTCCGTACTGCCGCCGTGCCTGCTCCCCTAGTTGTATTTTTCACTTGTTTTTCTTATCGTGTGTGTACTTACCTAATTGTGTTTGCGGGGGTTGAGCTCTGGCTCTTTGGTCCCGCCTCTCAACCGTCAATCAACAGGTTTGTGTGTGTGTGTGTGTGTGTGTGTGTGTGTGTGTGTGTGTGTGTGTGTGTGTGTGTGTGTGTGTGTGTGTGTGTGTGTGTGTGTGCGTGCGTGTGTGTGTGCGTGTGTGTGTGCGTGTGTGTGTGGTGCCAAATAAGTCACCTTGTGTTGGCACTCAGCCCTCCACCAATTAACAAACAGAACCCGGCACCCGTAATTGGTGCTGCCATGCGTCGCCGTCCTCTCAACCGCACTCACTCACTCACTCACGCACTCACGCACTCACGGGATCCGGGTCTTACATTTATTCATTTCTTCTTCCCTCTCTCCCTCCCCGAAAAAGAACTGAGGGTTCATAAAGTAATGATGATGGTCGGAGCTCCCCCACACTGGACGGTCGCAGGAGCAGCACAGACATGATCACGATGTCCACGATACTAAGGGTAATTTATTTAGTTCAACCGACAGGACGACAGCCTAAAATTACTTGAATGATGACTATCCATTTTACTAACTATTTACTAAGTCATTCCGATTAAGAACGTAATATTCAATCTTCCATTGTTAGGTTTCAAGATGATTGTTTAAACATTCTAACGATTCCAAGTAACGTTCGCGCTAGGAACGTTGAATGTGAGGTGTGGAAGGTGTGGGAGGTGACAGGTGTGGGAGGCCACATGTGTGTGTGAGTTTACTTACTTTCAGTAATTTAAAGTTCATGTTGTTTCAGGAGCTGGTCGGATCTGTGGTGTGGTAAGTTATGCGGACGGTGGCTGAAACATTGTGGTGGATTATTACATGTGGAAAGGACGAATGGAGAGAGCTCTGGCTCTTTGGTCCCGCCTCTCAGCCGTCAATCAGCTGGTGTGTGTGTGTGTGTGTGTGTGTGTGTGTGTGTGTGTGTGTGTGTGTGTGTGTGTGTGTGTGTGTAGAGCAGCTGTACACATCTGTACCAGCCCTACCAGACCCTACATGTTACTGTAAACATTCTCTCTCTCTTCCCCTCTCCCCTTTCTTATCTCCTATTTAACCTTTACCTCCTCTCTCTTCTCACTTTCTTCGTCTTGCCTCACCCCGCTTCTCACCCGTTTAGATTTACCTACTCAGAACAAAGTGTCCATGTAGCACGGGCTATGGTGATCCCCGTAAACTCTCTCTCTCTCTCTTTCTCTCCTCTTCTCTTTGTCTATATATTCCTTCTCCCCCCCCCCTCACCCAGAACTTCACCCTCACTTTCACCCTTTCCCCCCTCTCCCACCCCCCTTCCCCTCTTTCCTACTCTTCACAAAACGACTGAAAAGTCTCCCAGTAAACAAAGACTTCTCCAACACAGTGTTATCACACATTTCAACTTTCCAAGTAAATATCATGCAGAAATAAATATTAAGTGTGTATATGTTTTACATAATAAAAACGCAAAATCACACACACACACACACATACACACACACACACACACACACACACACACACACACACACACACACACACACACACACACACACACACACACACATATATATATATACTGATAAGGTGACATCAAACAGCCTTGACCTCTCCGAGTAAGGTCACGGGTCATTGGGTGGAAATTGGAAAGTTGTTGTTATAGATTTAGCTACTCAGAACGAAGTGTCCATGTAGCACGGGCTATGGTGATCCCCGTAATACATTGGAAAGCTCGAATGTGATCTTTATATAAGGTCAAGCTCAGTGGTGGTGAGGGACTTAACATTAACCAATCGGGGATACGAAGGGTGCTTTCATAAGGTCGTTATGAGACCCATTAACCAACTTGTGATCCTGTGGTCCTGGGTTCGATCCCGGGCGCCGGCGAGAAACAATGGGCAGTGTTTCTTTCACCCTATGCCCCTGTTACCTAGCAGTAAAATAGGTACCTGGGTGTTAGTCAGCTGTCACGGGCTGCTTCCTGGGGGTGGAGGCCTGGTCGAGGACCGGGCCGCGGGGACACTAAAGCCCCGAAATCATCTCAAGATAACCTCAAGATATGGGGTAGGCACCTTCCTTCCCCTTAGCTATTGACTACTGAGCACTAACCGTTACTATGTTACTTAACAACCTCACTAACTCCAACCACCACCAAACAACCATGAACAGTTACAGTTACTATATTACTTAACAACCACACTAACTCCAATCAACCAGCATTCTCTCAAAGAAACGCACCTCTAACTATAAGTTCATACTACCCTGGAAAGTAAGATTGAAAAGAACAAATCCACAAGGGCCGTGACGAGGATTCGAACCTGCGTCCGGGAGCATCCCAGACACTGCCTTAATCGACTGAGCTACGACATGGTCAAAAGCAGTTGAAACCGAAGTTCTACTGAACTTACTGGATCCCGTAGCCTCTTCGTAGTAGAATTTCGGTTTCAACTCGTTTACCCTGTCGTAGCTCAGTCGATTAAGGCAGTGTCTGGGATGCTCCCGGACGCAGGTTCGAATCCTCGTCACGGCCCTTGTGGATTTGTTCATTTGATGCATCACGTTAGTGTGATCTCTGAGTGTAAAATTGAAAAGGCCTATTTAAACAACTCCTTAGGCCTTTCATACCTCACCCCTGACTTATATACAGAAGCACGCCCTTAGCAATAGAATTAAATGGAAATCGCTAATAATGGTAAGATTACGCGGACGTTCAAGTTACTCTCAGCACGAGGAAGAATGGCATATGTGCCCACTAGTAAGATACTTAGTATTCAGAACACATTTCATATAGGACATGGGTTCATGGGAACTCAGGAAGGGTGTATTGGGGCATTGATCCCCAATCAGGGCTCCGTGGAACACTGGGGCTTCCAGGGGCAATGAAATGGATATTGTATTTTCGTTAACATACGAATTAATAAAAAAGTTCTATTCAGATGATTTTCATTCTAATCTTTGTTGTCACATCAAGGTTGGAACTTTGACCTGGATAATATATTTAGCACGCACACACACACACACACACACACACACACACACACACACACACACACACACACACACACACACACACACACACACAGTGGTGGAGGCTGACTCCATACACAGTTTCAAATGTAGATACGATAGAGCCCAGTAAGCTCAGGAACCTGTACACCAGTTGATTGACGGTTGAGAGGCGAGACCAAAGAGCCAGAGCTTAACCCCCGCAAACACAACTAGGTGAGTACACACTGCAGCAAAATATACTCACGTGAATATATAGAATATAACAAAGAAATTGCCTCTGACAGACTCGTGTCACAGCCCTTATTCTCCTCTTGTCACTCTCAGGCAAAAATAAATTCTTCTTGATTATAAGTGGAACTTTCCTCAATATTTCTGGCTAAACGTCGGAGAGACATAGACAGGGACAAGGAACATAGACAGACAGACAGACAGACAGACAGGCCAGGGACTATAAGCTGGATGAGGCTAAAAAGTCTCATCCAGCAAAAGACTGATATATTTCAGTGGTGGTTTTGATTGATGGAACTAAACCATTTAGTCTCACCACTCTAACTCACGATTGAAACAGAAAGGGAAGGATCTGTGCCCCCTTTTAGACCCACTTTTAGAGTAGGTAAGACGTTCACAGTATTCAGTAAACCATCATGTGATTCTTCGATAGGTGTACACTCGCCTGTTCCTCCCAGCACTCAAAGTATCCAGACACGGGGTTTACTTTAATGGAGCCAGCAGGTATACGAGATAACTTCTAGCATTCAGGTTTACAAAATATTAACTGCGACAAACACACACACACACGCACGCACGCACGCACCACACACACACACACACACACA
>NC_091160.1:33175146-33182646 GCF_040958095.1 Procambarus clarkii
TTGCTTGAAGAGACTCAACAGGTGTCGTGGCTAAAGGTTACAGAGGCGGGTACAAGTGTCCACAGACGAATCTACAAAACCTTATGTCATGTAGTGTGTACAGCAGGCGACACCTGCCTTTGTGAATTCTACCAAAGGATGGGATTGGATAAAGTAATCCACTGTAGTGTCAAGATCATCTCTGCCATGGGATGTGGGGGGGGGGGCAGCAATTGCCCAGTAAACTACCCTCAATGAGGGAAACAATGCTGACTTCCACGACCAATTTTACATTCAAACACTGAACTACAGTCACCTTCTGTGGTTGATTGTTCAACAAATCCTTGAACTATATGTTTAACAGATCTCTAACCCTGTCTCATAGAGGATAGAAGAAAATGTATATATGCTGGTTAGCATTGTAAATGTCTGGCCACGTCTGTGGTAGAATTTTTTTTGTGAAGACTTACCACTGTCTTCAGTGACTAAAGGCAACCAATTCAAGAAGGCTGTCAGAAGAGCTCACGGAAGAAGGGAGGGGGGCAAGGGAAGGGGGTGGCAAGGGAAGGGGGTGGGCGAGAGAGAGGGGGGAGTTGATGGGGGGGTGGGGGCGGAGAGAGGTGGAAGAGGAGGACCAAGGAACAGCACACAGAGGGTTGTGGTGAAGAACCAGATTGAATGAACGAATATCTCAGGGTGTTGCGCAAGAAGAAAGGATGTACTGCCTGCAGATGTTGGCCGAGGTGTGGCCCTGCCCCCTGAGATGTGGCCCTGCCCCCGGAGATGTGGCCCATCCCACCCCCCCACCTCTCTCTGCTTCATGCAATGATCTTGGTGTATATTACTTTTCAGGGACAATCTCCGGACTTGTTGTTTCAAGCAACTGTCTGATACAGTCACTTCCTGATATGTGTTTTTATTTTCCTCTTTTCACACAAAACATGTCGATATGAACCGCCAGTTGCAGCTTTGAACGCGAGAACGTCGAAATGTTCATGAATTAATGCCAGAATTATTTTTAGGTGCAAATTTCTCTGAAACACAATATTTCCGTAAATGTTTGTTCTTGAAACTACTTTATTTATTATTGAGAGAAAATTCCTTTTAACCCACACATACCAGAATGTTCAAAAGTATATACTATGATAGCTTAGTTTTCAAAGGTTTTTCGTCAGCAATACATAATTACACATACAGGCATACATACACACACACACACACATATACACATTTACATACATACACATCCATTGCAATACATAAACATACCGTTTTTTCTAGTTTATAATACATAAGTTATCCTCTAAATTATGTTTGTTCAAATCATCCTCTCTCGATTTCTCTCTGTGTGCACAAATACAAACAATTCACTGGTATGACAAAAAAAAAATCCCCACCCCCCCTTTCCCCTAAAAAAATATTAATTAAATAACTGACAAACAAAAAAGTTCTTTCCAAAATTTAGTTTGTTTTAAAAATATTAATTAAATTAAATTCCCAAACTTGCCGTTGGATATTAAAATTTGATAATTTTATAAAAAACATTTAAAATAAGTACTTAGGAATTGTTTTGATGTGAAATAGTAAAAAAAAAAAAAGTCAGTGTTAACTAATCCGAGGAAAATGTATACAAAGTTGTAAATCCTCAAGAGAATGTGTGAGAAAAATCCTTTTACGTTCATGTAAAAAATCCATAAATCCATAAAATATTAATGTAATATGATGCTGCATCTTCCATAAATGCTGCGGGATTTCTGGGAACAAAACCACAAATTCATTTCAAATGCAATTAAAAGCGTAATAAACTACTTGATGTTGTGGGTGTTGAGAACAATTATTAGAAACTTTCACCGAATTAATAAATACACAAAAAATTATATTAAAAAAAAATTACTTGCATATTACCAATTAGAATCAATCTATGTAAAAAAAAAATCTAAAAATATCTTAAAATCCCAAATGGGACTTTCACATATTCCCAATTCAAAAATACCAATTATATAAAAAAAAGTTCCACAAAAATTCTCTCCAGGAGGGGTAGTGTATCTGAAGAAATTGCAATACTAAAAACTAAACTAATGGGATAAAAAATATTAAGACAAAACAAAAGAATCAATTCTCGCCAACCAGCACGACACTGGTCGAGGAGGAGTCTGGTCTTACGGTGTAGTCGTAGTCGTTCTCACGAAGACTCATAGCGAAGGACGGGGACCTGACTGTGGCCACCTTCATGTAGGAGCGAAGACGACACGGGAACTCTGTGTCTCGGAGCTGCAGGAGGTAAGTGTCAGGCCCCTGCTGGTAGCTGTTGGCGGGGAGACACTGGTAATGATGGTAGTGGTGGTCGTGGAGGTAGGGCTGGTTGTGGTGGAGATGACAGAGGTGGTGGTGGAGATGATAGAGGTGGTGGTGGAGATGGTGGTAGGGGTTGTGGTGGAGATGATAGAGGTGGTGGTGGAGATGGTGGTAGGGGTTTGGTGGTGGTGGAGTATTGCAAATGGTATAGGAGATATCGAGCCGTGATCTTAGGTTAGGGGGGGAAAGGCTATCATTTCCTATATTGCTCAAAGAATATCTGTATTATTGCACTCCATATTGCGGTTACTTTTAACCGGGTATAGTGGCCATTGACTACCAACAATAATTACAGTACTATAGGTATCTCAAGATCCATTTCATGGCTAATATGATACTTCCTTCAGGGACGAACTCAAAAGTGTAGTTCTCAATGAAGTAGAATAAGAAAATCAGTCAATTAATGCCTGCGTACCACAGGGCTGTGTGGCGGGCTTCCCTGTTGTACAATGTCTACTACAACGATATACTGCACCTCACCCTGAAACTCAGGTCTGGGCTGACCACTCTACTCTAACACTCCCCCTGAAAGTAATTCTCCCCTGCCTCCCCCTGAAGGGAGCCGGTCGGCCTAGCGGACAGCACGCTGGACTTGTGATCCTGTGGTCCTGGGTTCGATCCCAGGCGCCGGCGAGAAACAATGGGCAGAGTTTCTTTCACCCTATGCCCTGATACCTAGCAGTAAAATAGGTACCTGGGTGTTAGTCAGCTGTCACGGGCTGCTTCCTGGGGGTGGAGGCCTGGTCGAAGACCGGGCCGCGGGGACACTAAAAAGCCCCGAAATCATCTCAAGATAGCCTCAAGATAACCTGCCCTTCTCAAAGCAATACTCTCCCTCTCCCTCGAGAGAAATACTCACTTGCTCTCGTTCTTGATAACATCAAGCTCATAGGAGTAGTCTCTGTGTGGGATGACGTAGTCTTCGGTCTTGGCGGGGAGGATCTCTCTCTCTGGGGACTCCGGGGGCGTGTAGACCTCTCCTGGCGGGTAGACCATCTTGCTGGGGTGAGTGAAGCAGGAGGCCAGGGTCCTGCGGCGGTACCAGCGCTTGCAGGAGGCGTTGCCGTACCAATCCCTGAGTTGAAGGAGATCGTCTCAATCCTCATTAATAAATATTATGTTTGTTAGAGCAAAATTTTTTAGTGTTTAAGTCTAGCTGGTGGCCTTGGCTGCACGGCAGGTGAGCTGAACGTGAGGCAGAAAGTCCAATCTTACACAGGAAATCATTTTTTTAACCTGGGATCGAACCCTGGTTTCGAGAAGACATTATATTGCGGGTTATACAATTTCAACCACTAGCCTAATCTCGCCCAGAAACAACACATTTCGTATCCGAGTCGAAATCGGACCCTTAGACTCCACTTCGGATTACAGCCTCAGACAACTACTGACTTCAACTTGGCCTGTACAACTGAGTGGACCTCCCTGGGCCTCAGGCCACACAGGCAGCCCGACACTCCACTCACTGACCTGAACTTGGAATAGTAGGATCGTAGTCTGTCTGTGTTGATCTTGTAGGGATCCCGAGGCATGTTGAGTGCCAGGTCCATCCACGGGTGCTTCAAGGCTGTCTTCACATCCATCCTCATGTCGGCCTGTGGCAGGTGGAATATAAATTGCATTTTTTTTGTGACTTTTGACAGCAAATAACCACCCAAAATTTATATTCTAAGGCGGCGTAAGGTCGTATTATTGTATGCGGACACGTCGGCTCTAGTGACTGAGGTCTCCCAGTCAACTTAAAGCTGGGTAGTGGTGAATGTGTGCGCGTGTCCACACGTCAAAAGGTAAATATTCCTGGCTGTGACATTTTGGGGATCAGAGTTGTGTTATATATATACAACTGTGCTACAACCTTGTGGTTCTGTTGTCACTTTGTATCCATTCACACTCCACCCTCCCCCCCCGTCTCTCTCTCTCTCTCTCTCTCTCTCTCTCTCTCTCTCTCTCTCTCTCTCTCTCTCTCCTCTCTTCTCTCTCTCTCTCTCTCTTCCCCCCCTCTCTCTCTCTCTCTCTCTCTCTCTCTCTCTCTCTCTCTCTCTCTCTCTCTCTCTCTCTCTCTCTCTCTCTCTCTCTCTCTCTCTCTCTCTCTCTCCCCACTCTCTGTCTGTCTGTCTGTCTGTCTGTCTGTCTGTCTGTCTGTCTGTCTGTCTGTCTGTCTGTCTGTCTGTCTGTCTGTCTGTCTGTCTGTATGTCTGTCTGTCTTATGTCTGTCTGTCTGTCTCTCTCTCTCTCTCTCTCTCCCCCTCTCTCTCTCTTTCCCCTTCTCTCTCTCTCTCTCTTCCCCCCTATCTTTCTCTCTCTATTCCCCCTCTCTCTTTCTCTCTTCCCCCTCTCTGTCTCTCTCTCTTCCCCCTCTCTCTTCCAATCACTCACTTGTCACCTGCAAAAAGGTTCTTTGTCGTGAGGGTTGTACATAACAAAACACCTTACCGACACTCCTCCCGGCGTTATGTAAATAAAACCAACTCCCCACGGGGGGGGGGGGGGGGGGGGGATAAAAGATTATGTGATAAGACAGTTTTTATGAAGGCAGCGAAGCGTGGATGAGAGACGAGATTGAGAAGGTAATATAATTAATACATGAAAGTCTTCGACTCAGGTGTTGTTCACAGCTCTACACAGGTGTTTTGTTCAGCCTTGGTATACTGCCTATGGCAGGTAATATGTATATTAATAGTGTAATTGCAACAGTTTCGTTATATATATTACTGGGAATTACCAGCACACACATTTGTCTTCAGGAGCGGAAACCTGGTGAAGCTGGTGCCTACGCGGGCAGCAAGCACCAACAGCCTGCCTGATCACCCCAAATTAGGCTACGTGGGCACTCCGGGCACTCCCTTAGGTGCCACCAAAAGGTTATGTGAGGCGAGGAGCCCCACTAACACGAGTGCCAGAGTGCCATGAGAACCACACAGCTCTCAGGCACTCGAGACATACTTGCGGATACACTCACACTGACCCCCCCCCAACATACACTTACACAGCGCCCTCACCCCCACACTGGCCGACGCCCCCCCGCCCCAAAGGGGGTGTTCGTCCAGCGACTCCCCCTAATGACGCTTTCATCTATTTTAAATTAACACAGCACTGTTCAATCAAAATAGGATTTTGTTTTCAAATGTTAATTAATATTGTTGTATATTAGGATATTGGGGTATATTTAGGCTTAGGTTAGGTGAGGTGTTTAGGTTCTGTTGGCAATTATTTGTATTTGGAGGATGAAGCTTTTATAGCGTTGTGGTTCGAACAGAGGTCGTTGGGGGGTTTGGTGGCTGGATTAACGAGCTTGGATCTTTGTATGCGAGAACGGGTTGGAGTCGGGTGTCAGCCAGGGCTAAAGTCTATTCCATGCACCCGCCAAACCCCCGCTGTTTATGAATGAAAACGGTTTACACACGACTCACAAGTGATCTCGTCCGAACACTTCCGGAACAAGTGCTTCACTGACGAATTTTCTTCGAACCACAACGCTGTAAATGCTTCACCCACGTACTACAAATACAAATAATCGTCAACAGAACCTAAACACCTAACTTAATCTATGCCTAAATATGGACAATATGTTAATATATAACAATAGCAATTTATATTTGAGAAAAATCCTGTTTAGAATGAACAGCATGTTAACACTGATGAATGCGTCTTTGGGGTCGACCACTGGACGGAATGGACTTGGTCTGAGGACGGGTTGTGCCCTCTGTGGGTGAGAGCGAGCTATACACCGACACACACACACACACACACACACACACACACACACACACACACACACACACACACACACACACACACACACACACACACACACCCCCCCCCCACACACACACACCCACCCACCACCCCCACACACCCACCCACCACCCCCACACACACACCCACCCCCACACACACAGGTGACTAACCTTGAAGACGAGGAGCTTGGCGATGAAGTCCTTGGCTTCGTCAGAGATGTGGGTGAAGGCTTCCATGTCGAAGTTCAACTCTCCCTTCTGTACCTTCGTCAGGGTCTCTCGGTCGTTGTCCCCCTGTGGAGGCCACACAACCACACCCATGAGCACCAGGATCACACGAGGGAGGGAAGCAGGTGGTGAGAGCGTGGACCAGGTGGTGAGAGAGGGGGGGGGGACCAAGTGAGGAGAGAGCGTGGACCAGGTGAGGAGAGAGGGTGGACCAGGTGAGGAGAGAGCGTGGACCAGGTGAGGAGAGAGGGTGGACCAGGTGAGGAGAGAGGGTGGACCAGGTGAGGAGAGAGGGTGGACCAGGTATGGAGGAATGAGCAGAAAATGTAAGAATTTAGAGTAATAAAACTAAACACTAGAGAAAGGCTGGAGAAACACATCCTCACAAAAGCAACACGGGATATACTTGAACCTAGGTACCCCGCCTCCTCTTCCTGCTCAATCTCTTCCCCAATACATCACATTATTAACAGAAATCTACGAATCCACCAAAATTATGGGGTTTAAATAAACATCAAAATACCGTAATATTGTCAATCTCTGCACTGGCCCCAATTGGTGGGTTCATCAGATTAGATTCCAATATTCCTGGTTAGATCAAACCAAAATTAGAGTGGTATATCTTGATAATTAAAATTATCTTGGGGATGAACTGGCCTGGTGTACAGTACTCACCCATAACCCACATCCTTCAGTCAGGGAAACAGGTAACCCATATAGATGTATATATATATATATACAAACAAGCTTGAGTGGTCCCCCAAGCATATATGCGAATGAAAACTCCACACCCCAGAAGTGACTCGAACCCGGACCGCCAGGAGCACATTTGCAACTGGTGTCACGGTGCCTTAAACCACTCGACCATCAGTGACCTCCTTATGTGCGGTCACTGATGGTCGAGTGGTTTAAGGCACCGTGGCACCAGTTGCAATGTGCTCCTGGCGGTCCGGGTTCGAGTCACTTCTGGAGTGTAGAGTTTTCATTACACACACACACACACACACACACACACACACACACACACACACACACACACACACCACACACACACACACACATATATATATACAAAGACGAGGAGTGCCACCTACCTGAAGGGGGAGGTGCCAGAGAGAAGGATGTAGGTGATGATGCCAACGGCCCACATGTCAGCAGAGAAGGCCACACCCTCGTTATTGGCAACCTCAGGAGCCACGAA
>NC_091160.1:33187646-33200146 GCF_040958095.1 Procambarus clarkii
GCTGTACATGGGCTGGGGACGAGGAGAAGACCGAGTGAGAAGGGCGCCAGCTCCACGCCCCCCCAGGTAGCAGCAGCTCACATGCCTCTTGTATCCCTGTGTCCCCTCTTACACCCCCTCAAGCCCTCTCAAAGGATCTTCCAGCTCGCAGAGGAGGTCACAAATGCTCTTACATCCTCTCAAGGGCTTATACCGACTCTTCTACCCCTCAGGAGTAGAAGAGACGGTATGACTAGACACACAGAGACTCTTACACTCACTTAAGACCTCACAAAGACTATTCTACCCCCTCAGGAGCACACACACAAGCTCGGAACAGCCCCACAAAGACTCACCCTAAACCTGAAGGAAGGAGTGATAGGCTCCCAGTCGCGGAACCACTTGACTTCGCAGGGTGGATAGCCAGAGATTCTGCACATGATCCTGCCGGAGGAGTTGGCCTTGATGTGGATCTCCTCGAGGGGCTGGAGGACCCGCGGGTACTCAGACAAGGCCAGTTGGATGCGCTGGCGGGATTCTCCGTGCTCATTAGTGACGATGCATTCGTAGCGCCCCACGTCCGACTCAGTCATCCTGCCAGGGAGGCGTAGGAGGTGTGTCAGAAGAGATGGGATGCTGAGGTGTGCGTGTGTGCGTGTCTGTGCGTGTCTGTGCGTGTCTGCGTGTGTGGGTGTGTGTGCGGGAAAAGGGCACATGATTGGGAAGTTCTTGTTTGGTGATAAAACTTGTGTTTCCAGTGAATTACGACAATTAATAGATAAGACGACCCGTAAGGAAACTAAAAATATTTCACATCTACGAACATAAAAGTTGACTTTCCCCAATACTTTGAGACAAAGTTTCCTCAGTCCTCAGTTTTCAGTCCATTACCTGCCAGGGGCTAAGCTTTTACGAAGAGTGGCAGACGTATAGGAGGAGAAGGAGTAGGAGAAGATGAGCGAAAATATAAAAAAAAAATGATGGACAGATAGGATATAATCAGGACATGATATCTCCGTTTTTACCCCTCAGATTCTCAACTTTATGTTTATTGAATGTTGAATATGTCTCTAATTTTTCGAACTGGCCTTCCGGACTAGATGTTTATAATCTACTCTTATGATCCAGACGGACTTTCCAACTAGAAAAATATGCTCCAGGTTGATACAAATGCTCTGAATGGTTTTCCCTGCATATTTATATGCTCTACTGTCCTTTCAGGCAGCTGTGGTCTCCGTTGAGCAGCCTTGACCTGACGGAGACCCTGACAGAAACGTAGGAAAGCTCTCTAGGCCCATTCTTATGCCGAACTGAGGCTGTTTTCATACAAGAGTCACTGAAGAATTCAGAATATACTGTCATTCTAGTTTACTCGACGAACAATACAGTCTAATTAGCACCCACATATATTTAGATGAAGCAATGGGAGTAATTTAAAGTCAAATCGGTTAAGCAGTTCAGGCGCTAGAGCAATAACAGCATTTTGGTGCAGATTCGCAGAAAACAAAAATTAAAAATCAGGTGATTCATGTTTTGAAAGGGTCGAAATATGATTTACAAGATTGAAAATATTTCCATTATAATTTCAAAATAGTATATTTTTTTTTTACATTAATACTTCAATTTTTACTGAATAGAAATGAGAAGCAAACAGTTAAAAATAACATGAATCATATGACCAAGGAAACCTCGCTGTTGCTGTGCTTTACCTGGGGGTTGTTTCGAGAGATCTAATACCGCTCGCAGTGTTCAAGAGAGAACTGGATAAGCACCTCCAAAGGATACCTGATCAACCAGGCTGTGATTCGTACGTCAGGCTGCGAGCAGCCGCGTCCAACAGCCTGGTTGGCCAGTCCAGCAACCAGCAGGCCTGGTCGACGACCGGGCCGCGGGAACGCTAAGCCCCCAGAAGCACCTCAAGGTAACCTCAAGGTAAACCCAAAACACATACCTGTCGATGTAGAGACAGATTTCTCCCGTGGACTCCTGCGTGTAGGTGAAGCGTCCCTTCCCGCCCACATCCAGGGGCTTGTTGTCACGCAGGAACCTCACCTTCGGCAGCGGGTAGCCGTAAGCGTACCACTTGACGTAAGCGTTGAAGCCTCGGAGACCGTACTGGGTGTCGTGGTCGAGACGGAGGAATCTTGGAGGTGCGTAATAGTTGCCGTAGGTGTCTCGGCTGATCTTGAAGCCCTCCGGTACGTACGGGCCGTCACCCCTGAAGTCATAGTTGGGGTCCATCTTCGGCTCGTAGCTTATGGGTGGCAGTTCCAGCTTGTGTCTGCAGGAGAGGTCAGAAGATGTCAAGTCATGTTGAAGAAGTGACGGGATTCGAATCCAACGTCTGAAGGCTTTAGGATAAGTTTTGAATGTCAACTTGTGGTGTGAAAAATGATATACCCGAAGCCTTAAACAAGCAGTAAGTGAGCAACTTGGACATATCAACAAACCACTACAAGCTACCTGTAGGTCATGGCGTAGAGAGAAAGAGTTCACTTACCTGTAAGTCATGGCGTAAGGAGACGGCTCAGACACACCGTACTTGTTGGCCACCCTCACACGGAACTTGTAGTCACTCTTGGGTAACAAGTTAGTGATGTCGACGCTACAACCACGGATACCTGTGGAACACCCGAGTGAACAGGTGAATAAGTGTGCAGGCGCTCAGGTGAACACAAATATGTCACTTGAATTCTCAATATTCTCGACCTATTCACTAAAATATTTTCATCTGGGCTTCAATTATCCCAGCTGTCACATCCTGTGCTTCAACCATCCCACCTGTCACCTCCCGGGCTCCCACTTACCTGTCCTCACTGTCACCCACTCGCCCTCAGGGCTCTCACACATCTCCACGTGATAGGTGACGGGCTGGGTGTGGGGGTTGGCGAGGTAGGGCATCCAGGAAATGGTCGCCCGACGGTCTGACAGGGCACTGATCATGGGCTTCTCTGGAAGTGGCATGGGCACTCCGGAGCGACGGATCCTGTCGAAGCCCTGGTACTCGTCACCCACCGGCCGCTTCTTGAGACTCGTCAAGGCTACGGGAAGAAAAGGAAAGAGGGGATAAAAGATTATTCTTTGAGTCGATTAAGGCAGCGTCTGGGATGCTTTCGGATGTAGGTTCGAACCGTCAGTCCTGCGTCAGGTGGGTCCTTCGTCAGGTGGGTCCTTCGTCAGGTGGGCCCTCCGTCAGGTGGGTCCTTTGTCAGGTGGGCCCTCCGTCAGGTAGCCCGTCAGGTGGGTCCTCCGTCAGGTGGGTCCTCCGTCAGGCAGCCCGTCAGGCAAGCGCTGTATGTACTTACTCTCACAGATGAGCTTGCCCTGGCATGAAGCTTCACCATGTTCGTTCCAGGCCTTGAGGGAGTAGACGCCAGAGTCCTCCGAGGTGACGTGTCTGATGCTAAGACGAATGAGGCCTTCCGGGTCCTTCTCGATCACCACGCGGTTCCTGAGGCGTGAGGACACAGCCGAGTGAGAGGTGTGGAGAGAGAGACAGAGGAGAGTGAGAGAAACAGAATCACAGACTTTTAAAATCAATAATAATCCCATACACCTTTAACTATTTCTATTCTCCCTGCTCCGAATACCACATTCCTCAACCTATTTCTTTTCTCCCTCATTCCCATCCCATTTCTAAGCCTCACTCACACCACTCTCACTCATAATGGTCACCAAATACCTCGCTAAGTTGGGTCCGCTCTCTTCTATTTGACCACTACTTGAGACGCTGACGACTTGGCTACTTCTCCCTGGGAAAGAATCTCACTCTTGGGATAATACTCCAGACAAGTGCAGATTGACTACACTATCCTTATCTTCCCTATCCTCATCTTTACTATCCTAGCCATCTTTTGTCTCATCTTCCCTATCCAAACCGTCACAATCCACATCTCCTTACTCCCATTTTCACTAAAATATTCTTCACCATCTTCACTTTACATCTTTATGTTAGTGTCCTCGGCATATTACAATTTTTAATAGCCAGAGTTTCATTTCATTCAATTAAAACTTATATATATATTCTCCATCATAGAAGCCGTCAATAGAACCATTAATAACAATAAAGAAAGAAATTGATTAACCATTTGGATTAACTAAAAAAAAATCAAACACAATAGTCACGTCTATTCATCAAACAGCCAACGAAAACATCTAAATCGAGAGTCACCCAATTACAATCCAGTACTTACGATCCAATGACCTGACCTCCGTTCTTGTACCACTTGTACTCAGGCTCGGGTCTGCCCACGACGATGGCCTTGAAGAGGGCCTTGGAGCCTTCAAACACCTCCTGGTCCCCAATGGCCTTGAGGAAGACTGGTGCCTCAGCCCGCCTGTTCGGATCCCTAGAGGAGAAAGAGAGAGAGAGAAAGGCTGTCAATCCTTTCTTGAGGTATGGATTGGATTAATATCTTCTTGAGGTATGGATTGGATTAATGTCTTCTTAGGGTATGGATTGGATTAATCACTAGCATACAAACCTGGACACTCCACTTATCAAGGGCAATGCGCCGAAGTTGGGTCAAAATTGTAAGGCTTTAAGTTCATTGGCGTTTAGAATTTGAAGGCTGGGGTTAATATCATCCAAAATGCTGTTCATTGTCAGAACGGGACACACTAATACTTTGTTGACATTGTCAGAACGGAACTCTCTAGCACCGGGACTCTTAGACATTGGAATGAGAGCAGAGGAGTAGCTAGCCCATCTGTAGTCTTTCAATACCCAGATTTTATGGGATCCTTAGCTTAAATTGGAATGAAAAGTTGTGTAAGATTTTGCCTCTTGTATTATCACGCTATTGTAAGAAAATGGGAATTGTACATGTATCTGAGATTAAACTTACACAACGTCCGCAACCTCCAGCTCGGCTTCGTGTTCGATTTGTCCCTCACGGTTCTTGGCCACGACTTTGTACTTGCCGGAGTCGCTGTAGGTACAGTCCTTCAGGTAGAGTGTCTGTCCGTCTCCCTCTCGCCTGATGCGGAACTTGTCGCCATCGGGGACGATTGGCTTGCCGTTGAAGTACCAAGTCAACTCAGGCAATGGAACACCGTCGTATTTCACCGACATCTTCACATCGTGTCCAGGAAGCTAATATTTTAAGCACAAAAGATTTTAAAAAATAAAATCAATACAGAAAATAGAGAAATATCTACTCAATTTATATTAGTGTAAATTACATTCTAAGAAACTTGTTAACTAAAAATATATATATACTACATAATTGATTTCAAAATGAGGACATTTGAACCTATATCGGAAGCTTTTTTTAGTCAACACAAATATGAGAAAATATGAATAAGAAAATAGGAGCCCTTGCTGACCTTAGACTGGCTGGGGAAGGTGGAGGTGAAGCACGGCTCCTCGAAGCTCTTCCTTATGGTGACCTCACACTCGGTCTCGGCGGAGCCGTGGGGGTTCTCTATCACACACTTATACTTGCCTGAGTCAGAACCTATGGCCGGACGGACCTCCAAGAACGCCTGCAAGGGTCCATTACAGAGTGAGAAAACTATTACAGAAAATGGGAAATCATTACAGAAAGTGGGAAGAATATTATAAAAAGTGGGAAAGCCATTAAAATAGGAAAACTATTACAGAAAGTGGGAAAACTATTACAGAAAATGGGAAACCATTACAGAAAGTGGGAAAATCATTACAGAAAGTGGGAAAACCATTACAGAAAGTGGGAAACCATTACAGAAAATGGGAAAAATCATTACAGAAAGTGGGAAAATCATTAAAGTGGGAAAACCATTAAAGAAAGTGGGAAAACTATTACAGAAAGTGGAAAAACTATTACCGAAAGTGGGAAAAAACCATTACAGAAAGTGGGAAAACCATTACAGAAAGTGGGAAGAACATTAGAGAAAATGGGAAGAACATTACAGAAAGTGGGAAAACTATTACAGAAAGTGGGAAAAAACCATTACAGAAAGTGGGAAGAACATTAGAGAAAATGGGAAGAACATTACAGAAAGTGGGAAGAACATTAGAGAAAATGGGAAGAACATTACAGAAAGTGGGAAGAACATTAGAGAAAATGGGAAGAACATTACAGAAAGTGGGAAGAACATTAGAGAAAATGGGAAGAACATTACAGAAAGTGGGGAAAACAAAACACCAAAAATGGGAATAAATTCATAAATTTTTATTATAAAAAATGGGATGTGAAAAACTAAGAAACGCAGCTGGAATTGAACATAACAACAATTGCCCCCTCTTAAATATTTATATTTTCCGTTAAACTGTGACAATTATTCAATTTGATTTATTGTTAATTTTAGGAAACCATGGAAGTAAAAAATAACTAACAAACAAATCCTACAGTAAAAATCTACACCTACAAAGTCACGTGCCAAGTTAACTTACAATATGAATACCAATCCACACACACTTTCTAACTTTCTATGAGTCTTTTACTAAGCAAACTCAAAACTATCTGTAATCAACACAAACTCTTACTTTTCCATGTAATCGAATGTTAAATTCTTTTTGATCGAAAAGACTCAACAGGGATTAAATAGATTAACATCTATTGGTTAGTTGGTATACTGAGGTATATAAATGCCGAGAAGAGTATACCTCGTAAAATATATATATATATTATATATATATATATATATATATATATATATATATATATATATATATATATATATATATATATATATATCACTGTTTTATGAGCTTCTTATATATATATATATCTCATTTTTGCTAAGTAGTTCATTAACAATTCCCAGATAAAAAATTTCTTCAAAAATATTTAACAAAACCTAATTGTTCTAACAAAAATTCAACAAACCAAAAAATACCTACGTATAATTTTCTACAGTGAATGAGTAACTTAATTAATTAACTTTTTATCTAAAGTTTACATTACGGTTTACTTGCTACGTCTTAATCTCACGTATGGGAGATACAGAGGACACAAACATCACAAAATAAACAATACTAGTTTTTGCTTGGTCTTGCCGTTCGTTAATCCGGATTTATATATTCCATTTATCCGAACGTTTTACCTGTTTCTGTAATAAATGTGACTGGTTGGAATTATTTAATTAAAGAGTTAAAATATGGAATTATAATTTAAACTGGTTATTTTTGTATAGTATATCTATTTAAATATTTAAATATATTTAGATAAAATCAAATATTACATGTAATAAATTATTAAATATACATATGACGAGAGTTAGATGTCTATATCCTCCCTCTAGTCAACATCAGCAGCATCACTAATCTTGAGATGATTTCGGGGGTTAGTGTCCCCACGGCCCGGTCCTCGACCAGGTCTTTACCCCCAGGAAGCAGCCCTTAACAGCTGTCTAACTCCCAAGTACCTATTTACTGCTAGGTAACAGGGGGCTTCAGGGGTGAAAGAAACATTTTGCCCATTTGTCTCCGCCTCCACCGGGGATCGAACCCGGAACCTCAGGACTACGAATCCGAAGCGCTGTCCACCCAGCTGTCAGACGCCCTTATATTTCGTAGCCAATTCTATATATTTTTTCTTTGCCCTTTTATTCCCCTACTGTCCTTCCTAACTATCTACTATACCCCCACGCCTTAGCCATCTATTGCCCAAAGACCGAGCCACCGATACCCTATATCCCCCTAAACTCACCCTTGAGGTTATCTTGAGATGATTTCGGGACTTTAGTGTCCCCGCGACCCGGTCCTCGACCAGGCCTCCACCCCCCAGGAAGCAGCCCGTGACAGCTGACTAACACCCAGGTACCTATTTTACTGCTAGGTAACAGGGGTACATAGGGTGAAAGAAACTCTGCCCCATTGTTTCTCGCCGGGGATCAAACCCGGGACCACAGGATCACTAGTCCAGCGTGCTGTCCGCTCGGCCGACCGGCTCCCCAACCCCGACCGACCCTATCCCTCTAAGCTCACCCTATCCCCCTAAGCTCACCCTATCCCCCTAAGCTCACCCTATCGCCGTCGTAGGTGAAGAAGGCTCGCTCCCCGAGCTTGATCTCCTCGCCGTCCTTGAACCACTTCATGGCCGGCACTGGGCCGCCCTTCATGGCCACCGGCAGCGTGATGGTCTGGCCCTCGTCGAAGCTCACGTCCTTCAGGCCATCGGAGAACCTGGCCGGCCCGTCAGGCTGGCCATCCTCTCGTTTGAATCCTGTTTGGGAAGGAAGAGTGATTGATTGATGAAGATTAAGCCACCCAAGAGGTGGCACGGGCATGAATAGCCCGTAAGTGGTGGCCCTTTTGAGCCATTACCAGTATCAAAAGATGATACTGGAGATCTGTGGAGGCGCAACTGCACCCTGCGTGACGGGAGATGTCTCCCGGACCAAATGGTGACCAAATGGTGGACAAGGAAGAGTGATTGATTGGTTGATAAATAAGTCACCCAAGAGGTGGCACGGGCATGAATAGCCCGTAAAAGGAAGGAAAGATGGAGGCACTCCATGTGGAGGCTCGGTGAAGGAAACTTAGCAGTATGTGGAAATGAATGTGGTCCGGATTATGCTAGTGGATTGGGTTATATTATATCATATAATGGGTAATTATGGAATGCATTATAAAATAATAGATGGATATTCAATGCAATTTGGACAGCTTGTTCATTGACTACAAGAACCTTCAAAGATAAATACCAAAAAAATACAACAAATTATGCACATGCAAATCCTTGAGATGATTTGACGTTAGGTCAAGACTGTAGACAGCTGGAGGGGCCAGGTGCAGTCAGCTGCCTCTGTGTCTGCAGGTAGAAAGACTTCAGCCCTGTTAAACACGTAAACAAGACGGTCCCTAACTTGTTTGCTCCTCACGACTAAGTAAAGCAAGTAATTACGAGGAGTACGCGCTTTCAGTACGACTTTATTACACTTGTAAAAGTTTTTAGAGCAATTAGCTGCGACTGGACGGAGGAGAGACTATTCAAAGACCAGTCTACGAGAACCATGCAGGAGTTTACCGCGTATAGGAACTAAGTTTACCGAAGACCACGTTGAAGACGGATATACCGTGGAAGGAGTGTTTACCTAGAACAGAGAGCGTGGCTGAGGACCTGGAGTCGCCCTCGGCGTTCTTGGCCACACAAGTAAATTCTCCCATGTCGCCCTCGGAGGCCGAGTCGATCTGGAGGATGACCGTTCCGTCTGGGTCTACGATCTGCTTGAAGTGTTTCCCGTCCAAGTTGACGGGTTGGCCGTCCTTCAACCTGCGGGAGAGAAGGTGTTTAGTGCCACATTCTACCTACATCCAACCCAACCACTTGGGCTGGACGGTAGAGCGACGGTCTTGCTTCATGCAGGTTGGCGTTCAATCCCCGACATATACCCCAGTTCCTTGTTACGTTCATACCCCAGTTCCTTGTCCTCATACCCCAGTTCCTTGTCCTCATACCCCAGCCCCTTGTCTTCATACCCCAGTTCCTTGTCCTCATACCCCAGTTCCTTGTCCTCATACCCCAGTTCCTTGTCCTCATACCCCAGTTCCTTGTCCTCATACCCCAGCCCCTTGTCCTCATACCCCAGTTCCTTGTCCTTACACCCCAGCCCCTTGTCCTCATACCCCAGTTCCTTGTCCTTACACCCCAGTTCCTTGTCCTCATACCCCAGCCCCTTGTCCTCATACCCCAGTTCCTTGTCCTCATACCCCAGTTCCTTGTCTTCATACCCCAGTTCCTTGTCCTCATACCCCAGCTCCTTGTCCTCATACCCCAGTTCCTTGTCCTCATACCCCAGCCCCTTGTCCTCATACCCCAGTTCCTTGTCCTCATACCCCAGTTCATTGTCCTCATACCCCAGCTCCTTGTCCTCATACCCCAGTTCCTTGTCTTCATACCCCAGTTCCTTGTCCTCATACCCCAGTTCCTTGTCCTCATACCCCAGTTCATTGTCCTCATACCCCAGCTCCTTGTCCTCATACCCCAGTTCCTTGTCCTCATACCTCTCCCAAGTGCTATATAGTCATACTGTCTTAGCACCTTCTCCTCATAAATTTCCCCGAGACGTTCTCTCTAGTTTGTTACTAACAGAAAGAGCCAATTTGTACCTAAACAGTCGCACGGTTCCAGAAGGTTAGGTTAGGTTAGGTTAGGTTAGGTTAGGTTAGGTTAGTACTTGGAAAGGTATTGGTTGGTTGTTATCAGTGAACACAGTGAATGAAACATGAGGAAAGAGAGAGAGAGAGAGAGAGAGAGAGAGGAGGGAGAGAGAGAGAGAGAGAGGAGGAGGAAGGAGGGAGAAGAGAGGAAATGGAGGACATGAGAGAGGGAAGACAAACAGGAAATAGGGATCATCCGGGAGGAGACAGAGAAAGTGGATGCCTTTACTGCAAACTTTTCGCGAAGATGTTTAGATGTTTCGGTACTCGAGGCAGGACTGTGCACCGGGTGGGTCACCCTGCTGCCCATTTTGCCCGCCAGGAGTCTGCGTGTCAAACTCCCAGACCCACTCTCTCCTGGCCCGGGTTCGAAACCCTTCCATCACCATGGAACCCCTGGCTCACATCTCTGACCTCCTCCTCCTCCAGGCCCCACTCTCCCATCTGACATGTCGAAAAGTTCCCCACCTTTTAGAACCTTTCGACCTTTTCCTGACCTCTTGAGGTCTCCGTGACCTGTCCCCTGACCTAATATGACCTCTTGACGTCTCCGTGACCCGTCCCTGACCTAATGTGACCTCTTGACATCTCCGTGACCTGTCTCCTGACCTAATATGACCTCTTGACATCTCCGTGACCCGTCCCCTGACCTAATGTGACCTCTGAGAACTTACCACTGGACCTCTGGTCTCGGTGAGCCTCCAAGCTTGACCTCCATCCTGACAGGGTACCCGAGGATGACCTTGCTGGCCTTGAGGCTCTGTAGGAACTCTGGCCTCGAAGGTGGAGCTGTGGAAGGAGCAGTCATTAGTTGATTGATCGAATGATTAATGGAATAATTGATGAAATAATTGACGGAATAATTGATGAAATGATTGAGTGAGCTGGGGAGAAAAGATTGGAAAGATGATAAGAAGAAGTTAGAAAGTGAGTGAGTGAGTGAGTGAGTGAGTGAGTGAGTGAGTGAGTGAGTGAGTGAGTGAGTGAGTGAATCAGAGCGTGAGGGCGGGAACACGCGTGCCGCCAAGTTGTGTAATTGCATCAAATCTGTCATAGTTATTTGAGTAATTACACCATGGCGCCCAAATTTAGATCAGCTGTCTAAATTGTTGTTGACACAAGTGAACAACAATGTTGTTCTCTCAGTGAACAACAATGTTGTTCCCTCAGTGAACAACAATGTTGTTCTCTCAGTGAACAACGGTGATTGTTCTGTCTTTATAACACATGACATCACCCTCCAACCCTCCCCCCTTAACCTTGTAACCTTCCCCTTGTGACCCAGAAAGAAAATATGACCCCCCCAAGACCCCCCCCCCCTCTCCAACCGCTGTTACAAGCCACTTACGCGTTACAGTAAGGACGGCATCAGCTTCTACGGTGCCTTCGTCGTTAGCGGCCACCACGGTGTAGCGGCCAGCGTCCTCCTCACTCACCACCTTGAACTCCAGGTAGTAGAGACCTTCAGCCGTGACGCCGGTGTCTACCAGGTCCGTAGGGTAGACCTGGTGGCCGTCCTTGAGCCTACGAGCCCCACGAGGGAGGGGGAGAGGGAAGAGAAGAGGAGGTAGTCAACACGACCTTCAGAACACTTATATGACAAAGAGTGCTGGGAAGACGGGACACCACGAGCGTAGCTCTCATCCTGTAACTACACTTAGGTAATTACACTTAGGTAATTTCTTATGCATTTGAGAGTAAACAATGTTATACATAGTCATTTTTAACTCCATATTTCCAGGGCATGAAATCAAATATATATGAACATATATTGAGAAGTATACTTAAAATATACTTTAAAATATACTCAGGGGAATCAAAGTTGTAAATAACACTGATGATTATCTGTTGTGAATAGTGGGCACAGGTGAACTTATCACGTGACTTGGGGCACAGGTAAACTTATCACGTGACTTGGGGCACAGGTAAACTTATCACGTGACTTGGGGCACAGGTAAACTTATCACGTGACTTGGGGCACAGGTAAACTTATCACGTGACTTGGGGCACAGGTGAACTTATCACGTGACTTGGGGCACAGGTGAACTTATCACGTGACTTGGGGCACAGGTGAACTTATCACGTGACTTGGGGCACAGGTGAACTTATCACGTGACTTGGGGCACAGGTAAACTTATCACGTGACTTGGGGCACAGGTGAACTTATCACGTGACTTGGGGCACCAAAGACGAGCTTAATATCTTCCCCGGGACAAAGAAAGTCTAATGACCTGACCACTATAGTGTTAAACAACCCCCAACAAGCCACACGCCCCCCACTAGCTGGGTCAAACAAGGTCAACCTACCACTGAACCTGAGGCTTGGGGAAGCCTGTGATCTTAGCCCTGAGGACACAGGCCTTCCCGTCCATAATATGAACATCTTCAGGCTTCTTGGTGATCTTGGGCTTCCGACGGACAGCTGCAAGAGATA
>NC_091160.1:33207646-33210146 GCF_040958095.1 Procambarus clarkii
CTCCCCGGAATGCTCGGGGTCACAACCGAACCTCTCCAGCGTGTACTTGGTCCCGTCGAAGGTAAACTTGACATTATCCTCCTCCTCGGAGAGTTTCTTGCCGTTACAGAACCTATGGACAAAAGGAGAATGAATCCCTCAAAGAGAAAAAATCTTTGGAGCAGTGTGGAGGTGTCGACCCAGCGTCCCGGGGTCACCCAGACACAAGCCATGGACCATAATGTACTTAAGGACAACACACCCTAGAGGGCGCCTCAACTCACAAGGAATTAAGAATCCTTCGTTCAATTTCGTAGAAACTCTGATTGTATTTGTTAGGTTTTTAAGCGACTCTTAAATTTGCATTCCCAAAGAGTCCAATATTCTCAAAGACTCCTATAAACAATATTCTCAAAGAGTCCCACAAACAAATCGACACACACACTTCTCACTCGTTATCATTCACTCTGGCCGGGTCCTCCCATGAGCACCCAACTTGCCCCATCCTCAACAAGAGACACAAGAAGTTTCAGACTGATCAAAATGCGCGGGAAAATGGCAAATGAAAAACGGGGGCGTTCTAGAGTAGGTTTACCGCCAAACATTAGAGACGCGCGGGGGTGACTAAACTATACCACCGGTGTTTTGGCCCAACACCCACACTACCACCACCACCACCACCGTCTTCACTCACCAGGTGGCCTGAGCCTCAGGAACAGCCGTCGCCTCAACTTCGAGCAGGAACTTGTGCATGGCGATGAACGTCTTGCCGTCCCTGAAGTTGCTTTTGATGATGTGAGGTGGCGCTGGGGGTCGCCAGGGGGAAGAAAATGGGAAGTGGGGGATTACTCAATATCCAGCTGAAGTGTACGACGAACACAATGGGATGAAGGGATCACAGGTCCGGATAATATGTTGGCTTTGATATGGATTATCGGATAAGGAATGACTGGAGGATAACTTTTCTTTTTTAAAAGTTTCACCCTTTCTTTATGTCTTATCAAAATTTGTGGGAAAGAAAATGGGAATTATTAAGTCAAGAGAAAGGGAAGGTGATTTTTTTTCAAGGCAAACTATGATATCTTGTCTTTCCTTTGTGTAACGGACATAATTAAGCCGCTGGCAACTGAATTTAGAGATGAAAATACTGTATATCTGAAATGATAATTGTAAAAAGAAAGGGAAGAGCGGATTAAGAGCGGCGAAGTCCGGGAAATATGTCACAACATACCAGGTGGAAAGGGGGGTGAGGAGGAAGGGGGGGAAGGAGGAGAGAAAATGAGAGATAGGGAACAGAGAAGAACATAAAGATACAAAAACACACACACACCCAACTAACTAAATTAACAAACAATAAATGACACAAACAATAAGTAATTATAGAAAAAAAACAGCTGTTAATTAAGTGGGTGAGCTCCGGCGGCATTACATAAATTACATCAATTACAGCGTTACCTGAGACATATATATATATATATATATATATATATATTACAGCACATCTACAGCTGGTGTGAGAGTAGCCATGAGAGAGGGTATACCTTCAGATATGTCTACTGGCGCCAAATATACCACGGTTAAGAGTTGGTATGCTGGCTAACTGAGCCACATGCTAGGGGGGGTTAATTATTTATCCATGAGTTTTAAAATTACGGTCGTTTAAGGTGTCAGAAAGCTTTTAGCGGTTTCGATAACGATCACTGAGATCGCTGAACGCCTCAAGAGGTTAAATATCTGCAGACAGCAAGTCACAATAACGTGGTTGAACATTAAACACTCCCCGACCGCCTACACATCTGGACACACGGGTTGTGGCGACGTTTCAGTTCGTCCTGGAATTGATAATTTGGTCCAGATTCACGAAGCATTTACGCAAGCACTTACGAACGTGTACATCTTTCCGCAATCTTTGACGGCTTTTGGTTACATTTATTAAACAGTTTACAAGCATGAAAACTTGCCAATCAACTGTTGTTATTGTTATAAACAGCCTCCTGGTGCTTCGGAGTTCATTATAACTGTTTAATAATTGTAAACAAAGCCGCCAAATATTGATAAAAGATGGACAGGTTCGTAAGTGTTTGCGTAACTGCTTCGTGAATCTGGCCCCAGGACGGAGCGAAACGTTGCCACAACCTTTATGGTGAGACGTGAGTGTCGGATGTGTGGATACCTGGTTGTTTATGGTGATATCCTGCGGCTATGGTGAGTGGCTCATTACTCGTATTAACTAATGACGTCAGGCAGCTCAAGGCTGAGCTCGTGCCACAACAATTAAACAAACAAGATATCAGTTTTTACCCAAAGAAGCACTTTGTTTTAATATATCTGAAGTTAGAACATGAAAGCAACAGAAGGCAGCGGTGACTATCATTGCTCTCCCGGCCTTCTTTACCTCCTCCTCCGGGGCCTAAGGAAGCCAACAGCCTCCTACTTAGCTCCTCCTTGGATTCCGTTTCCCTGGAAGCCTCCGTTGGTACGAGGTGGCCAGGGTAGGAGGGTTCTGTTTTTCCTTTCGCAG
>NC_091160.1:33215146-33227646 GCF_040958095.1 Procambarus clarkii
AAAAAAACACACCCGAACCCCCCACACTCCATTTTCTTCGAGTTAAGCGTTTTCTGTGCTCCAATTTAGTTGAGACACCCCCCGTCAACACCCACACTCAACCTCACAGAAAACGGAATGTAAACAAACACCCCACACACACATAAACACGGCCAGGCTCCTCGAACGTCAGTCCTGGGAGGAGACGGGTCGAGACGGGTTACCGCGCCAACACATCGAACACAAGCAACAGACAAGGAAAAAAAAAACTCAAAGGGAGAGAGACATAACACCCCAAACTCTTACGAAACCTGTACATCTTTCCTCAATCATGGCTGCGCTGTTTACATTTATTAAACTGTTTTAGAGCTCTGGAGCATACTGAAGTTGTTTATAATAACAATAATCTACGGTTGTGCAGTTTGGGCGCTCCTAAACAGTTTAATATATGTTTAATAAAGCCGAAATAGACTATTAAGATGTACGGGTTTCGTAAGAGGTTGTGTTAAGTCATTGACGAATTGACAAATTATTTAGATTTTTGTTTGTTTGAAGATGAGTAATTTGCCAATAGATATTGACCAAGATCTATCAAGGGTGTTTGACAACACATTCTGTTTACACCAAACAGTGGAATTATTTGATTTCAAATCTATGTATTTCATGTGATAACAATAGATTACAGAAGTTCAAAAAAATAAAACACCTCAAGTTCCTGTAATCTATTTTCAAGGATCTGAAAAAAATAAAATTATATAACAAGCCGATTAATCTGATATTATCGTAGGGGATTAGTGAACTGTACTCTGTGATTGACCGATAGGAATCGCGTCAATCTTCGTGATTGGCCGGTAGGAATCGCGTCAATCTTCGTGATTGGCCGGTAGGAATCGCGTCAATCTTCGTGATTGGCCGGTAGGAATCGCGTCAATCTTCGTGATTGGCCGGTAGGAATCGCGACAATCTTCGTGATTGGCCGGTGGATATCGCTTCAATCTTCATGATTGGCCGGTAGGAATCGCGACAATCTTCGTGATTGGCCGGTGGATATCGCATCAAGCTTCGTGATTGGCCGGTAGGAATCGCGTCAACCTTTGTGATTGGCCGGTGGATATCGCACCAAGCTTCGTGATTGGCCGGTGGGTAACGCCTCAAGCAGGTAGAAATCCCACCAAACTCCGCACAACAATGGGCAGAAGCTTGACTAAACTTTGTCATTCTTCAGTGACGAAGTGTCACAACATCTGTGACTTAAGAACTCCTTTACGGAAATATTTTAACCCAAATTCCCGGAAGATGAGTCCAATCGACGAAGGTACTCTACAGAGCCCGGACTACAAAGGTACTCTACTGAACCGGTCGACGAAGGTACTCTACTGAACCGGTCGACGAAGGTACTCTACTGAACCTGTCGACAAAGGTCCTCTACAGAGCCCGGTCGACGAAGGTACTCTACAGAGCCCGGTCGACGAAGGTACTCTACAGAGCCCGGACGACGAAGGTACTCTACTGAACCGGTCGACAAAGGTCCTCTACTGAACCGGTCGACAAAGGTCCTCTACTGAACCGGTCGACAAAGGTCCTCTACTGAGCCCGGACGACGAAGGTACTCTACAGAGCCCGGACGACGAAGGTACTCTACAGAGCCCGGACGACGAAAGTCCTCTACAGAGCCCGGTCGACAAAGGTACTCTACTGAACCGGTCGACAAAGGTACTCCACAGAGCCCGGACGACAAAGGTACTCTACTGAGCCCGGTCGACGAAGGTCCTCTACTGAACCGGTCGAAAAGAGAACGGGTCGTCGACAGGATCAGACAGCCTCACACACTCACTGTTAACAACGATGGTGCCTTCAGTGGTGGTCGAACCCTCGACGTTGGACACCGTGGCGACGTACAAGCCGGAATCCTCGGGTTTGGCTTCCTCAAACACCAAGCTGAAGGTGTCCTCGTTCTCCACCTTCAGCTTGACGCGGCGCTCATCTGGAGACCACTTCTTGCCATCTTTCGTCCTGTAGAGGGGACAGACAGATTACTTAAGCATCCTACCTCCCCCAGCTCTGATTAATCACTCGACCATCGATCTACTTAATATCAGCACTTAAGTGTTTAGGTATAATCTTCAATTTAATCGTTGAAACTTAATTAAGCTAGTTATTCTGAACACTTAAGGTCACTTAAGTTCCGGATTAAAACTACCTAATAACTTGAAACATCATTACTAAGTTGCAAGCCACTTACCTGCCTATAGGCTCTTGATGCTGCACCCCATTAATCCCAAACCCTTAAATCATCTACCCACCTAATCCCAACCCCTTAAATCATTTACCCACTTAATCCAAACCCCTAAATCATCTACCCACTTAATCCCAACCTCCTAAATCATCTACCCACTTAATCCCAACCCCCTAAATCATCTACCCTCTTAATCCCAACCCCTTAAATCATCTACCCACTTAATTCATACCCCCCCTTTATTCAGCAACACACACACACACCACACAATAACACACACACACACACACACACACACACACACACACACACACACACACACACACACACACACACACACACACACACATCTTCCTCTCCGAGGCACCTACCACTTGATCTCTGGCAGTGGTATACCGGTGGCCTTGAAGGTAAACTTAGCGGCGGTGTCTTCCAGGAACTCTACATCCTTGAGTCCCTCTGTAATCGCTGGAGCTTCGTGGAGCCGGAAGCGCCCCTTACAAACGCTCTCTCCATACTCATTGCTTGCCTGTGGGGGTGTGTTAGGGGGGTAAACCGAGCTTCATTAGTGGGTATACTTCATTCAGAAAGTATACAATCAACACTGGGGGTACTATATCCACCGGGTATATTTCCTCGACTGGGCATAGTAACTCCAGGAGGTATGCTCCTCCCAGTGAAAATATATATAGGGTTATTTATATTTGATAACGACAGTTCTCGATAAATTAACCAAATAAGTAATTACGTAACTACCACTGACAATATTAGCTGGTCTGAGTCGACTGAAATCTCCATCAGTCAAGTTATTAAACAGACGAAGGGTGATTCAGCACCCGGCAACTGATGGATTGCAAGTCGAACTATGCAACTGAGTCCATCCGAGTACTGAGTGAACTAACTAGCCAGCTATCCAACTAGCTAGCTATCCAACTAGTCAGGTATTAAACTAGCCGGCGATCCAACAATCTAATTATCCAACTGACCAGTTAGCCAACTAGTCAGCTATTCAACCAATCAGTTATCAAAGCTAACCAATTATCCAACTAGCCAGCGATCCAACTAGCGAGCTATCCAACTAGCCAGGTATTAAACTAGCCGGCGATCCAACAATCTAATTATCCAATTGACTAGTTAGCCAACTAGTCAGCTATCCAACTAATCAGTTATCAAGCTAACCAATTATCCAACTAGCCAGCGATCCAACTAACGAACTATCCAACTAGCCAGCCACTCAACTAGCCAGCTAATAGCACTTTTACCTTGACGGTATATGTACCGACGAAGTCCGGAGTGGCTTCATTGATAGTGAGAATCTGAGTGGTCTCCTGACCTCTGATTGTGTACCCAGGCGTCTCCTCTCTGATTGGCTTGTCGTTCAGGAACCTGTCAGAGAGAGAGAGAGAGAGAGAGAGAACAGGTAGTCGTCAGGTGTAGATAGAACGTAGATATAGCTACGACTGTGGATATAGCTACTCCTAGGAGTAGATAGATGTTAATGGAGGCTAGTTTTAGTCGTTTAGGTATGGTGGTTACAGGAGTGTGTGTGTGTGGTGGTCGCAAGTCTTTATATATAAGTTATCATCATTAGGTTCAGTCGTTACCGGGAGTAATTATGGTTGTTAAGGAAGTGGTTTCGATAAGCTGGTATATGAGAACTGACAGGGGGAAGATCAACCACTTGACAGGGAAGACCTAGCACTTGACAGAGAGAAGACCTAGCACTTGACAGAGGGAAGACCTACCACTTGACAGAGGGCTTGGGATTGGCCTCCCACTCGACGAAGAGTTTGGCGTCTTTGCTTCCTTCCTTAGCGCACACGTCCTTCAGAGGAGTGATGAAGTCTGGCGGGGCTCTTACTGTCAGCTCTCCCTCAGTGGAGACTGACCCGCTCGTGTTGGTGAGCTGTGAGGGAGGAGAAGCAGGGGTTGTTGGTGAGTAGTGGTGGTGGTGGTGGGGCTATGATCACCCTCCCTCACCCTACACTGAGCTCAGAACACCCTCCCTCACCCTACACTGAGCTCAGAACACCCTCCCTCACACTACACTGAGCTAAGATCACCCTCCCTCACCCTACACTGAGCTAAGATCACCCTCCCTCACCCTACACTGAGCTAAGAACACCCTCCCTCATACTACACTGAGCTAAGAACACCCTCCCTCACCCTACTCTGAGCTAAGAACACCCTCCTCACACTACACTGAGCTAAGATCACCCTCCCTCACACTACACTGAGCTCAGAACACCCTCCCTCACACTACACTGAGCTAAGATCACCCTCCCTCACCCTACACTGAGCTAAGATCACCCTCCCTCACCCTACACTGAGCTAAGAACACCCTCCCTCATACTACACTGAGCTAAGAACACCCTCCCTCACCCTACTCTGAGCTAAGAACACCCTCCTCACACTACACTGAGCTAAGATCACCCTCCCTCACACTACACTGAGCTAAGATCACCCCTCCTCACCCTACACTGAGCTAAGAACACCCTCCCTCACACTACACTGAGCTCAGAACACCCTCCCTCACACTACACTGAGCTCAGAACACCCTCCCTCACACTGAGCCAAGAAGACTCACCTCACACTTGTAAGTGCCTTTATCTTTCCTCTCCAGCCGACGAATCTTGAGTGTGTAGAAGGACTCATCTCTGATCATCTTAAACTTCTCGTCTCCCATAATCTCCTTCCCGTTCTTGAACCTGTGGAAGAGAAGGCGTTGAGGAACAGTAGTGGAAGGGAAAGGAATTATCAGAAGCGCCAAGCCATTATGACTATATAGCACTGGGAAAGGGTCAGGTCAGGTCAGGATAAGGATTTGGGATGGGGCAGGGAGAGGGAAGGAATGGTGCCCAACCACTTGGAAGGTCGGGGATTGAACGCCGATCTGCATGAAGTGAGACTGTCGCTCTACCGTCCACCCCAAGTGGACGGGGAACAGTAGTGGAAGAGAGGGTGAGAGAGATGAAGGGGTTCCTACTTTCCTTCCTATTTCTTCAAGAGAAGAAAAGGAATGGACTGGTTATCTTGAGGTTATCTTGAGATGATTTCGGAGCTTAGTGTCCCCGCGGCCCGGTCTTCGACCAGGCCTCCAACCCCCAGGAAGCAGCCCGTGACAGCTGACTAACTCCCAGGTACCTATTTTACTGCTAGGTAACAGGGGGGGGGGATCAGGGGTGAAAGAAACTCTTCCTATTGTCTCTCGCCGGCACCTCGGGATCGAACCGGGGACTACAGGATCACGCGTCCAGTGTTCTGTCCGCTCAGCCACCGGCTCCCTGGTGGGGTTTACCATAGCGTCTTGAAGATAGATAGATAGATAAAGATAGATATAGATTCACACACAGAGATGACAATAACGTGATGCATCAAATGCTCCCGGACGCAGGTTCGAATCCTCGTCACGGCCCTTGTGGATTTGTTCCTAGATATAGATAGACTCACCAGCGGGCGTCAGGCTGGGGGGAGCCCGTAGCCCTGACCTCCAAGGTCAGGTCATTGCTGAGCTTCTTCTCCGTCTCAGGGTCGAGGCCTCGCGTTATCTGGGGCGCCGCGTCCGTCTGCAGGTTGAAGAACTCCGACACCTGCCCGATGGAGTTCGCCGCCACCACCTGCAACACAGATCAAACAATGTTTCTTAAGACCAGAGTCCGACCACTTGGGCTGGACGGTAGAGCGACGGTCTCGCTTCATGCAGGTCGGCGTTCAATCCCCCGACCGTCCACAAGTGGTTTGGGCACCATTCCTTCCCCTCCCCCGTCCCATCATAAATCCTTATCCTGATCCCTTCCAAGTGCTATATAGTCGTAATGGCTTGGCGCTTTCCACCTGATAGTTCACTTCACTTCACTTCTTGAGACCAGAAAGAAATACATCTCAAAGGGGATAGAGTAGCTTAGGCTGGTTGATACCTGGTTGAGGTATCAACCAGGTATCAAGCAGCCATTTCTACCTAGACGACCGCTCGTTGAGAGGAAGGTACTTGCATTAACTGGTGAAGGACGATTAGATCAAGTTTTTAAACAGTAATCATCCTTTAGCCCCAAGCTGTATCTACCCATACGATGCCTTGAGAAGCAGGACCAGGATTCACGAAGCATTTACGCAAGTACTTACGAACCTGTACATCTTGTTCTCAATCTTCTGACGGCTTTGGTTACATTTATTTAAACAGTTTACAAGCGTGAAAACTTGCCAATCGGCTGTTGTTATTGTTATAAACAGCCTCCTGGTGCTTCGGAGCTCATTAACTGTTTAATAATTGTAAACAAAGCCGCCAAAGATTGAGAAAAGATAGACAGGTTCGTAAGTACTTGTGTAACTGCTTCGTGAATCTGGTCCCCAGGTATTTCACTCGTTCGGGTCAACTAGCTTTGAATTATCCATATCCTAAACGTATCCACGGGTCCTGGATGTCCCAATTTAAAGGTATCCAAGGGCTTTCGGTATCCTAAAGTTATCCAAGGGCCCTCTATATCCACAAAGCTAAGCAAGGTCAGTGCCTGTACTCCAAAACTGCATTAACCAAGCCTAAAAGTTCTAAACTAATCCAAACAAGTGTGGCGCTGCAGGCGTCACCATTAATGGCCAGTAACCACCCCCCTTGGCCATTCAATGGTGTGGCAATTAGCAGCGAGGGCGCATTATATGGTAGAGTGGACCACGGGTAAGGGGACTCCACACAGAGACCAGAAGGCATCTATAAGGGGGCAAAGCGCCAAGCCATTACGACTATATAGCCCTGGGAAGGGTTCAGGATAAGGATTTGGAATGAGACACGGGGGGGGGGGGGTGGGAGGGAAGGAATGGTGCCTAACCACTTGTGGACGGTCGGGGATTGAACGCCGACCTGTAGGAAGTGAGACCGTCGCTCTACCGTCCAGCTCAAGTGGTTAGTTTCTATCACCCTTGATAGAAACTATCACCCTTGATAGATCCTTGATAGTTTCTATCACCCTTGATAGAAACTATCAAGGATCTCTTCCTAAATCCTCCTCCTCCTCCAGACCCTTTTCTTTCTCCTTCTACTTCTTCTCCTACTTCTACTTCTACTCACCGTATAGCATCCACAGTCATCCATTTGCATAGAGTTGATGTTGAGAGTCCAGAGACAGTCAGACACCTTCTTGAACTTGATCCTGTCTGACTCCACCACTTTCTTGCCATCCTTCAACCTGTCGGAGACAGACAACGTATTATGAACAGCTGGCTAAAGGATAGATAAGGGATAGGGAACATGGTGGACGATGGAGTAGTGGTGACAGGTGGTCTAAGTGGACCAGCAGGTGGTATAAGTGGACCAGATGGTCTTAAGTCCATAAGGGAATCTTATGTGGTTCAGAGGAACTTAGTGGATCATGGGGTCTCAAGTGGGCCAGGTGGAATAAGTGGACCAGGGGGGGGGGGGGTCCACTTAAGTGCATCAGGGGGGGGGGTCTTAAGTGGATAAGGGGATCCAAGTGGATCAGTGGGATTTTATATGGACCAGGGGATTATCTAAGACTGATGGGGTACTTACATATATATATATATATATATATATATATATATATATATATATATATATATATATATATATATATATATATATATATATATATATATATATATATACTACAGCACATTAGGGCCCAGCAAAGTCAGTGCAACACAGCAGTTAGTTATGTGATACTGTGTCAAGGGCTTTCTGGTAGTCATGCAAGATGCAGCAGTCTGCCCACACGTCACACACACACACACACACACACACACACACACACACACACACACACACACACACACACACACACACACACACACACACACACACCTGCCTCGTAACGAACACCTTGTATAACTCCTACAGGTAGAGCAAGGACAGTTTACCTCATAAAATCATGTTGATTCATGTTTACAAACCAAATTCTCTTCAGATATCCCCAAACTCTTTCTTGTTGATCATTCAAACTGTTGGGCACGTGTGCATTAGTCGAGGATCCTTATAGCACGTTGTAGAGGCTTGTCTTCAAGTATTTCTTAATGTCTCACAATATTATCATCTTAACCTCTGTCTGTCATTGAGAAATTACTCAGAAATCACCAGAAAGCTGTTTTTAAGTTCCTTCGTCAGTACCTCCCGGAGCCTTACTGTGCAACCCGGCCTCCTAAGGTCTCCGAACGTCAAGAAACAGTCGTACTAAAGTGCCCTTATCCTAACCTACCAGAGGACCCACAACAGAAAACGGGACAGGAGGTTAATTTTGCGAGCCGCTTTCATTTTCTAGTACGAGAATTTTTGGCCTTATAGGGAGAGAGTGTACGTCAAAATGCGACGTTCTATTAGAAGATTGGACTGTGGGTTCCTCGCATGTTATCCTATTGTGGTGGTGTCAGAGGTATTGTGGTGGTGTTAGGGGTATTGTGGTGGTGTCAGAGGTATTGTGGTGGTGTCAGAGTTATTGTGGTGGTGTCAGAGTTATTGTGGTGGTGTTAGGGGTATTGTGGTGGTGTTAGGGGTATTGTGGTGGTGTCAGAGGTATGGTGGTGGTGTCAGAGGTATTGTGGTGGTGTCAGAGTTATTGTGGTGGTGTCAGAGTTATTGTGGTGGTATCAGAGGTATTGTGGTGGTGTCAGAGTTATTGTGGTGGTGTCAGAGGTATTGTGGTGGTGTCAGAGTTATTATGGTGGTGGTGTCAGAGGTATTGTGGTGGTGTCAGAGGTATTGTGGTGGTGTCAGAGTTATTATGGTGGTGGTGTCAGAGGTATTGTGGTGGTGTCAGAGTTAGTGTGGTGGTGTCAGAGTTATTGTGGTGGTGTCAGAGGTATTGTGGTGGTGTCAGAGTTATTATGGTGGTGGTGTCAGAGGTATTGTGGTGGTGTCAGAGTTAGTGTGGTGGTGTCAGAGTTATTGTGGTGGTGTCAGAGTTATTATGGTGGTGGTGTCAGAGGTATTGTGGTGGTGTCAGAGGTATTGTGGTAGTGTCAGAGTTATTGTGGTGGTGTCAGAGTTATTGTGGTGGTGTCAGAGGTATTGTGGTGGTGTCAGAGTTATTATGGTGGTGGTGTCAGAGGTATTGTGGTGGTGTCAGAGTTATTGTGGTGGTGTCAGAGTTATTATGGTGGTGGTGTCAGAGGTATTGTGGTGGTGTCAGAGTTATTATGGTGGTGGTGTCAGAGGTATTGTGGTGGCGTCAGAGGTATTGTGGTGGTGTCAGAGGTATTGTGGTGGTGTCAGAGTTAGTGAGGTGGTGTCAGAGTTATTGTGGTGGTATCAGAGGTATTGTGGTGGTGTCAGAGTTATTGTGGTGGTGTCAGAGTTATTGTGGTGGTGTCAGAGTTATTGTGGTGGTGTCAGAGGTATTGTGGTGGTGTCAGAGTTAGTGTGGTGGTGTCAGAGTTATTGTGGTGGTATCAGAGGTATTGTGGTGGTGTCAGAGGTATTGTGGTGGTGTCAGAGTTATTATGGTGGTGGTGTCAGAGATATTGTGGTGGTGTCAGAGGTATTGTGGTGGTGTCAGAGTTATTGTGGTGGTGTCAGAGTTATTGTGGTGGAGTCAGGGGTATTGTGGTGGTGTCAGAGTTATTGTGGTGGTGTCAGACGTATTGTGGTGGTGTCAGAGTTATTGTGGTGGTGTCAGATGTTTCAACCCTCATGCTGTAGGTATTACTTATAGTAAATATATTGGAATATATCTCTGTAATACAATATATATATATATATATATATATATATATATATATATATATATATATATATATATATTCATCTCTCTCTCTCTCTCTCTCTCTCTCTCTCTCTCTCTCTCTCTCTCTCTCTCTCTCTCTCTCTCTCTCTGTAATTCCACCATTCTATTCATTATTCATTATCATAGCCCTAATTTGCTTTCCTCCTCCTCAGAGACACTACGGGCTCGCCATAGCCCGTGCTACCTGGAACTTTTTTGTTCCAGATAGCGAATCTTAAACAACAACGACAACGTCCTCCTCGTTATCAGGTTATCTCACAAGACACGTAAGAAAGAGGGTAAAGAAAACCTTAAGTATCTCTCTAGATATCATTATCCATGGATTTATTCGCTTGAATTATACATGATTAATTTATACTGAATACATAGACTTGTATAATTAGATCATTACAATCACTACAGAGACATGTATGATTAGATCATTACAATCCCTACAGAGACCTGTATGAGTAAATTACAATCACTACAAAAGCCTGTATGAGTAAATCATTACAATCTCTACAGAGACGTGTATAATTAGATCATTACAATCACTACAGTTTGCCAATCCTTGCTCGTATTGTATGCAATAGGACTCTAATGAGGATTATTTATCCTTGGGTAAAACATCCTTGAAGCTAAATTAAAAACACCTGCTGAATTAAAAACACACCTGTTCCAATAAATAAACCAATTAAAGCATCATAAAACGTAAGTTGGCATTAAAACAAGTTTTTTTTAATTTACTATACGCTTAAAATTACGCAGGAAATACATGTTTACAACATTCGTAATTACAAAGTCTTACAAATAAACTATAATTTTAATTGGGGTTGTTTACACACCTCATAAATAAAAAAATAATTAGATGAAAATAGGGATTAATTAGGGTTGTATAACCCTCGCATTATACGTGGTCTAATTAGGGTTGTATAACCCTCACATTATACGTGGTCTAATTAGGGTTGTATAACCCTCGCATTATACGTGGTCTAATTAGGGTTGTATAACCCTCACATTATACGTGGTCTAATTAGGGTTGTATAACCCTCACATTATACGTGGTCTAATTAGGGTTGTATAACCCTCACATTATACGTGGTCTAATTAGGGTTGTATAACCCTCACATTATACGTGGTTTAATTAGGGGTTGTATAACCCTCACATTATACGTGGTTTAATTAGGGTTGTATAAACCTCACATTATACGAGGTTTAATTAGGGTTGTATATACCATGTATGAGGCCCTCCAAGCCCGTCCAGCTAGGGTGGTTATACATAACAAGGAAGATCTTCACCGTGGCCATCAGCAGCACCAACAGGGTGATGGAACGGATCAGACCCATGTGTTCGTTCACGATATCTGATACGCTTTGGTAGGCCATCTTGCTGTACGAGCCGGAAACTGTGTGGTCCGAAACTGGATGGTACGAAACTGGGTGGTCCGAAACTGGATGGTTCGAAACTGGGTGGTCCGAAACTGGATGGTCCGAAACTGAATGGTCCGAAACTGGATGGTCCGAAACTGGATGGTCCGAAACTGTGTGCTCCGAAACTGGATGGTCCGAAACTGTGTGGTCCGAAACTGGATGGTCCGAAACTGTGTGGTCCGTGTCGGAAAGTGTGTGGGTCAGAGGCTACAGAACCTTGCCGTGTCCGAAATTCTTAGCTGTTCCAAACGCTCCTTTTGGAACAGCTATTAATAGTATAAACTCAAAAGAATTCAGTCTAATTATCTATTCAATCAAAGGAGAATATTTTTTGTTTGGACCAAAACTCTAAAGAGTGGCAGAGATTCCTTAAATTGCTGAATTAGTTGGCTGTATTCACGTTTTCTAAGACAAATTAATTATACACTCCCGATCGTTAGAGGGGTAGACTCACTAAATTTTCACTCGCTAGAAGCACTCTTTTTCTCCCCCTCAAGTGTGCGAGGGAGTGAAGCAGCACATAAATTAGAGGATCACTGGGGGAGTCGGGTTTCTGTGTCTTGTACTCCCAGACTTGGGCCGGGTGTGTGAAGACTATTTTGGTTTCGGGTCCTTCTTCGTCCTCCTCGGTGTTTGGTGTCCTCTTTATCTTCCTCCCTTCCTTTTCTATTCTTGATTGTCTTATAGCTCTGCTTTGTCTTCCCCCTTGACGGTAGCGTTGACTTCGATTGTGGGTGACTTCAATAACTTTGGCAGCGCTTTCTTCGGTGGTGTTGACTTCGGAAGCGCTGACTTGCGCTGTTGACTTCGGAAGCGTTGACTTCTAGATCTCCTTTTCCTGCGGCACTGAACGAAGACTTTGCCTTAGATGCTTAGCAAATTAAGTATACTAAGAGCACATACGCCTTTCTTTCTCTCCCTCTTAATTCCTTACAGTTATCTTCTTCCACCGCTGTTTTAGTCTATGTTAAAATGTAGATCTTCATTATTTCTTCTGGTGCTTCGTCCTTCCTTCGTCTTCTCTCTTATTCCCTTCTATGTGTACCCCTGTGAGGGGCCTCGCCGGGCACCACACACCAGGAAGACTCAAGTCAGAGCCAAGACACACTACGGAGGTGTGAAAGAACGCGAGGAAGGAAGGGGGG
>NC_091160.1:33232646-33240146 GCF_040958095.1 Procambarus clarkii
ACTCACACACACACACACACACACACACACACACACACACACACACACACACACACACACACACACACACACACACACACACACACACACACACACACACACACATCTTCATCACAAACACCTTAATTACAGGGAGAGGAAATAACTAACATCTTAATTACTGATGTTTTAATCCTTGCCGAACATTATATTAAGAAAACGGATTAAGGGACGCATACCTAACGGTAATCAATTAGAGTTTACCTGTTTGTCTGGATCGGAGTTTACCTGTTGTGGTGATCAGTTTACCTGTTGTGGTGATCAGTTTACCTGTTGTGGTGATCAGTTTACCTGTTGTGGTGATCAGTTTACCTGTTGTAGGTGATCAGTTTACCTGTTGTGGTGATCAGTTTACCTGTTGTGGTGATCAGTTTACCTGTTGTGGTGATCAGTTTACCTGTTGTGGTGATCAGTTTACCTGTTGTGGTGATCAGTTTACCTGTTGTGGTGATCAGTTTACCTGTTGTGGGGCGCCTTGTAAACTCTTCTTCACAAGCACAACAAAATAGTGTGTGATCAGTTTAGCCAGGGAGGGGGGGGGTAGGGGGTGGAGAGAGGGGGGTTGGGGGGGGGTTGGAGAGAGAGGGGGGGGGGTGAGGGAGGAGACTAGGGGAAGGGGGTAGGGAAGTATAGGAAGGTGATGAAGGGAAAGAGAAGGATGGAGAAACAGGAAGGTTGGAATTGTTGTTGTTGTGGTAATTGTTATTGATGTAGTGGTAGCAATGGTTGTTGTAGTGGTAGGAATTGTTGTTGTTGATAGAGTAATTGCTGTTGGGCCTAACACGTGTTAATTTGGTGGTTGAGAGCAAGAGCTGCCCGTTTCACTATTCAGTTCAGTAGAGCTGCTCTGTGCTGCTCCAGCTGAAGAACCAAGGGCCAGATTCACGAAAGCACTTACGCAAATACTTATGAACGTGTACATCTTTCCACAATCTTAGACGGCTTTGGTTACATTTATTAAACAGTTTACAAGCATGAAAACCTTCCAATCAACTGTTGTTATTGTTATAAACAGCCTCCTGGTACTTCCGAGCTCATTAACTGTTTAATAATTGAAAACAAAGCCGCCAAAGATTGAGAAAAGATGTACAGGTTCGTAAGTGCTTGCGTAAGTGCTTTCGTGAATCTGGCCTCAAGACAGAGAATTGTTGTTGTTATAGACTCAGCTACTCGGAACAAGTTCCAAGTAGCACGGGCTATGGTGAGCCCGTAACTTACCTGGCACAGGAGCGGGGCAAGTAGCACGGGCTATGGTGAGCCCGTAAAGACAGAGAACATTTGAGTTGTACTTACCACTTGACCTCTGGCGCTGGCTCGCCCTCCACCTCGACGTTGTACTCCAGGTTCTGCCCGATGACACAGGCAACCTCCTTCTTCATGCTCTTGATCTTGGGTCCGGCTGTCGTAGGAGGAGAGGGAAGACGTTAGGTAGGTGGTAGTGGTGGTAAGTAAGAAATTATCAAAAAAAAGCCACCATGCCGGGAACCTGCCAAACACACGTATTAGAACGTTGTTACAACTTGCTATATTGGTTGTTATAACTGGTTAGGTGTTAAAAACTTGTTCGAACGTTGTACCAACGTCGTAGTATCGACGACGACGTTACTACGACGATACTACGACGTTGGTACAACGTTCGAACAAGTTTTTAACACCTCCTAACCAGTTATAACAACCAACATAGCAAGTTGTAACAACGTTCTAATACGTCATAAACACGTTAAGCCAAGATGTAACAACTTTATTACAAGTTGTAACAAGCGGAAAATAGAGACAGTTTCGGTTTGTGTTTCCAGGGAAGGCTATGTCGCACCATGGTGGTGGTGGTTTGTGTTTCCAGGGAAGGCTATGTAGCACCATGGTGGTGGTGGTTTGTGTTTCCAGGGAAGGCTATGTCGCACCATGGTGGTGGTGGTTTGTGTTTCCAGGGAAGGCTATGTCGCACCATGGTGGTGGTGGTTTGTGTTTCCAGGGAAGGCTATGTCGCACCATGGTGGTGGTGGTTTGTGTTTCCAGGGAAGGCTATGTAGCACCATGGTGGTGGTGGTTTGTGTTTCCAGGGAAGGCTATGTAGCACCATGGTGGTGGTGGTTTGTGTTTCCAGGGAAGGCTATGTCGCACCATGGTGGTGGTGGTTTGTGTTTCCAGGGAAGGCTATGTCGCACCATGGTGGTGGTGGTTTGTGTTTCCAGGGAAGGCTATGTAGCACCATGGTGGTGGTGGTTTGTGTTTCCAGGGAAGGCTATGTCGCACCATGGTGGTGGTGGTAACTGTAAATTCGCCACTGTATTCGGATACAGATGACTGTATGTAGCTTACAGGATACAGTGAGTACGGCAAGATAGTGACCCCCAAGCCTACAGGAAACTCCCCCAAGATAATTTCCCCCAGGTGAACTAAGAGGGTTTCCTTGTGGAAGGTGCGTGTGTGTATGTAGGTCACATAGTGGTGAGTGAGGTCAGTCTTACAGTCTCCTCTGAGATCTCTCGGATCTTCAGCTTGTTCCAGTCACACGTCATATATTCCAGTCACCCGTCAGATCTTCCAGTCACCCGTCAAATCATCCAGGCACCCGTCACAGCTGAGAGATTCGCTCACCTTTGATGCCGAGTTTGGCTGAGCACTGGACCTCTCCCAGCTCGTTCTTGGCCACGACGCGGTAGAGACCGGCATCCTTCTCCTCCACGTTCTTAATGACGAGGGCCACCGACTCCTCGTCCTCCCACAGGAACTTGAAGCGGCCTCCTGCCTTCACGTCCAAGCCGTTCTTCGTCCTGGAGGAGGCGGAGGAGGGTTGATCTTACCAGGAACTTCAACAGCATGTTGATGTTCTATATGTTTATATCTCTAGTGCTATTAGAGATATAAACATCTACTCAAGCCCAGAACGTCTCTGTGATCTAATCCTGTTGGGATCTTCAACGTGGTTCCAAAACTATAGTGACCCCTTAATAAACTTCCGTAAGAGTGTGAAATATATCTTTTTTGAAGAACCCGAGCTAAGAACAAGGAATATCATAACTTGTAAACACTATACAGCTGACATAACCAGGGATTAATCTGATTCATATTTAGCAAACATTCTGAAAATCCCCCCCCTAAACATGTCCCCTGAGAACTAGTTAATATAAGTTGACCAGACCACACACTAGAAGTTGAAGGGACGACGACGTTTCGGTCCGTCCTGGACCATTCTCAAGTCGATCTTGATCTTGACTTGAGAATGGTCCAGGACGGACCGGAAACGTCGTCGTCCCTTCAACTTCTAGTGTGTGGTCTGGTCAACATACTTCAGCCACGTTATTGTGACTCCTCGCCTGCATATTTAATATAAACAAGGAACAACTCGAAGAGGTCGGGGGCTCTTACCATTGGAGGTCCGGCTTGGGGAAGCCTCCGATCTTACACTCGAGCATGGCTGAGCCGCCCTGAGCGACCTGAGTGTCTGTTAGCTCCTCCTTGATGCTTGGAGGTTCAGGGTCTCGGTGCAACCTGTTCACTGAGCCTGTAAGGAAGGAGAAGGAAGACATACAGATCAAGTTATATACACTTATGTCTTAACTTGTAGGGAGAGACGGGAAGATAATCTGAAGATCTGATTTTGATTTGTGTGAGAAAGGAAATCATTTGTTTTACTTAATAAGACTAATTATAATTGGGGTCTATGGGATGGTAATGTTTATATGGGTCTACTGAAGGGATCACTTGACAGGGGAAATTATGATTATTCTTTGTAACTGGGGCTGATAACGGGACCATTGGACAGGACCTTGTAATAGGGCTTTGTAAAGGGTGCCGGCGACCAGTTGCCCAGTACGCTGGCACACTACTCAGGCGTGTACTGGGTAGTTTATCTCTCTCTCTCTCTCTCTCTCTCTCTCTCTCTCTCTCTCTCTCTCTCTCTCTCTCTCTCTCTCTCTCTCTCTCTCTCTCTCTCTCTCTCTCTCTCTCTCTCTCTCTCTCTCTCTCTCTCTCTCTCTCTCTCTCTCTCTCTCTCTCTCACTGTACATACCCTCAACAGTGAGTTCGGCGGAGCAGGAGATCTTGCCACAGGAGGTGGAGGCGACGCAGGTGTAGAGGCCGGCGTCCTCTGGCGTCACGTTCTGGAACACGAGAGCCAAGGTGTCCTCGTCGTCCTGGTGGAGGGCAGAGACCGTCCCAAGATCAGTAAGGTCACGAGGAGATATAAAGCGCGGCCGTCTTAGGACACAAGGTGAAGGACCAAGAAATATTGCCGGAACAACCGTGGACATCTTCAAGAGGAAACTAGATTGTTTCCTCCAAGGAGTGCCGGACCAACCGGGCTGTGGTGGGTATGTGGGCCTGCGGGCCGCTCCAAGCAACAGCCTGGTGAACCAAACTCTCACAAGTCAAGCCTGGCCTCGGGCCGGGCTTGGGGAGTAGAAGAACTCCCAGAACCCCATCAACCAGGTATCAACCAGGTACCAGGACTTCAGACATGAGGCGAGGCTGGACGTACTCCACAACGTAACATAAAGTTATGCAAAGCCTCGTTGGAAAAGATAATTTACTGGCGCTCACTATCAGAAGACATTACGGGACCTGAGGCGCTTCGCTCGGGTCCAAGAAGTCAGACAAATGGCGCTGGTAGATCAAACACTCAAAATTAATTCATTCGCATCCCAAGGGGTTTAAAACCTGGCTTGAATATGCGACAGACTAAGAGCTGGGATATGAGACAGACTAACATCCTGAGTTATGAGTAAAGATTATGAGAACGCAGCTAACGACCAGCGCTCACCTACTTGAACCATCGGGGAATCGAACGATGACCCTGCAAGATGCGAGGCTGCCACTCTACCTACAAGTTTAAGTTCGGATAAACACAAAGATGAAAATGTAAACAGGACGTTGAAACTTTTCCCAGGAATACTGACCTTAAACATGACGTTGAACCTTTCTAGGGGATCGAACTCTTGGCCGTCCCTGAACCATTTGAACTCGGCTTTCTCGCCCTGCGCCAGCAGCGAGCCCTTACCGCTCAAGCTCTCGTACACCAGCTCCTCATCTGCAGGGTAGAGGCACGTGTCAGGTGGTGAGAGGCAATATATATATATATATATATATATATATATATATATATATATATATATATATATATATATATATATATATATATATATATATATGTGTGTGTGTATATCACGAAAATAAACACGTGATTAAGAATGTGACAATGTCAGACCACGGAGGAAAATGAAACTTAAGGAAATTCCTGTTTCATTTTCCTCCGTGGTCTGACATTGTCATATATATATATATATATATATATATATATATATATATATATATATATATATATATATATATATATATATATTATGATGTAGAAACAATGTTTCTCTTGGTAATTAAATATATATAACTATTTTGAGCTTTCCAATGGTACAGAAGAAATGACTTTCAGAAATATCTGAACAAAATGGTATAAAACTTTGTAAACTATTCCTGATAATGTTGTAAAGGTTAGATGTTAACATGTAAATGTTATCAGACCTAACAAGTTGAAAATATGTAATAGAAGAGAAGACCCAGTGTCACTGAGGGTAGATGGTATACCCAGTATGTGTCACTGAGGGTAGATGCTATACCCAGTATGTGTCACTGAGGGTAGATGGTATACCCAGTATGTGTCACTGAGGGTAGATGCTATACCCAGTATGTGTCACTGAGGGTAGATGCTATACCCAGTATGTGTCACTAAGGGTAGATGGTATACTCAGTATGTGTCACTGAGGGTAGATGCTATACCCAGTATGTGTCACTGAGGGTAGATGCTATACCCAGTATGTGTCACTGAGGGTAGATGGTATACTCAGTATGTGTCACTGAGGGTAGATGCTATACCCAGTATGTTTCACTGAGGGTAGATGGTATACTCAGTATGTGTCACTGAGGGTAGATGCTATACCCAGTATGTGTCACTGAGGGTAGATGGTATACTCAGTATGTGTCACTGAGGGTAGATGGTATACTCAGTATGTTTCACTGAGGGTAGATGGTATACTCAGTATGTGTCACTGAGGGTAGATGGTATACTCAGTATGTGTCACTGAGGGTAGATGGTATACTCAGTATGTGTCACTGAGGGTAGATGGTATACTCAGTATGTGTCACTGAGGGTAGATGCTACACCCAGTATGTATCACTGAGTATAGATGCTACACCCAGTATGTGCCACTGAGGGTAGATGCTATACCCAGTATGTATCACTGAGGGTAAATGCTACACCCAGTATGTGTCATTGAGGGTAGATGCTACACCCCAGTATGTGTCCCTAAAGGGTAGATGCTATACCCAGTATGTATCACTAAGGGTAGGTGCTATACCCAGTATGTATCACTGAGGGTAGATGCTATACCCAGTATGTATCACTGAGGGTAGATGCTATACCCAGTATGTATCACTAAGGGTAGATGCTATACCCAGTATGTATCACTGAGGGTAGATGCTATACCCAGTATGTATCACTAAGGGTAGATGCTATACCCAGTATGTATCACTAAGGGTAGATGCTATACCCAGTATGTATCACTAAGGGTAGATGCTATACCCAGTATGTATCACTGAGGGTAGATGCTACACCCAGTATGTATCACTGAGGGTAGATGCTACACCCAGTATGTGTCACTGAGGGTAGATGCTACACCCAATACGTGCCGTGAATATTATGCAAGTGTATCCACAGGATGAAGCTAGAGACTGGAGGCCCTCCAGACCGGAGTGTCACTCACCATTGACACTCATGGAGGCCTGGCACTCGGCTCTTCCGAACTTGTTCCTAGCGAGGCACTTGTAGGTCCCCTCGTCCCCTCTCTGGACGTGGGAGATGAGCAGCTCGTAGTGGCCACTGGCGTGGTCTCGGTGGAGTCGTACTCGAGCGTCCTCCTTGATCTCCTTGTCGTCCTTGAAGCTGGAGGAGGAGGAGAGTAAGGGGTCAGTAGAGGCTTCCTGGGGGTATTAGGGGGGAAAGGGGAGACCTCAGACTTCCAGTGGGAAGCCTAAGAAGGCTAGAAAGTCCAGAGAAGGTTTTTTTTCACGTAGCACACACACACACATGTAAGAGGAGACATGATCACTACCTGCAAAATTCTCAGAGTAATTGATAGGGTAGATAATGATAAACTGTTTAATACTGGTGGGACGCGAACAAGGGGACACAGGTGGAGACTGAGTACCCACATGAGCCACAGGGACGTTAGAAAGAACTTTTTCAGTGTCAGAGTAGTTAACAGATGGAATGCATTAGGCAGTGATGTGGTGGAGGCTGACTCCATACACAGTTTCAAGTGTGGATATGATAGAGCCCAATAGGCTCAGGAACCTGTACACCAGTTGATTGACAGTTGAGAGGCGGGACCAAAGAGCCAGAGCTCAACCCCCGCAAGCACAATTAGGTGAGTACAATTAGGTGAGTACACACACACACACACACACACA
>NC_091160.1:33250146-33282646 GCF_040958095.1 Procambarus clarkii
AAAGTATTTTCTCACTGTATACACACCGAGAAGCGTGATATACACCTCTCAGTGTATATCCCTGTATGTGTGTGTATATATGAAAATAAGTATGTCGCCTTAGAGTGTATATGTAAATCTGGAACTCCAGAAATTTAAGTTAATTTCTCAATTAAGTGTAACAAAATATGAACATGTGTACTGTGACATTAATGTTCTCCAACATAAACTGTTCTCGGCTACTGACTACCAATGAACAATATATATTCTGAAGCCTTCAATTAATCAATATAAATTTTGTTGACTCAAATTTCACAAGTTCAAATAACATATACGATTCTGAGGACTTAGCGTTAAGATTAGCTTCATTAGTTAAGTATGTTAGTATAGACGTGTGTGGTAAGAGCGAGGGGAAAATTTAAAGGATATATATAACCTTAAGGACTTTCTATTTTATGATATTGAAAATAGCTAAATGTAACGGAAGGTGTTTGGAATAGAAAGGTTATAGATCGTGGAGGAATGTTAAATTCCGTTGTGTAATATTGGGTTTCGCGGGAATTTTTTGGATTGTGTGCGGAAATACTGCCTCGCGCCCAAATATTAAGAGTCCCGGAGAGAATGTAAAATTCGAATGAAAAAATTAGGTGTCGTGGAAAATATTATGTGTCTTAAAAAGGTTTTCATTTGAAAATATTTAGTATTGTGGGAAAAATTTGGTGTCGTGGGAAAATATTGTGTATCGTGGGAAAATGTTATGTATCGTGGGAAAATGTTATATATCGTGGGAAAATATTATGTATCGTGGGAAAATGTTATATATTATGGGGAAAATACTACGTGTCATAAGATAAAGCATTATTTTTTTATTTAAACTTACCGAATATACAATGTTTTAAAGAAATTAAACATGAGTTAATTGGAAGAAGGGAAATTTAAATTCATTTAGTATATACACCTCAGCCATGTTAGAGCGTTACATGCGCCACTCTTGCTCTGAACAACAACACTCTTCACACATCAGTACATAACGTTCGGTGCAAAACAAAAAACGTAATAAATACAGGGAGGAATACAACCTACAATAAACAAGGAAGAAAAATAACGTGAAAAAAATAAAAATAGGAGTTTTTTTTTTTAACTCGAACTCCGTGTTGCCACATAGAGAGCAGGGAATTAAAGTAAACATGTGTTGCCATAGTATCCAGTTAAATAAACTAACATTATTTCAACTAATTTGATGAATACATACAATATTTTGATATTACAATGTGGCATAAACAGTGTACTATGTACGTAAATTGTTGCTCGTTCGCACTCACAAAAATACAAGAAATAATCTGAACCAAATAATATAATAGTTTGTATAAACACCATTTTTGTAAAATATACTCCAATTAAGATATTAAAATAAGCAGCAAGTTTCATCCATAGCACAGCTTAGTAGCACTGAAATAAGACAAGCGTTATATAGACTGTTAATTATATTTTAAGCTGAAATAATAAAAAATAATTACACTAATAAACCTGAACTTTGACAACACTGTAAAGAGTCTATGACAGGCCCGCCAAATTCTTGGCTTCAAGATTGCCATTTTATATTTGAATTAATATTTTTATCATTTTCTCTTTTAAAAATGTTATGGTTATTACTTTAATTTTTGCACTATTGAGTTGTTATAATTTATTTTTAATGTTGTTAAGAAAAGAGTAGTAGCACACGGGTTATTTTAATGCAGAATCAAATAGGAAATTATTGATTGACGGGCGAGTCGTCTCCGGCAACCGAAATTCGAGACAAAGAAGAAAAACAAAACAAAACAGATAAACACCATTGAAAAAAAAATAAAAGACAGCAATGAAAAATTAACAAAAATATTAAATAATTGAGAAAATAAATAATAAATGGAGAGGATTAAACGATAGTTTCAGCTTCTTTCTTTACCGACTTCGGGGCTTCAGTAGGCTTCTGGGGCGCGGCTTGAGGCTTCGAATCCTCCTTGGGCTTGGCTTCTTTAGTCTTGGTTTCCTCGGAGTCCTTGGTGGCTTCAGGAGAAGCCACGTCCCTCCCTGCCCAAAACTCCTCTACCTCCTGCTGCTCCTCCTCGTCCTGAACAGCGTCTTGGGCCATCATCTCGAAGGCGTCCTCGACCGAGGAGTCGGAATCCTTAGTCTGGTCTTCCAATAACTTGTCCATGGTTCGGGGCTTACTGGCTCGCTCTCTCTCTTCTTTGTCCTTCCTCTCTTTCTCTTCTCTCTCTTTCTTTGCTAGCTCTTCTTTCTCTTTTAAATCTCTCTCTTCTTTCAATTTCCTTTCTTTTTCTTCCTTTTGTTTTCTCTCTTTATCAAGCCTCTCTTTCTCCGCCTTCTCTTTTAGCTCTCGTTCTTCTCTTTCTTTCTTTTCTCGCTCCTCTTTTTCTTTTCTTTCTTTGTCTTCCTTTTCCTTTCTTTCCTTTTCTAGCCTCTCTTCTTCTTCTTTTTCCTTTCTTTCTTTCTCTTCCTTTTCTCTTTTTTCCTTTTCAAGTCTTTCTTTCTGTTCTTTCTCTTTTCTCAGTTTTTCCTCTTTTTCTTTCTTCTCTTTCAATAGTCGCTCTTTTTCTTCTCTCTCTTTCCTTTCTTTCTCTTCTCGTTCTTTCTTATCTCTCTCTAGTCTCTCTTTCTCTTCTCTTTCTTTCTTTTCTCTCTCTAGCCTCTCTTTTTCTTCTCTTTCTTTCTTCTCTTTCTCTTCTTTTTCTTTCCTTTCTTTCTCTTCTCTTTCTTTCTTTTCTTTTGCTAGTCTCGCCTTTTCTTCTTTTTCTTTCTTCTCTCTCTCTAGTCTCTCTTTCTCTTCTCTTTCTTTCTTTTCTTTCTCTTCTTTTTCTTTCTTTTCTCTTGCTAGTCTCTCTTTCTCTTCTCTTTCTTTCTTCTCTTTCTCTTCTTTTTCTTTCTTTTCTCTTGCTAGTCTCTCTTTCTCTTCTCTTTCTTTCTTCTCTTTCTCTTCTCTTTCTTTTCTTTCTTTCTCTTCTTTTTCTTTCCTTTCTTTCTCTTCTCTTTCTTTCTTTTCTCTTGCTAGTCTCTCTTTCTCTTCCTTTTCTTTTCTCTCTTTCTCTTCTTTTTCTTTTCTCTCTTTCTCTTCTTTTTCTTTTCTCTCTTTCTCTTCTCTTTCTTTTCTTTCTTTCTCTTCTTTTGCTAGTCTCTCTTTCTCTTCTCTTTCTTTTCTTTCTTTCTCTTCTTTTGCTAGTCTCTCTTTCTCTTCTCTTTCTTTCTTTTCTTTCTCTTCTTTTTCTTTCTTTTCTCTTGCTAGTCTCTCTTTCTCTTCTCTTTCTTTCTTCTCTTTCTCTTCTTTTTCTTTCTTTTCTCTTGCTAGTCTCTCTTTCTCTTCTCTTTCTTTTCTCTCTTTCTCTTCTCTTTCTTTCTTTTCTTTCTCTTCTTTTTCTTTCTTTTCTCTTGCTAGTCTCTCTTTCTCTTCTCTTTCTTTCTTTTCTTTCTCTTCTTTTTCTTTCTTTTCTCTTGCTAGTCTCTCTTTCTCTTCTCTTTCTTTCTTCTCTTTCTCTTCCCTTTCTTTTCTTTCTTTCTCTTCTCTTTCTTTCTTTTCTTTCTCTTCCTTTTCTCTTGCTAGTCTCTCTTTCTCTTCCCTTTCTTTTCTCTCTTTCTCTTCTCTTTCTTTCTTTTCTTTCTCTTCTTGTTCTTTCTTTTCTCTTGCTAGTCTCTCTTTCTCTAGTCTTTCTTTCTCTTCTTTCTCTTTCTTTTCTTTCTCTTCTCTTTCTTTCTTTTCTTTCTCTTCTTTTTCTTTCTTCTCCCTCTCTTCTTTTTCTTTCTTTTCTTTCTCTTCTTTTTCTTTCTTTTCTCTTGCTAGTCTCTCTTTCTCTAGTCTTTCTTTCTCTTCTCTCTCTTTCTTTTCTTTTTCTTCTCTCTCTTTCTTTTCTTTTTCTTCTCTTTCTTTCTTCTCTCTCTCTAGTCTCTCTTTCTCTTTCCTTTCTTTCTCTTGTTTCTCTTTTTCTTCCTTTTCTTTCTTCTCTTTCTCTAGTTTTTCTTTCTCTTCTCTCTCTTTCTTTTCTTTTTCTTCCCTTTCTTTCTTCTCTTTCTCTAACCTCTCTTTCTCTTGCTTCTCTTGTTCTTCACGCTCCTTATCTAACCTCGCCTGTTCTCTCTCTCTCTTCTTTCTCTCTTCTTCTTCCTCTTGTTGTTGTCGTTGTTGTAGAGCCTGTGTAGACATGCATGCTTCAGACTCTACCCATAGACACATCAAACTCTATAAACACTCTTTATGGCAACCTCTATACGCCTCTGTTGGGTGCCATGGTCGACTATGGCACACCGCTGGCTTATGACAAATTTTTTTGGGGGGCACAAGGTCGACTATGGCTCCCTTATAGTTGGATATAGTCGAGTATAGTTGGTTACGGTGCCATGTTATTGGCACTGGCACCGTTTTCCAAGCACACGTTCGACTGTGACGCTATATGAAGGGAAATATGGCAACTTGTTGAGAGTATAAGTGCCACAGTCGTGTCAGGCACTATGTCACCGGGGACGTTGTTTAATGCGCTTGTGACTGAGAAGGATTTGACGATGGCAATCTCGGAGAAGATTGAGGGCAGCAAGTGCCATACTCGACTGTGGCACTCTCTAATGGCACAATATAAGCTAAAGTGCTTCCTCGTGGCACACACACATTTGACCTTGGCATTCTAGCGTTGCTTTTATCGAATATGGCATCCTGGTATATGACCTTAGAAGTGCCATGGTCGACGTACGTACATAATGGAACACATATTCGACTATGGCACTTCTTTACAAGACTAAACTTCGACAATGTCAACACCATTGACATTCCCAGGCAAGTGCCATCCTTACCGACGGACATAGTCGACAATGGCACCCTAACAGCTTCTCCTAGGAGTAATCTAGAGCTCGTAATAGGCACTAACTACCTGTTTCTTAACCCCCTTCCCCCACTACACCTCTAGGACATACATTATGAATAGCACCATCTATGTATAAACTATTTATAGTCTGCCAGAGTGTTCGAGTCTACCTCAGTACCCCACAGACTCTAAGTAAGGCGACTATCACTCTGGCGGATATCTATATTATTTCTAGGCCTCTAGAACTGTATAAATAACTATCACCTCATGGGCTCAGGGGATGATTATAGAGAGGAGTGATTTAGAATTGAGTTTAGTCAAATATATATTTTTATTTATTTGCTAATAGTTTGTTGCTACACTCGTCATCAACTAGCAAAACATAGGCTGATGTGAGAGACGTGTACTGAGCAGGGTTAGGAGGAGGAGGAGGAGGAGGAGGGGGTGCAGGAGGAGGGGCAAGAAGAGGTGCAGAAGGAAGAAATGAGACGCGAGAGAGGCCGGCTGGTGAGAAGAAATGACCCAAGAAGTGTAACTGATTTAACTTCTGACTTTCTACAGGGTGCTCCAGATATTGGAATATTTCCTTCTAATTACTGTTCCGAAAACTGCACATCTTCCCCGTCCCCCTTCCCCCCCCCTTTCCTCCCCCCCCCCCCCTCCCTACACCCTCCTCCTCCTCCTCCTCTCTCATGATAACCACAAACGTCTCTCATTGGTTATAATTACACATTCTGTAAAGCATTCATGTGGTAAGCATATATATATAAGTTGCGTATATGGTAATGTGTGTTAGTGAGTGAGGCTTGTACGCATATAGCAAACAGCTCGGACTAATGGATTATATCTAGCAAAGCGAGACTAATGCTGTGTAGTGAACAAACATGTATATTTGCTAAGAGTCAAGAATGTGCTTGGGTATGCAGGCGAGGAGTCACAATAACGTGGCTGAAGAATGTTGACCAGACCACACACACTAGAAGGTGAAGGGACGACGACGACGACGTTTCGGTCCGTCCTGGACCATTCGATTGTGAGAATGGTCCAGGACGGACCATTCGTCGTCGTCCCTTCACCTTCTAGTGTGTGTGGTCTGGACAAGAAAGTGTTTGGTATGTTTAACATGCAGGAGGAGTGATTCAGGGCCAGCATACTGCACCCTAATTAACCCTTTCTCGAGTAAGGGCTCACTTAAGTCAAAGGAGCTCCCTACCTCAATCCATCACCTTACCAAACTAGTAAAGGATTGCCTAACCTTCCCACACACACACATCTAGTTCCATAATTCCTTCCCACGTGGCGTTACCGAGAAGGTAATAACGACTATTCCTACCCTGTGATATCCTCCCTTTTCTCTCTCATGTAAGGGGTAAGGGGGTCTGAGGTGCACTAACACAGGCAACCACAAACAAGTCCTCAGTACAAACAATACGACAACAAACAATCAAAGCTTCACAAAGCTCATGGAACTTCTCTCTGGTGGCTAAGTTCAGCGAGTTGGAAACGTCACTTTCCCTCCACCAATGGAATTCTGGTGATTAAAACGTTTGACTGATAAAATGGAACGCTAAACGTTTGACTGATAAAATGGAACGCTAAACGTTTGACTGATAAAATGGAACGCTAAACGTTTGACTGATAAAATGGAACGCTAAACGTTTGACTGATAAAACGGGTCATTAAACGTTTGACTGATCAAATGGGACGCTAAACGTTTGACTGATAAAATGGGTCATTAAACGTTTGACTGATAAAATGAATCATTAAACGTTCGACTGATAAAATGAGTCATTAAACGTTTGACTGATAAAATGAGTCATTAAATGTTTGACTGATAAAATGAGTCATTAAACGTTTGACTGAAAAAATGAGTCATTAAACGTTTGACTGATAAAATGAGTCATTAAACGTTTGACTGATAAAATGAAACACTAAACGTTTACCGAACTGGATTGTCTACCTGTCGTGTGGAACTCCCGAACCATTCCTGACAGTAATATCAACTGATGTAGACTCGAGCTCGTTAAACATTGATGTTGAAAGCTAAAAACGACTGTTAATGTGACTGGTCGTTTAGGGAACGGGTTTTGGCCTCTGTATCTCTTTTCAGGAGAAGCGAGACGGAATTATCTCCCTCTGTCTCTCTCTGGGAAATGGTTTAAGAGACAGGTTATTATAGTTGCATAAATGATCACTTTAAGTGACACGTTAAGTGATCACTTTAAAGTGATCACTTTAAAGTGATCACTTTAAGTGTAGCTGTTGCGCCAGCAATGTGTGCAACCGTAGGTGATGCTGGGCTAAATAGCATTGAAGTAGTAAACAGGACCTGACACGGTATAAACAGGACATGACACTATAAACAGGACCTGGCACTCTATAAACAGGACCTGACACTATAAACAGGACCTGACACTCTATAAACAGGACCTGACACTATAAACAGGACCTGACACTCTATAAACAGGACCTGACACGGTATAAACAGGACCTGACACGGTATAAACAGGACCTGACACGGTATAAACAGGACCTGACACTACAAACAGGACCTGACACTATTAATAGGACCTGACACGCTACAAACATGACCTGACACGCTACAAACAGGACCTGAGACGCTATAAACAGGACCTGACACGCTATAAACAGGACCTGACACGGTATAAACAGGAACTAACACGCTATAAACAGGACCTGACACACTATAAACAGGACCTGACACTATAAACAGGACCTGACACGCTATAAACAGGACCTGACACGCTACAAATAGGACCTAACACACTATAAACAAGACCTGACACTATAAACAGGACCTAACACGCTATAAACAGGACCTGACACTATAAACAGGACCTGACACGCTATAAACAGGACCTGACACATTATAAACAGGACCTGACACTATAAATAGGACCTGACGCTATAAACAGGACCTGACACACTATAAACAGGACCTGACACACTATAAACAGGACCTGACACTATAAACAGGACCTGACACGCTATAAACAGGACCTGACAAGTAGCAAACAAGGTTGTGACATGGTGTATACAAGACATGTAGTAAACATGAGCTGAATGTTGTCGTAATGACATGAGATGGTGTAAACATGAAGCAAACACGTTCCACGTGGTTCATAGTACGCTTAAACAGATGTACTACACAAGCCGGACACGTATGCAAACAAGGTGGAGATGTCACATCGAGTTACCGGCATCGACATGTCAAAATAAATGAACACAGATGAACAGGGTGTGCTGTTGTTGTTGTTGTTTTAGATTCAGCTACTCAGAACAAGAAGTTCCGGTAGCACGGGCTATGGTGAGCCCGTAAATGGAGGCTCTTTGGAGCCATTATCTGTATCAATAGCAACAGGGTGCACTGAAGGGTTCACAAGTAGTGACGACACGAAGAGGTGTCAACACGCGTCGTAGTTTAAGAACACGATGTAAACAAGGTCTGGACGGGATGAGTAAACATACAGGGGCCGATCGGAGCCGGTCGGCCGAGCGGACAGCACGCTGGACTTGTGATCCTGTGGTCCTGGGTTCGATCCCAGGCGCCGGCGAGAAACAATGGGCAGAGTTTCTTTCACCCTATGCCCCTGTTACCTAGCAGTAAAATAGGTACCTGGGTGTTAGTCAGCTGTCACGGGCTGCTTCCTGGGGGTGGAGGCCTGGTCGAGGACCGGGCCGCGGGGACACTAAAGTCCCGAAATCATCTCAAGATAATTTCAAGATAACCTCAAGGGGTCATCACGTGTTCCAGGATAACGAACGATGACCATCCTGATATAACCAGCGGGGCAAAATACCCCTTCCCCCCCCGAACGAGGCCGCGAACGAGGCACTGTGGACGGTGGGTGCGAGGGGGGGGGGTGAAACTGGTTTCGAACCTGAATGAGCGACCAGAGCAGAGGTTCACTTCCACGAGTTGTCTTGTGTCCAAACCACGCAACACCCCTCCCCCCCCCCCCTCTCCCCTTCCCCCCTCCTCCTCTTCCAGCCAAACACCAGCAAGCAAAACAAACTTCAGCGAAGTCTGTGTTTGTTCTTTGAACGTAATTCAAATATATAAATATTATACAAACGAAACAAATAGGCCGAGAGTTTTTGCATAACCATCTTTATGTTCTAGCAAGATAGGCCTATGCCTCCAGCTTATCCCCCAAGACAGGCACATCCACCAGCCTCCAATGACAGAATCACTTATTTTTTTAAGGGAGGGAGGGGGGGGGGGGTAGGGAGCGGTGGTCTGATCACATTGGACTTCGTTATTCGCAACGGAGCGGACGCTGACAGACATACACAATAACGTGAAGCAATGCTGAGACAACCTTCCACTCTCCACCGCCTCACAAATTCCTTAATCTGCACGTCTTCTCCTACCTGAGGAGCGGAGACCAAATTGAATCTTAATGTGCCTAGCCCTTCATCTTGGGGACTCACCATTGTACTGCAAGAAACTCTTTATCATTTAGGTACATTACCACAGGACTCAAGACAGACTGACACTATAGTTTGAGAGAGGCTATAATCCCTGTGGAGGCTGGACTTGGGGCAGAGAGTGTCCGGTTGCCTGAGTCTGGATGAGTCTGGTACTATGGAGGTGCTAACTCATCACGCGAGTGTGAGTGAGGCTCATCATGTGAGTGTGAGTGAGTCTCGTGTGAGTGTGAGTGCTTGCTGGTTACTTTCACAAACCTAACGAACCCCAAAGGCTGCTTATTGGTTGCTTTTATCGGTTCTTTTAAAAAGTGTTTTATTGAGGATTATTACTAATGAATGTTTAATATTTTAACAAAGTTGGACAGAAGCGAACGATCACCTTGTGCTCTTGTTTATACGGAAATGTTGAAATTTGAAATTTTAGTTATTTCACTTTTATTATTATTATTATATTATATTTTTAGGCCTGGGGGGAATGCAGAGTTGAAGAGACGTGTGAACAATGCAGCAGTGAGAGGTGAGCGCCCCTGTGTGCCAGGAGTTGAGCGCCGTTAAGGCTCAAAAAGTGAGCGCCCGCTACTCCCGGCCAGCTATCACCAGCAGCCTCTGAGGTATTCCAACCAACCCACCCAAACAAGACATTACCAATTGTTCGCTCAACTTCTGCGACATTGCTTGCACTTCCTTATCTTTGCCTATTTCCTCTTCTGGAGTTGGAGTCTTTGATCGTTGGGGGGAAGCAGACTCGGGGGACGGAACGTCCCCAGGGAGCTCTGCAACCTCTGCAGGGAAGACTTCACCAGCCTTGAGTCTTAGAGGAGGAGAGTCGTCTCCTGTTTTGGCCCAAAAGTCTACCTCTTCCGCCTCTTCCGTCGGGGTCTGCGAGTGTTTAGACCCAGTGCGCGGAGAAATGGATCTGCCGGCCCAAAAGTCCCCTGACAAATCCTCGGTGCCATCTGGTAGAAGCGGTTTACTCTCCTCTGCGAGTTCGTCAAACAGCAAGAAGACATCATCTGAGGTTTTGCTAGCGTCTGCTGTCTCGACTCCAATCGGCTCAGGTACTGAGTCTAACACAAGTTTTGGCCTCAGAGGTGGTGACTCGTTGCGAGACCAGAAGTCAGATGGAAGTCCAGCGTCTTCAGCCTCAGTGTCCGGTGGTGAAAGAGACGCGTCATCCACCTTCACAACAGATCTTAAAGGCAACGAAGTTTTTCCAGTGGCACAAATTTCAACTTCTTCAGATTTTTCAGCAACTACAATATCCCCAACTTTGGGGCCTTCGGCAGGTGGGGAGACGTCAACCTTTGTCTCAGGTCTCCTCAGTGGAGGTGAAGAGTCTCTTAAACCCCAAATATCGATTTCTTCAGCTGTTGGTTCTTCAACGGCTTCTTCTTCTACAGGTGGCGAAGGGGCAGCTTCAAGTGGAGGTTCTTCAAGAGTCTCTACTTCAGCAGGCGGTGAAGGAGTAACTTCAACTTCTGCAACAGGTCTTCTTAGTGGAGGTGAAGAGTCTCTTGAACCCCAAATGTCGATTTCTTCAGCTACAGGAGCATCTTCATCTTCAACTGTTGGTTCCTCAACAACTGCTTCTTCTACAGGTGGCGAAGGAGCAGCTTCAAGTGGAGGTTCTTCAAGAGTCTCTACTTCAGCAGGCGGTGAAGGAGTAACTTCAACTTCTGCAACAGGTCTTCTTAGTGGTGGTGAAGAGTCCCTTGAGCCCCAAATGTCGATTTCTTCAGCTACAGGAGCATCTTCATCTTCAACTGTTGGTTCCTCAACAACTGCTTCTTCTACAGGTGGCGAAGGAGCAGCTTCAAGTGGAGGTTCTTCAAGAATCTCTACTTCAGCAGGCGGTGAAGGAGTAACTTCAACTTCTGCAAAAGGTCTCCTCAGTGGAGGTGAAGAGTCTCCAGAACCCCAAATGTCGATTTCTTCAGCTACAGGAGCATCTTCAGCTGTTGGTTCTTCAACAGCTGCTACTTCTACAGGTGGCGAAGGAGCAGCTTCAAGTGGAGGTTCTTCAAGAGTCTCTACTTCAGCAGGCGGTGAAGGAGTAACTTCAACTTCTGCAACAGGTCTTCTTAGTGGTGGTGAAGAGTCCCTTGAACCCCAAATGTCGATTTCTTCAGCTGTTGGTTCTTCAACGGCTTCTTCTTCTACAGGTGGCGAAGGGGCAGCTTCAAGTGGAGGTTCTTCAAGAGTCTCTACTTCAGCAGGCGGTGAAGGAGTAACTTCAACTTCTGCAACAGGTCTTCTTAGTGGTGGTGAAGAGTCCCTTGAACCCCAAATGTCGATTTCTTCAGCTGTTGGTTCTTCAACGGCTTCTTCTTCTACAGGTGGCGAAGGGGCAGCTTCAAGTGGAGGTTCTTCAAGAGTCTCTACTTCAGCAGGCGGTGAAGGAGTAACTTCAACTTCTGCAACAGGTCTTCTTAGTGGTGGTGAAGAGTCCCTTGAACCCCAAATGTCGATTTCTTCAGCTGTTGGTTCTTCAACGGCTTCTTCTTCTACAGGTGGCGAAGGGGCAGCTTCAAGTGGAGGTTCTTCAAGAGTCTCTACTTCAGCAGGCGGTGAAGGAGTAACTTCAACTTTTGCAAAAGGTCTTCTTAGTGGTGGTGAAGAGTCCCTTGAACCCCAAATGTCGATTTCTTCAGCTACAGGAGCATCTTCATCTTCAACTGTTGGTTCCTCAACAACTGCTTCTTCTACAGGTGGCGAAGGAGCAGCTTCAAGTGGAGGTTCTTCAAGAGTCTCTACTTCAGCAGGCGGTGAAGGAGTAACTTCAACTTCTGCAAAAGGTCTCCTCAGTGGAGGTGAAGAGTCTCCAGAACCCCAAATGTCGATTTCTTCAGCTACAGGAGCATCTTCAGCTGTTGGTTCTTCAACAGCTGCTACTTCTACAGGTGGCGAAGGAGCAGCTTCAAGTGGAGGTTCTTCAAGAGTCTCTACTTCTACAGGTGGCGAAGGAGTAACTTCAATTTCTGCAACAGGTCTCCTCAGTGGTGGTGAAGAGTCTCTTGAACCCCAAATATTGATCTCTTCTATTTCTTCAACTACAAGAGAAGTTTCAGCTGTAGGTTCCTCAACAGCCACTTCCACTTCTGCTGTAACTTCACCTGCTGGCTCTTCGAGAGTCTCTACTTCATTAGGTGGTGAAGGAGTAACTTCTTCAGTCACTATAACATGGCTTCTCGGTGGCGGCGAAAAGGCTCTTGGTCCCCAAATATCCGCAACCTCGTCTTCCTCCTCCTTCACGTCTTGCAATTGTTCGTCTCTAAAGCTTTTGCGCCTCTTAGGAGGCGGAGAGAGATGTTCTTCGTCACTAACATGTTCCAGCTGTTCTCTTTCTTCTGTAACAATTTCATACACAACTTGTGTTCTCGCTTCATCTGAATCAAACCATCTCTCGAGCAGTGCTTCGTCTGGCGACTCTTCTGTCGGTTCGATTGGAGTCTCCTCGGTACCTGTAACGATTCGCTCTTTTTCTTCTTCTTCGTCTATAAAGGGAACTGCTCTTCGTGGTCTCAGCGAAGTCGAAAACGCTTCCGAGCTCCAGATGGTGACGTTAGATTCGTTTTGCCTGAACTGTTCGGAAATTTCCTGTTCAGTTTCTTCTACAGCCTGATGTCTGACTGCCGATGTCTCGTCACTAGTGACTTCAATCGTGGCCTTTGATTTCCAAAACTTCTCCTCTTCCTGCTTTTGTATTGACTCCAAGACGACGACCCGGGTGTGAGTGTCTTCTGCACCAAACCACCTTTCTACGAGATCTTCGTCATTGTCGTCTGTCTGACACGTTTCTCTGGTCTCATCTCCATCATTTTTTTGTTCTGCTTCCCTCTCCTCTGTCTCCTCCACCTCTATTTTTATCCTCCTAATTGGTGGCGGAGAATCTTTAGCTACCCAGAAGTCGTCGGAGTCCTGCTCCTCCTCCTCCTCATCTTCGGGCTCTTCAGTTGTCGCTTTTTCGGCGGGTAACTGCGAGGTGGGTTCTGTATCAACGATCTCAGGTCTGATCCTCAATGGCGGAGAAGTCTCTCGGGAACCCCATATATCAATTTCTTCTCGTTGGGAACCTTCAGGACTTGTTTCTTCCGCTTCAACTCTAGGTTTCTCCTCGAGCTGTTCTTCGCCAGGCGGTGAAGGAGTAGCTTCTATAGTTTCTTCAGTGGCCCTTATCCTTAGTGGAGGCGATACATCTCCTGGACCCCAAAAATCATTTTCTTCAGGCTCCTTTACAGGTGACTCAGTTAGAAGATCCTGATCAGGTGGTCCTCCTGAAGGCGGTGATGGGGTACCCTCCTGGGCTTGTGTGGCTTGTCCTATTCTCAGTGGTGGGGAGGAGCCTCGCGATCCCCATATATCGATCTCCTCCTCCTGCAGGCCCTCAGCCTCAGCCTCCCCAGCAGTGGTTACAGAGCCTTCCTGTGCTTCCTGCAAAGTCTCCTCCTCCTCAACTCTGGTTGGGATTTTGGCCTTCTTTGAGGGTGGTGATAGGTCTCTCTCGCTCCAAATGTCCCCTACTGCCCCATGAGGTTCCTGTGAGAAGTGCTGTGTCAGAGTTCCCTCACGGCTTGGTTAGCAAATTATCCTTCAAAATAAAATAAGGCATTGTGTGTTAACTGTAGAGAGAGAGAGAGAGAGAGCAGAGCTGCATTATGAACTGAACCATTCCCTGGGAGAACTGTGCTTAAATAATTATGAGTGGTCTTCTTAAACATGGCCTTACAAGTCATATTTAATGCATCTTGATTATTTACATAACATGGTTTAGAGAAATTATATACTAATATGTAATATGTGATACTGTAATATGTAATACTGTACTATTACTGTATTACTGTACTAATACTGTACTATTACAAATACTGTAATAATAATACTTAATATGTAATACTGTATGTATTTCACCAACATGTATCACAGTTACCTATCTCACCCTCCTTACCAACACGACACATTGAGCCATGAGGGCCTACACTTTCTGCCCCTTTCTCACATTATGTATTTAAGCGACTGCATGATTCTCATCCTTTCTTATTTAAATGAAACATTATTTTAGATATCTTTCAGTGAAAACTAAATCCTATATATCTAGTTTACACACACACATACACATATATAAATATATATATATGTAATTGACGATCATGAAACACTGATCACTTGTATGCGGATAATCCACAGAGAAACAGAGAAATGGAAAAGAGAGATGAAAAGGCCAGACGAACTGGGCCTTTGTCAACACCTGAGTCCGGTGTTGACAAAGACCCAGATCGGCCGAAACGTTTATCTCTCTTTTCTATTTCTCTGTGGATTTTCCGCATATATATATATATATATATATATATATATATCTGTGTGTGTGTGTGTTTAAAATAGACCATTAATCAACGGTCAAATGTAAGAATGAAAAAATATATTAAAATACACTGTACTAACTTTGTAAAACATTCACTTTTATTTAAAAAAAAGACTTGAAAACAAGTCATGGTCAAATTATTTACAAATAATTCCAGGGAAAAATATAGGATTTATATATATTTTCTGAGGATAACATATCCCCATAAAAAAATATTGAGCTATATTTTACCCTTTCAGTAATTACTATTTAGGTTTTTAATTCCTTTACTCCAGTTCATCCCAGAGAAGAAAAAACAAGCTTAAACTCAAAAAAAATAAATTAACCAAGAAGAAATTGTCTGTCACGCAGAAGATATTTGTTGTTTACAAAATAGCATTAAAGCACGTGTTTATAATAACTTAAAGAGATAACGTACGCAACAGAGATTTGATTAGAAGTTGTGTTAAATTCAGACGCTAAGTACCCGAGTCTCCTTAAGGTCGGAAGAGGGAGACTTAGAGCTTAAGTACTTACATTGTTACTTAATGAGTAGTTGAAGATGGGGAAGCAACATTATAACTAGCCAATGAGTACTCATAACTACTCTACCTCATATAGGGCCACTCCACCTCATGATTATTCTACTTCTGGACTAATCTACCCCAAGTATATGCATTCAACATTATATGTCCTCACATTCATCATTATATGTCCTCATATTCCACATCATGTGTCCTCATATTCCACATCATATGTCCTCATATTCCACCTCATGTGTCCTCATATTCCACCTCATCATGTAAGCAAAATAAACGTAATTTATTAAAAGTGCTTTAAGCCACTTATTGTTGTAAAGACTTTACCACACACTCGGTCTTCACTAAATGTTTTCTAAGTGTATCTTGACGACCATTCCAGAAGGTCGTTAGAGCTGCTATGAGGGGTCGTAGAGCCGCCTTAATGACTCTAGAGTAGACGAGGAGCCCTAAATAGGACGAGGAAGTCTGGAGGCAGAAAACCATTAGAGAAAGAAGAAAAGAGGAGGAAGGAGGAAGATGAAAGAAGGGAAGAAGAAAGGAAAAGAAAGAAAGAAGAAGTAGGAATTGCCGGAACAGGCTAAAACTGTCTTTGTAACTGGATATACTATGTAGTGTACCAGTACCACGGGGTGTTGGTACTGTGAAGTGTACCATGGGGGTATTGGTAGTGTTGGGTGTATCCTGTACACATCACACCAAAACTGACTATATAACTTATTACCACCATCTACACCTTTATCCACAACACCCACACCTATGTGTACAATAGCCACTTTGCCTATACCTTTTATCCAGTCCCACTTCAGCATTTACACCTGCATGTGCATCTACTCTTACATTTACACTTACATCTGCGCTTCCATCTACGCTTCCATCTACATTTACACTTACATCTGCGCTTCCATCTACACTTCCATCTACGCTTCCATCTACATTTACATCTACACTTACACCACAATCACACTAGTTACCAGCCTCAGTCTGTTCAAGTTACCCTTCAAATGCATGAAGGACTTTGTAAGTGATTTAGCCAGAAAAAGATTACGACGACTTCAAGTATTAAAGCGGATAAGTGTTAGCGTAGAACGAACATAGAACTGCGCAGAAAGCCGACTGATATACTGAAAAATAATTACCTGCTACAAAGACGCTTTTGCCAAATTGTAAATTAAAAAAAAAAAAAAGCTTTTTGTAAGTTTAGGTTATAGAAGCGATAAGTTTATAACTGCTCTTTATTTCTATACAAAGCGATAAGTCTCTAGATACAAGATGGCACAAGAGAGTTACACAATCGAGTTAAAGAAGGAAAAATATACTTTGGAATGAAATTCAGAAATCTGTGCCTGAAGCGGGAAATAATTAGAACAGGGTTGGCAGAAAACTTCTCTACACTACGACCGGGGTTTAAGAAAAAAAGGTATTTTGTGTCTATGGTCGGAGCGTTGCGTCAAGACGATGGCCGCCGAATGATTACAGTTGCCGCCGGCGGCCGATGGCGCGAAAAAGCCTACTTTCCTACGTTACTGTTATGCCATCAATATTATTTTGTATAGGGGAGGGGGAAGGCTCCTTGAATGCAGCGCAAACATTGTTTTTATAACATTAAACTAAGAAAGTTATTCTGTCCTACGAAATTTGGCAGGTGCCTCTGTAGCAGATAGTATGTGACTTCGCTACTCCCGCTGTGACTCTTCTATCAAAACATCATTACCCTCGATTTTCTGGGTCTTTTACTGGGCAAAGGAGTAGGGGTAAGTTCTTGGCCCTTGTCTGTGGCTCCCTTTCCTCGAGGGGTCGAGTCCCTGTTTAATAGGGCCAATGAGCCCTTCTTCACTCCCTTAGCAATCAGTCTATTCTGCCTCTCTGGCGTGTTCTCGCCTGTACCCTCAGCTGAAGACAAGTCGTTATGTGTTGCTTGAGTCGTTCGTCTTGCAAGGTCACTAGTCTTACCGCTACTGCCCTTGCTAACTCTGCTTGATATCTGGGGTCCTTCTTCTGTCAGAAGGTCCATAGCGGACTTTGCTTCTCTTCCACCTGGATAACTGGGCTTATCCCCGGATTTTGAATACAATCCATGCAAAGAGCTTGCGGGTGTGGACCTGCTTCTTCCTCCTTTCGTCCTATGGCGAGACCTGTTCCTGGCACCAATAAACCCAACCTTTCTTTTCAACGAGCTGTCCACCACTTGGCCCAAGAAACACGTCACCCGTACGGGAGACGGCTGCCGCACGTCGCTGTCAAACCATAAGTCGAGATTCACATCGTCCTCTTCACCGTCGGGAGGAAGCTGCACACGGAAACGCCTGTATTTCTGCATGACCTTCTCAGCGTCGGCGGTTCTGGCTAAGATGGGAAGGGATCCTGTTACGTCTTTTCCTTTGGTCTTAAACGTCTGAAGTCCTTGGAATGAGCTGTTTTGAAAGACTGGCAGATCAAGAGCCTCGTAGGTCAGAAATGGACGACTTATTGAATCTCGCCGATTGCCTTCTGAGAAGCCCTTCCCTGTGGTGCGAACCGGGTTATCAGACCTCTCTGTCGGGGCCACAATTATCGGCACCGAGTGTCGTTGAGACACGTCGGTGGCCCGAGGTCCTGAGGGTGAATGGTCCAGCTTCATGTTCCTCCACGACCTCCCTGGGGAAGCCTCGGCCCTAATCCTCCCAACCTCCTCCAATGATTTCGTTTCATTACATTCCTGGATTACATTATTATGAGTGGCTGTGTTGTGCACCTCAGGCACATTTAGGTATTCAGATGGTGGCGGTGGCTTCTTGGAAACAGCGTTTGATTCCTCCAGTGTTCCATCTATTGCTACGATATCTTCTAGAGGAATATTTTCCGAACTCATTTTAGCAGTTAATTCAACATCTTTTGGGTAACCTTCAGCTTTTCCTTTTTTTAGCAGAATGTCTGGATCCTTGAAAGAACTTTCAGGGTTTTTTCCTTTGGAGGGAATATGTGACTCTGCTTCTTTGGTGTGTTCGTCCCTTATCGGTGTGTCGAGGTCCTGCTTGACGGAGGCCAGCGGCGTCTTCTCTCCTGCTGGGGGAGACGTTTCTTTCACAGCCCAAAACTGTGCAATCCAGTCAGTTCCTTCGTCTTCTAACTCATGACTGGGTTCTAACAGCCGACTTAAGTCATAAGTTTCTTCATTTACCTCTGTTCTCCAAGTTGTTTCCGGAAGAGAGACAGGTGTGTCCTCCTTAGTGGCACTTGAGGGCTGACTAGACACGTCATCTTTAGTGGCACTTGAGGGCTGACCAGACACGTCATCTTTAGTGGCACTTGAGGGCTGACCAGACACACCATTCTTAGTGGCACTTGAGGGCTGACCAGACACGTCATCCTTAGTGGCACTTGAGGGCTGACCAGACACACCATTCTTAGTGGCACTTGAGGGCTGACTTCCCTTTTTGGATAGACATTTCTGCTCTTCCTTTACAGCCAAGTTCTCTTCCTTAATAGCCGGGTTATCTTCCTCTTCCCTCTTGCTCCTCCACCCACCCTGGAAGAAGGTCTTCCTGTTCTTTTTACTGAGTTTCTTCTGTCGGCTTTCCTGCGACGCTGTCTGACACGAGTCTGGCACAGGCTCATGTTTGGTGGGAGAGACGCTTCTGGCACCATCCTTGGCTGTCACGCTGCCAGTGTCAGCTTCATCTGCCACTGTATCTGACCTCGGGTTAGCTTTGTCATTTGTGTTGGTGCCCGCACTGTGGGCCTCCGGTTGTGCCCCGGCCTGATGCCCAGCGACCGTGGTGTCGTCTGATGTCCCTGGAGGCTGTAGGTCCACTCGCGGCCACAGGAGAGCTCTGGACTGCAAGAATAATCCTTCAGTTCCCGGAGGAGGTGAATGATCTCTGTCTGCCCAGAAATCGATCTCATCTGTTTCTTCTGTTACAGTTTCTGAGTCCACAAAAGGAGGTTCCTGGATTTCCGATTTGATATTACTGCTTCCTATTTTGTCGATACTTTTAATTGCTCCTGGTTTTGTCGACGTACCTACTTTAATGTCCATATTTTTGCTCCAAGCCTCTCGTTTTAGAATATTTTCGTTATTTTTGTTATCGTTTTCTCTGCTATCTCCCGTTATGTGAGGCGGAGACTGCTGGCTGGGCCGCCGGCAGGCAGCGTCCACTGCCGAGCTTGGCTCCGGGGCTGATGTCGGTGATTTGTTCCTCTTCGATCGGATATTCCCCCATTTTTCTCTTCTAGTCACTTCTTTCGTCCCACTACCACCTTTCACTTCTTCCTTTTTCCTATTTTTAGAGTTATTTTCGTTGTTGGTGTATGACTTTGTCCTCGAGTCCGCCGTTCCCTTACTCGCTGAGTCCACGATTCCCTTGGTCGCTGAGTCCACGATTCCCTCGGTCGCTGAGTCCGCCGTTCCCTTACTCGCTGAGTCCGCCGTTCCCCTACTCGCTGAGTCCGCCGTTCCCTTACTCGCTGAGTCCGCCGTTCCCTTACTCGCTGAGTCCGCCGTTCCCTTACTCGCTGAGTCCGCCGTTCCCTTACTCGCTGAGTCCGCCGTTCCCTTACTCGCTGAGTCCGCCGTTCCCTTACTCGCTGAGTCCGCCGTTCCCTTACTCGCTGAGTCCGCCGTTCCCTTACTCGCTGAGTCCACCGTTCCCTTACTCGCTGAGTCCACCATTCCCACGGTCGCTGGGTCCGACACGCCAACACCCGCGTCAAGTCCTTGAAGCATCGGCTTTCGACGTAATGGTGGTGATCCCTCTCGACCAGCCCAGAATCCTCCATCATCAAACGCTTCTTCTTCTTTAGTTTCATCTTGTTTCTCGTCTCCTGGAGCTCCAGACCCGCTCCCAGGTCCCGCCTGGTTGGCAGCGTCGTCTGGAACAAGACCTTTCTCAGGAGAGTCGTTTGCTGTCTTGATGGGCAGGTCATCGTCTCTCCTTTCAGAGGTTCTGACCGCTTTTTGTGTTCTCACCTTCAACGCTTTCGAGGCAAACTTGTGACTTCCCCTGCCTACTTCTAGACCTCTCGAGGGAGGTGTCAGAGGATGAGTTTCCGGGTTTGAGCGAGTGCCTTGAGGCACTCGAGACGCACTCAAGTCCTTCCCTGCTGTTGTGAAATCTCTGGCTGCTGGCTCACTTACTGATCCAAGTTGTGATACACACGTTTCATCTGCTCTTTCACGTGTTTTACCAGTTTTACCAGTCTCTTCTATATTTATCTTATCTACTTTGCATGGTTGGCCACTATAGCATATAGGTTCAGGCGTGGACGTTGCTGCTCCTTGCGTAGCCTTACCTGAAGTCCTTGTGTCCTCCTGTGCTCCTGTTCTCTTGGCTTTATTTTTATTCCTACCTTCTTCGTTTCCTCCCTTTGTGTATCCTTCACGTTTACTAAAGCTTCCAGTGTCTTCAGTAGTGCTCTCCAACGCCTCTTTTCCTTCTTGTTTCCGTTCACTGCTTCTTTGTCCTGTTCCGTCGTCCATAATCTCGTTGGCGTAAGGAGTTAGTATTGGCGGGGAAGTCTCACGCTCGGCCCAGAAGTCAAACTCTGTCGCCGCCTCCTCATGTTCCTCGTGTCCTGTGGGATGAATGTTTTCTCCCACATTCATTCCGAAGACTGTCGCCTTCTCTTCTGTCGCTGTGTCCATCTTTAGCTTTGTTACTTCGAGTCCTTGTGGTTCTATTATCTCTCCCGAGGCGAAGTTCTCTTTTATTATCTTCTCTTGGGCGCTCTCTAAGTCTGTCATCTCAATAGAAGCGTCCTGGACTCCACCTAGAGTACTGCCTTCAGGGCCCCCCTCTCCCAGGGCACCACAGTGACTCTCTGAAGGCTCGCTCTCAAGTTTCACAGTATTCACTGGCTCCTCCCACTGTGACCAGAAATCAACTTCCTCTTCCCACTGTATCTCTCCAAATTTCTTCGTTGAGCTTGTGTCTTCAGCAACCTCGCCTTCCTGAGTGTGTGAGTCTTTGGAACCTTCTTCGACCACTGTTTTCATTAAGCCCATCAGGTCGTGGTTGTCCTGCGATGCTCCGCCAAGCACTGATGTTAAAGCCTCTATCTTTCCTTCCTTCTGGCTTATCTCCCGGCCGGCGTTCTCTCCACCCTGGAAACCAGACGTTCTCTGGACCCTCTTCGCGTCACCAGTACGAACTTCACACTTCCTTTGCCCAGCACTAGAACCATCAGCTGCTCTACCAGCAAACCCTTTTTCCTGGGAAGCTTCAAGACCCTTCAGCCCTCCCTTGACAAAATGATTTTTGTTATCCCCTTTGCGTCTACTTTCGGCTTCTGCGATTTCCATGGGATAGATTTTCTCAGACTTAACTACACAGGCGTCGGGATCCGTCAAGAGCGCCTCCGAGACGGGGCTAGCGTCTGCCTTCAACAGTCCCTCAGCGAGGTCCTGTCAAGTACGTGAACCAGCGTTTTGTGGAGGATATGAATGAGTCAAATTTTAAATTAATCGTCAATGATTCTGAGTAATCTTTAAACAAACAAAAACAAATAATCGAAAAAAATGATTGAAATGAGTAATGTTTACTTACACCAATCGTAAGGGGTAATCACATCAGCAAATATTTACAGTATAAGAACGGTATGATATAACATAAATAACATTTACCAAGCACTAACTAACCCAAAAGGTTCCTATGTAGGACATGTGTTGTACACAGTAGTGGAGGCTGAGGAACATTGGTGTAATGTTTACTAATAACAGCCGTATAGGGATATCTGATCAACATATATGGTAGTGATAATAGTCAGCTGGTCGGGGGTTTCATCACTATATAATAATTATGACCAATGTTTATATTAATATATCAAATAACGATATAAAAAAGGTATATTATACTACTTCTACAACTACAAAAGATCATAATTATGACAAAATTTTATCTACAATTGAATATATATATATATATATATATATATATATATATATATATATATATATATATATATATATATATATATATATTAATAAAATAATTAGTCTTTGTTTCCACTCGAATCACACGAAAAATAACTAAATATGAGGTAATATGAATCCAGCATGAATCGATCGACCGAACATGAATCGATCGACCGAACATGAATCGATCGACCGAACATGAATTAATCGACCGAACATGAATTGATCGACTGAACTTTAATTGATCAATTGAACCTGAATCTATCGACCGAACATTATTTGCTCATCCTAACATGAATTGATTGACTGAACATGAATCGATCGATCAACAGATTTTCCATAATTCTTTGAAAATAAATGAAAGCAATAGGAAAATAAGAATCACGGCATTATATGCTGATAGAACTATAATGAAATTCAATAATGACATGCCTGTAAGGGCGAATTATAGAAGTCTTGAATACACTGATCTAAACGTTAGATACACTTCATGAAATACAGCATAACACTGATCAGAAAATGAAGAACAGTTTTTCAATTATTGTATAACACTGTTCTTCTAAGAATGTACACTTACTAACAGAATCTGTCTACACTGATCCCCCCTAAGGCAACACTGACGAAGTGGAAGAGAGTATACTGTCAAGAGTGAATAATGTACCATATAGGAGGTATGATATTGTGAAATATGTTGAATAATATGCTGTATGGTATGTGAGATATGTACTATCTGGAGTAGTATGCTATGATTCATGATAAATGATGCTTGATGAGTGATTTACAATGAGGTGTGTGATATAAGGTGTTTGATTTATAAGAGGTTAAGTGTATAGTGAATCATATATGAGTAATGAATCATAAATGAGTTATGAATCATGTATGAGTGATGAATCGTATGAGTAATGAATTATATGAGTAATTAGTTATATAGTAATAGATCATATATGAATGATGAATCATATGAACAGTGAATCATATATGTGTAATGGTATATATGACTGATGAATCATACATGAGTAATGGATCATACATGAGTAATGAATAATATATGATTAATGATTCGTATGACTGATTAATCTGATGTTCATAATTAATCATATGAGTTATGAATCATATATGAGTAATGAATAATCTGAGTCATTAATCATATGTACATAATGAAACATTTGTACCTAATGAATCATATATACATAATGCACAATATATGATTGATCACATGTGAGTGATTAATCATATAATGGAATATAATGCTTAATCCTCTGATGTATAATACATGTATATGGTGTATACTGTATAGGGTAATATACATGATGTACGTTCCACGATGTATTTTGTATAATGTATGTCATTCTCCATTCATGACAAGCTGGCAAGTGGTGTGATGTTAGTGTCATGACAGGCAGACAAGATGTGTCATGTTAGTGTCATAACAGACAGGCAAGATGTGTCATATTAGTGTCATGACAGGCAGACAAGATGTGTCATGACAGGCAGGCAAGATGTGTCATGTTAGTGTCATGACAGGCAGGCAAGATGTGTCATGAGAGGCACACAAGAGCTGTCATATGTCATGACAGGCTGACAAGAGGTGTCATGTCAGGTAGAGGTATCGTAAGTGTGTCATGAATCAAGACCAAGAAACAGGTATATAAGCCTGCGAAGCGAAGCAATAAGAGTGAAGTGTATTACCAATTCTTTAACACAAGTGTTTGCAGTTGTTCAACCACACTTTAGGCTCTTGTAAGTACATAACATTAAGTAATAATACACTATTAAGCGTCTACGTTGTCACTAATATCACGTTAATACAATCTTAAGTACACCAGCATCTAGTGAAGACAATTTACATATGATTTAATACAGTTAATTAAGATCTGAGGTCATATTTACACCATAAGAGATCTACTTGGTCCCAAAACAACATGTATTTGGTCCCAGCTTGGCTGCGAGGAACACGGACCGGATGGGACATCACTATAAGACCGGATAGGACATCACTATAAGACCGGATGGGACATCACTAAGGCATCGAGGCATTAATCAACGTAACCCGTGTTCAGGTTTGACCTTTCTGTCCTCTTATATACGGGCTCTAATGCCCTATTAAGTCTTCTAAGGTCAAATTCAACTCTTAAATGATTTATATATATAATTAAACGTTGTTTACCAGTTAGTGAAGGCAAACAATTGATTTTTTAACGAATATTTTCTAGGCTGTAAGTTTAATAAGACGTCGGCAGTGATTTCCTTGACGTCAAAGAACAAAAGAAAATTACTTCCGAGATGTAATTTTTGTTCGCCACCAATAGGGAGACTTCTTCACACTGACGTCATTACATTACCACCAATCAATGATCAGCTCGCAGGACGGGCTAGACCAATCAACTGCATCGGTGCTCGCGAGAGCCTCACGTCATACTCTGTTTACCAATCAGAAGTTCGCTACTGGGGGGTGGTGGTGAAGAAATGACGTCACTTCCAACTACCAATCAGCTCAATATCTGTGGGAAAATGACGTCACTTCTCTTCCACCAATCAAAACCTTACCGGAGGTGCAGAAATTACCTTATCTCGGCCACCAATGACAGGCATTTGGCCTCAAGGAAACTTAATTATCATACACTTTCTGGTAAAAATTTAACATTTACAATAATAATAATAATCACTGAACACGAGTCACAATATACAACCTAATTACTTACTAATTAACACCTGATGATGCATAATATAAAGATATCTACGTCTCAAATTGGCAACAGTATCTAACTATTATGTAAATAAATGTATAACACCGAATTAAATCTAAGACACTTTGATCTCCCTGAAAACAAATAATTATTACGGCTAATAAATAAAGAGAAAGTTAAAAATAAAACCACATATTCCCGTTAGAAACATATGTTATTGTCGAATATTAAGAAAAAAAGCTTCACTCTACGTTTTCTATGCACACTTTCAAAGGGGCGATGGCGACAAACCTGCATGAGAAGAACCCGTTATTTTTTGCAGATAATATACCACAATAATAAAAAATTAATAAAAAAGTTAAATTGTAAGAAAGCAGAGAGAGTCACAAGGCTTGACATTGGACTAGACGAAAATAACGGTAAAAAAATAATGAAAACGTAACAAAGAGAGAAAACGGAAGACAATAACATCTATATATATATACGCAGGAAAATAGAAAACAGGATGCACACTGTTGCAAAATGCACCACTGAAAATAAACATATAGAAACGCAAAGGTGGTAAGACTGCAATTCTCTTAATAACTGTACAACAAAAGCAAAAATTGTGATAAATAATAATAATAATAATAATAATAAAGATTAAACACAAGACAACGTCAAAAAGTCAATAATAAATAACGGGTTATTCTCATCCAAGATTCGAACCTCGCTAAAAAAAATTGGCAATGTCAAAAAAGTACATTCATTTCTTCCCTGAAATGATGAAGATTTGCTTACATCTTAAGTCTTCGTCGATGGTGTTGGTGACGGGGAGGTTGAGTGTGTGTGTCGAGGAGCCCAAGAGCTGCAGTACGACCCCCTAGCAGTGTTGGAGGAACCGGTAGAGACTGAGAGAGAGAGATTAGAGAGAGAGAAACAGACTGAAGGAAAAGTTAGATTCCACAGATTGAACAAATGTTGATGTTAATCAGCTGACTGCGCAACACGACAGAAGAAGAGGAGCGTTGGAAGCCGGTGGTGACTTCGAGGAGTCACGAGGACTCGAACGCCTGCGCGGGAATCGCTTCATGGCAGTTCTCTTGGGCTCGGCGCTCGCACACACACACACGAACCCCGAATGGTTCGCTGGAAAAGAAGAACCGGTCCGTCTTACCTGTTGCTCGGCAAGTTGGGTTTCCTTTGGGGTGGTGGGTGGTGACGCTGTGGTGGGGGCCTGTCCCTGCTCTGCTACAACACTGGGTTCTGGTGCCTCTACCTGCTCTAGTGTAAGTCCTTTTGCCTGCTGCTCCGCCGCTTTAGGGCTGCTGGCGGGTTCTGCTGCTGCTGCTGCTACTGCTGCTCTCTGCTGGGTAGATGCTTCCGGGCCTGACTTCGCGGCTTCCTGCGCTCCTTCTAGCGGCTGTGTTTCGGGTTTCTGTCTCTTGTGTGGAGGAGAAGGCTCTCTCTCGATGGTCACTTGAGACTTTCTGGGGAACGGATCGGAAAGTTCGTCGTCCTCGGGAAGGTCCTCGAACTCCTGGACCTCCGGGACAGGAGATACGACACCTGCGTCCTCCTCGTCTATATCCTGGGAGAGGACGCGGAGTTCGTCGTCAAAGAGCAGGTCCTCGACCGATGCTGTAGAGAAATGAGAAGGTGTGAGGTGCGAAATTATATTCCACACACATGTGTGAAACATTGTCCCAGGGCACAATAAACAGGGACTTTTTCACATTATGTGTTATAGATTGTCTACAGCTCTGCTAAATTGATATATAATAGATGACCAACACTTGCAATATATTCCAAAAATTGCAGAATAACACGTTGCAAAACAGATTCATCAGCGCTTGCAACAAACCACAAAACAGATTCATCAGCGCTTGCAACAAACCACAAAACAGATTCATCAGCGCTTGCAACAAACCACAAAACAGATTCATCAGCGCTTGCAACAAACCACAAAACAGATTCATCAGCGCTTGCAACAAACCACAAAACAGATTCATCAGCGCTTGCAACAAACCACAAAACAGATGCCACCGAATGCAAGGAAGATTTAAGACACTCTTAGCTTCTATAAATAAACACTAGAACATCATTTGTAAAATATAAATACAGCTCCAAGAGATAGCAGAGCCTCTACCAACGACCTCACCCAACGACACGGCTAAAGAACGAGACAATAAAGAGTGTGTGTGTGCTCCACTGAGGCCCAGAGTCCTGTAGATCGAGGAGGACCTGTCAGCCTTGGAGCAGCGACCTCACTCTCCCAGGGATTGTAGTGGGAGCAAAAACATGTCATTTCAGGTCCTCGAAGGGTCACTAGGTTGCCTAAACTCCTCCTTAATCCCACCATTATATTTTAAATATGTTATACTACATATCTAAAATATATACTAATATTTGAAGAGAAGTCTAAATTGTCTTCTATTGCAAAACCTATCTTTCTAGGTCGCCCTGAAATGCTACATTGCAAAGATGGTTTGTGGCAGCGCTTCCCACACACACACACACACACACACGGACAATACGTACGTTAATTAGATTGATAACCAGATCGTTAAATTAATTAACCATCTAATGATAAATAACGTTTGTATATTACCGCGCTGTCAATCACCCAGAGACTAGGCCATTCACTCTCTGTCAATCACGCGTTATCAACTGCAATCCCAGTGATGTCTTATATCTCCCATCCTACTCCCATCTCCCGCCCATTTACGACTACTCCCACCCCACTTCCACTCCCCACTCCCACCCCACTCCCCAACCCGTTCTCGCACTTGCATACAGTCAATATTGACTTATTAAATAAGTGCATATGTGACATACTAATTTATTGTGAATATTTTAGTTTACCTTGAAAAGCTTCATAGAAAACACCGACCTTACCTAACCTTCTTAGTATGTTAAGATAAGTATCTTATTGCTTCGTAATCCCACTCACCTGTATCAACGACGTACTCCTCGATGCCTGAGAGCCAAGAGTCTCTAATCTCTGGCGTGCGAGCCTCAATGAGGATCGGGTAGTTGGGATGACTTAGAGACTCGATGTGGAAGAACTCAAGGGCCTTAGGCTTGTCTAGACTTCCTAGAGATGTCTCTGGCAGCTGTAAGACAACACAAGTGAGAGATTGTAGCAGCAGAAATTGAAAAATGAAGTTGTTGATGTGTGAATTGTGTGGAAATTCTGTCTGATGGGATTTTGTGGTATTGTGTGTTTGTGTGTGTGTTTGTGTGTGTGTTTGTGTGTGTGTTTGTGTGTGTGTTTGTGTGTGTGTTTGTGTGTTTGTGTGTGTGTTTGTGTGTGTGTGTGTGTGTGTGTTTGTGTGTGTGTTTGTGTGTGTGTTTGTGTGTGTGTTTGTGTGTGTTTGTGTGTGTGTTTGTGTGTGTGTTTGTGTGTGTGTTTGTGTGTGTGTGTGTGTGTGTTTGTGTGTGTGTTTGTGTGTGTGTGTGTGTGTGTGTGTGTGTGTTTACAACTGATTATATTCTCCACATCAATAATGTGGACCCCAAAGAGACACAGGTTCCTGAGGAGTGACAGGGACTTGCTAGCCTGAGGACTTGTTAAGTTTCTGTTCCCAGTTGACTTAAGAACACGAAACATGTTAAGTTCCGTCTCAGAAAGTCACTGGGTTACTACAGTGGCATCTACTGCATTCCTCCTTATAGATCAGCATGATAAATCCACCACATGCATTCATACAGTAGCCGTCACTTGTCATATTTGACATAGGCTTCAATTTTTAACAAAAATCTGCTTCACCATATGTAAAATACTTAACAGCATACAACTGTATTTAAACCAATAAATTACCACTAATTTATACAATCGCTATCAGTTAGTGAGCAGCGCCGACTTGTTAGATACTGCACCATCACTGATAAGATATAAAAGCAGGTTTGATAATTGATTTGCATACCTGAATGGTTATTAGCATATGTGTCTATGTCATCACATAAGATGATGTTGACTGGTCTCATACCAGTCTATATATCTATTTTTAGATGAACAAATCCACAAGGGCCGTGACGAGGAATCGAACCTACGTCCGAGAGCATCTCAGACGCTGCCTTAATCGACTGAGCTTAAGGCAATCGATTAAGGCAGCGTCTGGGATGCTCTCAGACGCAGGTTCGAATCCTCGTCACGGCCCTTGTGGATTTGTGTTCATTTGATGCATCACGCTCTTGTGACGTCTGTGTGTAATCTATTGTCAGCTTTTGTAGAAGAGATTATCGACCAAATGATCCTTCAAACTTTCAATTTTCAATTTCCCTCAAAATCCCACAATTATTGTTGTTACAGAAAATTCTGAATATTGGTAATAAGTTCTTTGATCAAGCAGCTCCCCCCCACCCCACCCCCCCACCCTCTACTTCTCTACCCTCCCCCCCCACTCTCTCTTTCCCATTGTTCGTTATCGAAGAACACTTCACAGGTGTGGTTAACAAGTAATTAGGCTGCCGAGTTTTCAGACTGCTGCTACGGGCAGCTCCTCGGTATAAAAGCCTCTCTCCAAATACTTTGTCTTATTCAACCATATTAAATTTTCCTCCACACACACACACACACACACACACACACACACACACACACACACACACACACACACACACACACACACACACACACACACACACACTCGCGGCTGAGTTTGGGGGCCTCGTGGCTGAGTGGACGGCGCTCGGGGAGTCATAGCCCGGGTTCGATTCCCGGCGGAGAGGGGAAACAAATGGGCAGAAATTCTTCACCTGATGCCCTGTTCACCTAGCAGTAAATATGTACAAGAGAATTAGACAACTGCCACGGGCTGCATCCTATAATGTGTATGTATTCACCTAGTTGTGCTTGCGGGGGTTGAGCTTCGGCTCTTTGGTCCCGCCTCTCAACTGCCAATCTACTAGTGTATAGGTTCCTGAGCTTGTGTATGTATGTGTATGTGTGGTAGAGGAATAAATATGGCTGAAGAAAAATAGATGGAGGACTCAGTACATCAGACAACCGACGGTTAGAAAAGCGGGGCCCAGGAGCTAACACCTGTACCCTGTAGCCACATATTAATACACACTTAACATCCTAGCACATATGAACCAGATACGAGCCCAGTTAAGCTGTTTTGTTAACCATTACTGCATCAAGACTTTTATATACTCCAACACCACATGTCATCCAGCAACTACGGGATCACCATAGCCCGTGCTACTTGCAACTTTTTGCTCCAGGTAAGGGATCTTAAACAACAACAACATTCATCAAGCAGAGGAGGAGGAGGAGGTGGAAGGAAGGAGGGAGGAGGAGGAGGAAGAGGAGGGAAGAGGGGGGTGGAGGGAGGAGGAGGAGGAGGGAAGAGGGGGATGGAGGGAGGAGGAGGAGGAGGGAAGAGGGGGGTGGAGGGATGAGGAGGAGGAAGAGGAGGGAAGAGGGGGGTGGAGGGAGGAGGAAGAGGAGGGAAGAGGGGGGTGGAGGGATGAGGAGGAGGAAGAGGAGGGAAGAGGGGGGTGGAGGGAGGAGGAAGAGGAGGGAAGAGGAAGGTGGAGGGAGGAGGAAGAGGAGGGAAGAGTTAGGTGGAGGGAGGAGGAGAAACCCGAAAATAAGACCCCTTAAGTTGCCTTCCAAAGTGACATAAGTGGTGACTAACTCCTTGCTGACGAGCAAGATGTATTTCAGAGACTTTAGACTGCATTCCCGCGCGCGCCAACAGGGGCCGACAAGGTCTCCGTGAGAGCGCGGGAAGAAATGCCCGCGCGCTGAGTCATAATTTGGCGGGCTTTTCCTGGGCCCTCATTGGTTAGTTCATGCTTGAAGAGCCGTTATCCCATTGGGGTAATATTCTGCGTCTCGCCTTATTGGCTGATTGTTTGAAAGAGATGCTATCCCATTGGCTAATAGATATTTTGCCGGAAAGTTTGTTTCTAAAACGGTCGTTAGAGGTCGCCAACGAACTATGTTTATGAAAGGAGGTGATAAAAGTGTTTTTGATTAGAGGTCTTGGAAGGTCTTACTGAAATAATGGATGATTCGCTATGTCAAGGGGGACAGGCTGTCAAGGGGACAGGCTGTCAAGGAGACAGCCTGTCAAGGGGACAGGCTGTCAAGGGGACAGGCTGTCAAGGGGACAGGCTGTTAAGGAGACAGGCTATGTCAAGGAGACAGGCTGTCAAGGGGACAGGCTGTCAAGGAGACAGCCTGTCAAGGGGACAGGCTGTCAAGGGGACAGGCTGTCAAGGGGACAGGCTGTCAAGGAGACAGGCTGTCAAGTGACAGGTTATATAAAGTTACAGGTTATGTCAGATGAAAGACTATAAGTTTCAGGATACGTTAAATGACAGGCAATGTTAAGTGTGTGTTAAGTAACAGTGTTAAGTGGGAGGCAGCATTAAGTGTGTGGGGGGTTGTGTGTGTGTGTGTGTGTGTGTGTGTGTGTGTGTGTGTGTGTGTGTGTGTGTGTGTGTGTGTGTGTGTGTGTGTGTGTGTGTGTGTGTGTGTGTGTGTGTGTGTGTGTGTGTGTGTGTGTGTGTGCAGAGTCATTTAGAAGAGCAATAACGGTAGTTTTAACACATACAATAGGTCAAGAAAGTAGGGGGGAGGGAAACGACTAAGACACGACAAGACAAGCCACAGAAAACGACAGACGGAACACTCTGCATCTTCCTTGACTGTCAGAAAGCCTTTGACCCAGTACCGCAGAGGAGACAACTTTATGTTCATTTTAAACTAGCAGGAGTGGCCACGAGAATAAGGCACTGGGTTCTTCAGAATAAGCAGGAGACAAGATTAAAAGTATTCTTACCACAACACTTAAAACACCTTATCTGTATTCACCTAGTTGTATTCACCTAGTTGTATTCACCTAGTTGTGTTTGCGGGGGTTGAGCTTTGCTCTTTCGGCCCGCCTCTCAACTGTCAATCAACTGTTTACTAACTACTTTTTTTTTCCCACACCACACACACACACCAGGAAGCAGCCCGTGACAGCTGACTAACTCCCAGGTACCTATTTACTGCTAGGTAACAGGGGGCATTCAGGATGAAAGAAACTTTGCCCATTTGTTTCTGCCTGGTGCGGGAATCGAACCCGCGCCTCAGAATTACGAGTCCTGCGCGCTATCCTCCAGGCTACCAGGCCCCTATAGCCACATAGGCTACATGTGTAACTACACACAAACAGCCTACCAACTCAGAATTACAACAAACACCAATCATAGTTAACAAAGTATTTAACGACCCAATATGGAATATATTTGATTTTTAGGAGTTTGTTGTGTTCGAATACATCCATTGTAAGGATAACGGTGAGGGGGGGGGGAGGGGGATTAGAAGATAGTGAGGTAGAAGGATGCCAAAATTCCTTTGTGGCACCACAAGGCACTCTGCCAGTACTGTGGTCTCTCTCTCTCTCTCTCTCTCTCTCTCTCTCTCTCTCTCTCTCTCTCTCTCTCTCTCTCTCTCTCTCTCTCTCTCTCTCTCTCTCTCTCTCTCTCTCTCTCTCTCTCTCTCTCTCTCTCTCTCTCTCTCTCTCTCTCTCTCTCTCTCTCTCTCTCTCTCTCTCTCTCTCTCTCTCTCTCTCCCTCTCTCTCCCTCTCTCTCTCTCTCTCTCTCTCTCTCTCTCTCTCTCTCTCTCTCTCTCTCTCTCTCTCTCTCTCTCTCTCTCTCTCTCTCTCTCTCTCTCTCTCTCTCTCTCCCGTGTATAACCAGTAGAGGTAAACAGGACAAAGTAAAATAAATCACATTTTCTGGTGTTCTCGCGGTAAAGGAGACAACCAGAGACCCTCAA
>NC_091160.1:33287646-33292646 GCF_040958095.1 Procambarus clarkii
ATTTTTATAAAACTGTAATATCAATATAGGAATAGGTTGAGTACTAATTGTAATTAAGAAGCAATAAGATGCTTATCTTAACATACTAAGAAGGTTAGGTTAAGTCAGTGTTTTCTATTCAGCTTTTCAAGGTAAACTCAAATATTCACAATAAATTAGTATGTCACATATGCACTTATTAATAAGCCAAATATTGACTATAAGCAAGTGCGAGAACGGGTTGTGTTTGACACGGGTGTAGAGGCAGGGATTAGACGATAGGTCACTACTTGACACTAGGGAGTCGGTCGGCCGAGCGGACAGCACGCGGGACTTGTGATCCTGTGGTCCTGGGTTCGATCCCAGGCACCGGCGAGAAACAATGGGCAGAGTTTCTTTCACCCTATGCCCCTGTTACCTAGCAGTAAAATAGGTACCTGGGTGTTAGTCAGCTGTCACGGGCTGCTACCTGGGGGTGGAGGCCTGGTCGAGGACCGGGCCGCGGGGACACTAAAAGCCCCGAAATCATCTCAAGATAACCTCAAGATAACCTCAAGATAACCTCAAGATAACCTCAAGATAACCTCAAGATAACCTCAAGATAACCTCAAGATAGGGCTCAGAGGAATAGTCAAGTTCACCGCTACAGGCAACAAGTGTCAGAGTGGATACATAAAAAAAAGCAGGAAAGTTCCAAAGAATACATGATACAGCAGAACTTACAGTACTCATAATAATGATACATATGTATACATAAAACCTGATCAAGATTTTAAGCAAAAAAAAGATACATATACACAAATCTTAAGCAATTATGGGTGTACGGGATTGTGGTAGTACCGGAAGATAGTGGTAGTTAATACGGGTGTGTACGGGATTGTGGTAGTACCGGGAGGTACTGGTAGGTGTAATAGGTAGTGAGTAATAGGTAATGAGGTATGTCGTACCCTGAGGCCCAGGGGCCAGATTCACGAAAGCACTTACGTAAGCACTTACGAACCTGTACATCTTTTCTCAATCTTTGGCGGCTTTGTTTCCAATTATTAAACAGTTTACAAGCATGAAAACTTGCCATTCAACTGTTGTTATTGTTATAAACAGCCTCCTGGTGCTTCGGAGCTCATTAACTGTTTAATAATTGTAAACAAAGCCGCCAAAGATTGAGAAAAGATGTACAGGATCGTAAGTGCTTGCGTAAGTGCTTTCGTGAATCTGGCCCCCAGGTTTTCGACAAAAAAGTGTACTCAATAAGTGTTGTGTGTACTCATAAAGATCGTGTGTCGGGACAAGAAGCGTGTGTGTATGTGTACTCAGCCAGGGTGTAGGCGACAGGTCGTACCCGAAGAAGGAGCTGGTAGTCGTTAAGCCGCTGAATGGGTAGTTTAAGATGTTCTTGAAGACGCTTATCGTCTCCGAGTCGTTGACTGTAGTCCTGTAGTTAAGGAAGAGAGAGAGAGAAACCGCTCGTTAGTATAATATTGTATTCCTCCGTGGTGGTGGTTTCTGGTGGTTTGTGGTAGTTTAGTAGTTTGTGAAATTCTGTGATGGTCGTTTATCTCGTGTGCTTATGTGTAACGTTAATACATATACATATATATGTATATGAATGTTTTAATACAGGTATACATATATAAACTCTAAACACAAGAGAAAATATGTCAATTCACATTTTTAATAAATTTCAAAGTAAAGATATTTGTATACTTGATATACGACATTCGTATATAAAGATAAAGATATGTTATCTTTACTTTGTATATATATAAATTAAAGATAATTCGTATATACTTCAATTTACGTAAATTGAATATATTATATATTCGTAAATTAAATATATTAATGTTCAATTTATGAACATTAATAACAGTATGGCGATACTTTATTAATTAATTACAAATTTATGTTAATTTTTATTTGTTATTTTTAAAATAATTTTTGTCTTTTCTCTAATTTTTACAACAAAAATTTGGCCAATTGCATTTTTTCTTTATGTATCTGTTTTATTATGTTGACTTTATTCATAACTTTATTATTAACTTTTAATAATTCCGGTTTGTATTACAGTGTTTTGCTTTATTGTTTTCTGTATTACTAATTTTCGTCTTTATTTGATTTCGTTTGTAAAGTTTTCTTTACAAACGATTTATCAATTTTCGTTGGTGAGGCCGATAAGCTAAGCATTAAGCCACATATGCACAATTGTATAGTACATTTCTGCACATATTTACACATTTTATCTCTCACTATTATGGCCGATAAACCTGTCACGAGCTGTGATAAATATTATTTATTTAATTATATTTAATTAACTTTTAAATGATTAGAATTAGCGCGGAGTTTCATGTGATTCATTTATATTAATCAATTAATTAGGAAGCCTTTGATCGCACAAAACACGCTTAACTGAGCTTGATTTTAAAATTTTGGTAAAAAAAAATGTAATGCCCACTTTTGTAATTGCAGGAGTGACAGGAGACAGCATATATATACTCTCTCACACTTCACTATCATCACCATCACTGGCCTCACTATCTCTAGCTCAAGACACATGACGGCTGAGTGGACAGCGTTCGGGATTCGTAGTCTTGAAGTTCCGGGTTCGATCCCCGGTGGAGGCGGAGTCAAATGAGCAAAATGTTTCTTTCACCTCTGATGTACCTGTTCCCCTAGCAGTAAATAGGTACCTGGGAGTTAGACAGCTGTCACGGGTTGCTTCCTGGGGGTGGAGGCCTGGTCGAGGACCAGGCCGCATGGACGCTAAAGCCCCGAAATCATCTCAAGATAACCTCAAGATAACCGGTAGGCAAGGGGACACTTAGTGAAAAGCTCGGTGGAATCACCGTAGACTTTCACGTTCTACCAATATTGTCAGTTTGCCAGGATCAGGTTGGGTTACCGTTACCTGTGGCAGGTGGCTACCGTTACCTGTGGCAGGTGGCTACCGTTACCTGTGGCAGGTGTCTACCGTTACCTGTGGCAGGTGGCTACCGTTACCTGTGGCAGGTGGCTACCGTTACCTGTGGCAGGTGGCTACAGTTACCTGTGACAGGTGGCTACCATTACCTTTGACAGCTGGCTATACCGTTACCTGTGGCAGGTGGCTATACCATTACCTGTGGCAGGTGCCTATACCATTACCTGTGGCAGGTGGCTACCGTTACCTGTGGCAGGTGGCTACAGGTGACGGATCTCCCAATCCTGAGCACTCCAGGTGCAAACTCTGTGAGCAGGAGCTACGGCATGATCTCCCGCACTACATCACTGAATGTCCAGTTATTAGACCTTTCAGACCAGTTGGCATGAGGTACCTGGAGCTTTGTAATTACTTTATTACCTCTCGTGTTCTTGAAGATAAACCTCTTCATTAGGTTCAGTTCGACGTGTCATATTGCCTCGTCCGAGTTCGTATATCTCCGTCTCTTGATGCTCCTCTCTACAATGACCGAGTGGGGCAGGATTCGAACGTTCGAATTCTTGGCTCGACCCCAGACCCGGCAAATGACCTTGTCCAAGGCAGTCAACCCCAGGGCGCCCCGGCTGGCTATGTGACTTTTTTTCATTTTGTAAAGATACTTGTAATACATATTCATACAATTTCATGACATCTGTATATATATATATATATATATATATATATATATATATATATATATATATATATATATATATATATATATATATATATATATATATATATATATATATATATATATATGTTCTATATAAGGGTTTCTTTGAGCATAAAATAACTTGAGGGTAAAGGCTGCCAAAGTATATATATTATATTCTAATCTGGTATATATTATAGGACCAACATTTATCAGAAGACGAAGCTAAAGTTGTCATCGTCGTTATTAGCTGACAAAGCTAATAACGGCGGTGACCTTCCTTGGGTTCGAACACCGCTGGCGGCCAGCAGCACAGCCAACCAATATAGCCAACCATTAACAAGGTAACCCGATACCCGACCAAGATATTCCCGGCCGGCTATCTACTCTCTCACATCTACCCGTTATCTACTAATACCCCCCCCCCCACAGTGTCTTCACCATAATTAGGATAACCGGAGCGGCGTGATGTGAATACCATTAGCGCCGTTATGGAATAGAGAGAATGGGATGGGGGGGAGGGGGAATGGTTTTGAGGTGTGGGGGGAGGGGGTGTGGGTGTTGGTAAAGGGGGGAACCCGGTTCTGGCAACGATTTCTGGCTCCGCTGCCAGACGTACGCCTTAGTAACTCTATATCCCGGCAGCAAACACATTCCTGCTATCCACACTGTAATCCACACACACACATCCGGGGTATCTGTCCACTATGTATGTGTATAATATAATATATATATATACTTTCTGCCGCCCTCACAACATAATAAATTAAATGCAATGCCGTAATGATAAATGAAAATCAATCCTGATGTAATAGCAATGTTGGAAACAAAATTATCAGATATTAAAGAAATGTTCTCGCGGGATATTGGATTACAAAGAAAGAATGAGAAGACGGGTGAATCGGAAAGATATGCAGTTTCGCGTAAATTAAAGGATTAATGTTAACATAGTAATAGAAGCTAATTTATGGCAATGGTTTACAGTTCCCAGTTAAACGACAGAAGACCAAGTCAGAAGTATGAAAGCAAAACACGACACCAAAAGTATCATCCAGTGTGAGACGCAAAGGTCTACCTTGGAGGGGGAGGAGGAGGAGGAAGTGTGAGACGCAAGGGTCTGTCTTGGAGGAGGAGGAGAAGGAAGTGTGAGACGCAAGGGTCTGTCTTGGAGGAGGAGGAGAAGGAAGTGTGAGGCGCAAGGGTCTGTCTTGGAGGAGGAGGAGGAGGAAGTATGAGGCGCAAGGGTCTGTCTTGGAGGAGGAAGGGACGATAACTATCAGGGGGAAAGCACCAAACCATTGCGACTATATAGCACTGGGAAGGGGTCAGGATAAGAATATGGGATGGGACAGGGGGTGGAAAGGAATGGTGCTCCAACCACTTGTGGACAGTCGGGGATTGAACGCCGACCTG
>NC_091160.1:33297646-33305146 GCF_040958095.1 Procambarus clarkii
TGAAGCAATTACAGCTGACACCTGCCATGAGGCTTGGGTTGTTCCAAAGCACAGGTAGTTGGTATATGGTTCTTGCTGGAGCAGCCTCGTTCGCGGTTCGGTGCTTCGGTTCGCTGCTTCAGTTCGGTGGCTAAGATCTGTAATCTACCCCAAGCTCCAATAGGCTATCTTTCTCCCTTGTAGCCTAAGCCTGGGAGTTGAAGGCTATCCTGAGGCTTGTATAGTCCCCTCCCAGTGCAAGTACTTGTAGCCTGGCACTTGTAGCCACTCACTTAACACTTATACACTCAGTAGATATCCATCTAACTTTAAAGCTGTTGCCAACACCTCGACACGGGATGGCAGCATCATTCATAACGCGATTCGTTTCCATGTTGATGTCAGAGTTGCAGTCAAACGCGTTCACTAGGGGTACGGGGGCGTATACTTCAGTTCTGTGGGCGTATGGGGGCGTCTAGGGTCGTATGGGATCGTATGGAGTCGTATGGGGGCGTCTAGGGGCGTCTAGGGGCGTCTAGAGGCGTATGGGGGCGTCTAGGGGCGTCTAGGGGCGTATCGGGGCGTGAATTGGCGTACCTAGAGCAGGTAGGAGGATCGAGCATGCAGAGCGATGAACGCTGAACCGCACACTGGCACTCCTCATCAGTGCCAACCACGTACCCACAGTTACCCCCTCCCCCCCCATACCCTCTCCACCCTTCCCCCCCCCCCCCCCCCCGTGGAACTGTACCTACCTCTTGCATGCCCAGTGGCACTGTAACCCCCCCCCCTAGAATACTGTAATATCCATGCCCTCTGGTACTGTACTTTGCCTCTTCTAGTGCCACTCTTTACCATCCATCCCCCTGATAACTTTGTATGTGGTGATCATGTCTCAATTCCTTCTATTTTTTCCAGTGCCGTAAAACTTAACTTCATAATATTTCCTCGTAGCTCATACCTCTCAACTCCAGTCTGGTCTCATAAGTCGAAACTTTCTCCAGATATGTTGAGTTTTTGTCGTGATCTGAGCGTCACGCCGGCGCCGCATATTCAGGAATAGGTCTCACATACGTGGATTACAAGTTCCCGAACGGCTCCGTGTTGGCCGACCCTCCATAAGCAGGATTTCGTCTGATAATGGCTCCTGTTGGTCAAGTTTAGTGTGATACAACTCCCTCCTTTTTCTCCGTTCGATCCCTGAAGGATTTCCTGTCCTTTTGTGACTCCTTTTCAACGTCCTCCTGTCCCTAGCTGTCTGTGTGTGTGCTCACCTGTTTGCGTCTGCAGGATCGAGTATTAGCTCTTGGACCCAGCCTTTATAGACGCCGGTTGTCTAACGCAATGACTCATGGCATGACAAGAGAGAACTGGATAAGCACCTCCAAAGGATACCTGATCAACCAGGCTGTGACTCATACGTCAGGCTGCGAGCAGCCGCGTCCAACAGCCTGGTTGATCAGTCCGGCAACCAGGAGGCCTGGTCGACGACCGGGCCGCGGGGACGCTAAGCCCCGGAAGCACCTCAAGGTAACCTCAAGGTATGGCTTATTTCCTTCTCCTATCTACTTTTGAAATTGTCAGTGGAGGTGGTTTCTACAACTTGCTCCTATAGATCATCCTATATCCCCACTACTCTTCCATAAACAAGAAAACGTTCTAATATCTTCATGAGATATTCAGGCCCTGAATACCAATTATATGTAGTATTCAGGCCCTGAATATCAATTATATGTAGTATTCAGGGCCTGAATATCAATTATATGTAATATTCAAGCCCTGAATATCAATTATATGTAGTATTCAGGGCCTGAATACCATTTATATGTAGTATTCAGGCCCTGAATATCAATTATATGTAGTATTCAGGGCCTGAATACCAATTATATGTAGTATTCAGGCCCTGAATATCAATTATATGTAGTATTCAGGCCCTGAATATCAATTATATGTAGTATTCAGGCCCTGAATATCAATTATACGTAGTATTCAGGCCCTGAATATCAATTATACGTAGTATTCAGGCCCTGAATATCAATTATATGTAGTATTCAGGCCCTGAATATCAATTATACGTAGTATTCAGGCCCTGAATATCAATTATACGTAGTATTCAGGCCCTGAATATCAATTATACGTAGTATTCAGGCCCTGAATATCAATTATATGTAGTATTCAGGCCCTGAATATCAATTATATGTAGTATTCAGGCCCTGAATATCAATTATACGTAGTATTCAGGCCCTGAATATCAATTATATGTAGTATTCAGGCCCTGAATATCAATTATATGTAGTATTCAGGCCCTGAATATCAATTATACGTAGTATTCAGGCCCTGAATATCAATTATATGTAGTATTCAGGCCCTGAATATCAATTATACGTAGTATTCAGGCCCTGAATATCAATTATATGTAGTATTCAGGCCCTGAATACCAATTATACGTAGTATTCAGGCCCTGAATATCAATTATACGTAGTATTCAGGCCCTGATATCAATTATATGTAGTATTCAGGCCCTGAATATCAATTATACGTAGTATTCAGGCCCTGATATCAATTATATGTAGTATTCAGGCCCTGAATATCAATTATACGTAGTATTCAGGCCCTGATATCAATTATATGTAGTATTCAGGCCCTGAATATCAATTATACGTAGTATTCAGGCCCTGAATATCAATTATACGTAGTATTCAGGCCCTGAATATCAATTATATGTAGTATTCAGGCCCTGAATATCAATTATATGTAGTATTCAGGCCCTGAATATCAATTATACGTAGTATTCAGGCCCTGAATATAAATTATACGTAGTATTCAGGCCCTGAATATCAATTATATGTAGTATTCAGGCCCTGAATATCAATTATATGTAATATTCAGGCCTTGAATATCAATTATATGTAGTATTCAGGCCCTGAATACCAATTATATGTAATTAAAACACAGGTTTTAATTTTTAATTAATTAGTTTTAATTATTAAATTTAATTAATTAATTATAATTAATTAATTTTAATTTAAACCGGTGTCAGCTAAGTCTCCTAAAGTAATGTCATTAGACACAAAACACCTTTCAATTAACTGTTGCATCTGCAGTGTTGCTTTGAGTTTTGCAATCAACTGTTTTTCCCTAACTGTCAAATCAGACGATGCTTTAAAGCGCTAAAGTGCGCTAAATGTAGCGAGATATAGGGATGATGTTTACTACTGCGCTTAAAGGCTGACACACTGAGCGCTTAAAGACTGTCACACACTGAGCGCTTAAAGACTGTCACACACTGAGCGCTTAAAGACTGTCACACACTGAGCGCTTAAAGACTGTCACACACTGAGCGCTTAAAGGCTGTGACACACTGAGCGCTTAAAGGCTGTGACACACTGAGCGCTTAAAGACTGTCACACACTGAGCGCTTAAAGGCTGTGACACACTGAGCGCTTAAAGGCTGTGACACACTGAGCGCTTAAAGACTGTCACACACTGAGCGCTTAAAGGCTGTGACACACTGAGCGCTTAAAATAGTGTGACTCAACGCGCTAGTGAGGTGATGGTCTCAAAATAGTGACACAGAAGGCTCTTGATAGTGATACTAGCGGCTCCAAATGTTATCATTGCTTAGGTCTGTGATAGTGAACGGGCAAGAGTGATACTAGTAGAGCTTAGTGATGCTATTTTGTGACTAGTGAGTGAGAGAGAGAGAGAGAGAGAGAGAGAGAGAGAGAGAGAGAGAGAGAGAGAGAGAGAGAGAGAGAGAAGAGAAATGAATGCATTCTTGCCCTCTAAAGATAGGCCGACGGTCGCTTGGTCTCACGCCCCCCCCCCCCCCCCTCCCCATCCACACACAGACACACAGACACACACACACACACACACACACACACACACACACTCACACACACACACACACACACACACACACACACACACACACACACACACACACACACACACACACACACACACACACACACACACACACACACACCACAGGTGTGGGCAACAAGTAGAGTAATCTACAGTGGGAACTACAAGAGGCATATAGTCAGTCCACAACCTTACAAGCAAATATAACACTAATAACCAAGAGGCGGACTCATGTACCTAGGCGCTAATCAAATAAGAAGTAAAAAGAACAATTACAATTCAATATTATTATTTATTGAAAGTTGTCTATTTATATCCTTGAATCAATAAACAATTGGAAAAAGCTATAACAATTACGTTACTAATAACAAAAGAATAAAAATGTAAACGATTAACGCCAATATTTATGGATTAATAAAGCTCTATATTGGTTTTGTTTTTCAACGAAGATGCCAGAATTCTCCTTTATTGACAAAAATGTATAATTTAATTCCTTTCGCCGCCTTATACATGTTCCAGAACCTCCTCACGTGAAATCCAAAACTCTTGTAATCGTCTGGCAAAGCGTTTGAATCCCCATTATTTTATTTATTTTGTCACTTATACTTCACCCTCCCGGGATGTACGAGGCTGTCTACCAGCCACGTTTCTCCTCTATATTTTGAAAATTTAACGCGGCAAGGAAGGAAAATGTGTAGAATTGAGAGAAGGGAAGAATTTCCGAGGTTTCACAGCGTCGTCCACTCTGACACCTCACTTTTATAACCGGGTTTTACCGCTAAAGCTGGTCACTATTTTCGGGCTGGCGGTATCTGGCATCACTGGCGCGCAGTGTTGCCGCGCGCCAGTGATGCCAGATACCGCCAGCCCGAGATGGCCCTCCTTGCTTTTAGGCACTCTGGGAATTTTGTTTTAGGGCACTTGACCCTCTGGCTAGAAGCCTTGGAGAAAGAAAAAGCCTCTGTTACTGGACCCTGGTCTATTACACGGTCCTGGGCTATAATACGGGCCGTATAGCTGGCTGCTATACGGCCCCCTTAGCCTATATGGAAGATATTTGATTTTTTTGTCACGAAAGTTATTCTTTGATATGTGGCACTCGAATTATCTTCATGTGCCCTGTACTGTGATTAATTCTTTGTATATGGCACCCCCAAAACGTTCCTGGAGGAGGGAACGTGAGCATCCGCCTCTCTGAACGTTACTGGGGGGGGGGAGGTCGTATGACCCTGATAATTATCGTACCTCACTATTCTATTCACAATGAATATATTACCATGTCAGTTATTTATCTGAGCCTGTCTTCACACCATGTCCATTACCATGAGAAAACACATCCTCCTCCTCCTCAAACCAACTGGATCGTTATCTAGGTAGTTGTGATGGTCTGAAGGCATATTACAGTTCCAATAATAGTCATACATTATACACACATAAACTGGCAAGTGAATTTTTGTCCTAAACAGATTAGTCTCAAGTTATAACTTTATTGTATTATGAATCATTGGTTTAAAGTATATAAAATATATGCCTATTTTTTTTGTTTAAGAAATTGCTTTTCTTTAAAAGAAATTTTCGGGTATACTGAAATAGTTTTCCAATTCCATATTTCACATTTTCATCAATAATACACCATATTTGTGTAACCAAACGTAACAAAACCTAACCTAAAGTAATCAAACCTTAACCTAAAGTAACCTTAACCTAACCTAACCATGGACAGAGAGTAGATAATAGCACTAATTAGGAAGTGATTCTTAATACATTCCCGTGAGCCAATTACCTCCTTAAGGACAGGTTGATTTAATTACATGATTTTAAATATTTTAATTAGTGTATATTGAATTATACAACACAGTTCATACATATACAAATTAAAATGACACATATCCGTGCTAGAAATACACTATCATACCAGAACTGCTTTAAATGGTGTATTTTCATACAATATACACTATGTTTTATTTGGAATGGAGTAATTTAAACTCGCTAGGAAGTTCTTAGGGATTACGATAACTTATATATCATATTGGATATCTGAGACGATATATCATATTGTATGATATCCCAGCAAACTTTCATCTCAAGATTTTTCCATTTATAAGGTGTTATAAATCTTCAAATTTTTGCTCAGCCATCAGTTGCTTATATATATTTAATATATATATATATATATATATATATATATATATATATATATATATATATATATATATATATATATATATATATATATATATATATATATATATATATATATATATATTAAATAAAGAGGTGTTAAGTGCGCCAGGTGTTCTTTTCATGTTTTTAGACAATATTAATTATGCCTGTCTGTCAGGGGACGGTACAGTTCTTCACGGGAGTGAACTCAAGGTGGCCTTAAGCGATTGGGCCTCAATGTCCCAGGGCCCGTCCCTCCTCCTGGCGCCTTCAAATACCGTGACACTCTACCGTGGCACTGTACCGGGATACTGTACCGTGACACTCTACCGGGACACTGTACCGTGACACTGTACCGTGACACTGTACCGTGACACTGTACAGTGACACTATGTTTTGGGTCCAAAACGTCCGTTTCCGTCCAGTTTGAGACTAAAGTATCTTTTTATATTTTCTCAGAGATATACATAATCTCCTGGGGCCAGATTCACGAAGCAGCTACGCAAGCACTTACGAACCTGTACATCTTTCCTCAAACTTTGGTTACATTTATTAAACAGTTGACAAGAATATAAAAAACTTGCCAATCAGCTGTTGTTATTGTTATAAACAGCCTCCTGGTGCTTCGGAGCTCATTAACTGTTTAATAATTGTAAACAAAGCCGCCAAAGATTGAGAAAAGATGGACAAGTTCGTAAGTGTTTGCGTAACTTCTTCGTGAATCAGGGGCCAGATTCACGAAAGCACTTACGAACCTGTCCATCTTTTCTCAATCTTTGGCGGCTTTGTTTACAATTATTAAACAGTTAATGAGCTCGGAAGCACCAGGAGGCTGTTTATAACAATAACAACAGTTGATTGGCAAGTTTTCATGCTTGTAAACTGTTTAATAAATGTAACCAAAGCCGTCAAAGATTGAGGAAAGATGTGCACGTTCGTAAGTGCTTGCGTAAGTGCTTTCGTGAATCTGGTAGTTAGTTATCTTAACTCCACTCATCTACACACACTCAGCGGTATTTCACTGAGTGGCTGAGGGTACGAAACTAAGCTGAACTGTCAGAAACGGCATCTTATAACCTGAGTGAAGAAATATGACAACAGAAGCCACCTGAGACAGCTAATCAACAGCCTGTTTGCTTCTACTCACTTCTATGAGCGAAAACGTTTGGGTTTGGGATCGAAATATTCAGTTCTATGTTTTCAAAATGTTGGGTTATTATTTTCACTGACTAGTACGGTATGGCACCCTCATGATGATACATAGTATGAATGTGACACATTAGGGCCGCCACATACCAGTATCCGGACACATAGTATGAGTCTAACACCTGAGGGCCGCCACACACCAGTATCCGGACACATAGTGTGAGTCTGACACCTAAGGGCCGCCACATACCAGTATCCGGACACATAGTATGAGTCTAACACCTGAGGGCCGCCACATACCAGTATCCGGACACATAGTATGAGTCTGACACCTGAGGGCCG
>NC_091160.1:33310146-33354931 GCF_040958095.1 Procambarus clarkii
CCTGTCTCCTGAAGCCCACATAAAAAGAATAACGTCTGCGGCATATGCGAGGCTGGCTAACATCAGAACAGCGTTCAGGAACCTGTGTAAGGAATCATTCAGAATCTTGTACACCACATATGTAAGACCAATCCTGGAGTATGCGGCCCCAGCATGGAGCCCGTACCTTGTCAAGCACAAGACGAAGCTGGAAAAAGTCCAAAGGTATGCCACTAGACTAGTCCCAGAACTAAGAGGCATGAGTTACGAGGAAAGGCTGCGGGAAATGCACCTTACGACACTGGAAGACAGAAGAGTAAGGGGAGACATGATCACAACCTACAAAATCCTCAGAGGAATCGACCGGGTAAACAAAGATAAACTATTCAACACTGGTGGGACGCGAACAAGGGGACACAGGTGGAAACTGAGTACTCACATGAGCCACAGAGACGTTAGAAGGAACTTTTTTAGTGTCAGAGTAGTTAACGGATGGAATGCATTAGGCAGTGATGTGGTGGAGGCTGACTCCATACACAGTTTTAAATGTAGATATGATAGAGCCCAGTAGGCTCAGGAATCTGTACACCAGTTGATTGACAGTTGAGAGGCGGGACCAAAGAGCCAAAGCTCAACCCCCGCAAGCACAAATAGGTGAGTACAAATAGGTGAGTACACACAGTTGATTGACGGTTGAGAGGCGGGACCAAAGAGCCAGAGCTCAACCCCCGCAAGCACAATTAGGTGAGTACAATTAGGTGAGTACACACACACACACACACACACACACACACACACACACACACACACACACACACACACACACACACACACACACACACACACACACACACACACACACACACACACACACACACACAAACACACACACACACACACACACACACACACACACACACACACACACACACACACACACACACACACACACACACACACACACACACACACACACACACACACACACACACACACACACACACACACACAAACACACACACACACACACACACACAAACACACACACACACACACACACACACACACACACACACACACACACACACACACACACACACACACACACACACACACACACACACACACACACACACACACACAAACACACACACACACACACACACACACACACACACACACACACACACACACACACACACACACAAACACACACACACACACACACACACACACACACACACACAGTTGATTGACGGTTGAGAGGCGGGACCAAAGAGCCAGAGCTCAACCCCCGCAAGCACAATTAGGTGAGTACAATTAGGTGAGTACACACACACACACACACACACACACACACACACACACACACACACACACACACACACACACACACACACACACACACACACACACACACACACACACGCACTTCCATCTAGCAAAAAAGTCTAGTGAAGAAAATACAGGAAATAGTAACAGTAATAAGCAACCTTATACATAAAAAAGTTACAGAAACCCCAGAAAGAACCCGACAATTATTAGCTCAGAGAGAACTGCATAAGTTCAAAATAGGATTGGTTCTCGATTCTCAATTGTGAGAGACATCAATCATAACAAAATGGACTGGGAAAACAGAAAATTTCATGAGAGGTAATTAGGAACTTGCACAGATTAAACCTGACATTCACACTGAATGAGTTTAATCACAATGAAAGTCAAAATGGAAATTATATGGTCATGAGAAATACCATGAGACACAAACCCCACAGGATGACCCAGCATCTAGTTAGTTTAGTTCATTTATTATGCACCCCATACCCATCTTGTGGGCGGTAGTGGAAAGGGTTACAGAGGCACATAATGGGCTCAGGGACTGAACCCCACAATCCCTGAGCCCATTATGTGCCTCTGTAACTCTTTCCACAATATCCAGCATTTCAATACTGATTTATAAATCAATTAACGTCAAGCTGGAAAAATACTCAATCTATAGCAATCCTGAATGACTCTTTTGAATTGCCCTGATTTGAAGCTGGTCTATTTCAGCCTTGGTCTGAAACTGTTATCTTCGTCTGAAGTTGATCACTGAACAGTTAATTTATGAACAACCTTGGTTTGAAAGTGACCTATGGCCAACTCCGGGCTGAAAGTGACCTTACAATAAACTGGTTGTGAAGGTGATCTTTGAACAGCTATAATCTGAAGACAATCTTTTAACAGCACTGGTTGTGAAGGTGATCTTTGAACAGCTATAATCTGAAGACAATCTTTTAACAGCACTGGTTGTGAAGGTGATCTTTGAACAGCTATAATCTGAAGACAATCTTTTAACAGCACTGGTTGTGAAGGTGATCTTTGAACAGCTATAATCTGAAGACAATCTTTTAACAGCACTGGTTGTGAAGGTGATCTTTGAACAGCTATAATCTGAAGACAATCTTTTAACAGCACTGGTTCGAAGGTGATCTTTGAATAAATTATTCTCAACAGCCCTAGTATCAAGGGGGAACTTCGAAAAAACATTGGTCCTAAAGAGACCTTTGAACAGCCCGAGTTCAGAGCCTATCTATGAGCAACTCTAATTCGAAGATGAGCTTTGAACGGTCCTAGTTTGAAGATGACCTTTGAAAAACCCTGGTGTGAAGTTGAAATATGAACAGCCCTAGTTTGGCTGTGACCTTTAACAGCTCTGTTCTGAAGGATACGTTAGAACAGGGTTAATCTGAAGCTAACAAAGAATGGTTATCAAACATCTCAAACGACCTATCTATCTATGCAAGATTTAAAAGAATCTTATCCAATAGCCCCCATGATAGATCCAGAACAAAATAGAAGTCTCGGAAGGCTAGTATTTGAATATCTTTAGGTAAAACAAAGGTTCAATTTCCTTTCAAACCAGCTTTACCTAATCACAGACTAACAGACTCTCAGACTAACACTTACAGACTAAAAGGTTCACAGGAGAACAGAAAAGAACAACATACTCACAGACTAACAGGCTTACATGCTAAAAGTGTCACAGACAAACCTCACAGTCTAATAACTCTCAGACTACCACTCACAGACTCTAGAAGTAACAGGCTTCCCAAATTTAAGTTCAGTAGAACTTCGGCTTCAACTCTTTTACCCTGTCGTAGCTCAGTCGATTAAGGCAGTGTCTGGGATGCTCCCGGACGCAGGTTCGAATCCTCGTCACGGCCCTTGTGGATTTGTTCATTTGATGCATCACGTTAGTGTGATTTCTGTGTGTAATTACTCATCCGTGTTTCCCCCCAAGCTGAAACATGTTTATTTTTACAACTAATTCCCAATCAACGTGCGGCTCGATGACCTTACTAAGCCAAGAGACGAAGAAATAACCTAGACGCCAAAACAACTGATGGAAATCAAAAATTGGTCATCCCGGCTTGAAGGTAAACACGAAGGTAGGGGAAGAAGTCACTTCGAAGAAACTCTTGGGGGAAACCACTTACCTCGAAGTAGCTCTTGGGGGGAGCTATTCACCTCGAAGTAGCTCTTGAAGGGGAGATATTCACTTCGAAGTAGCTCTTGAGGGGTAACCATTCACTTCGAAATAACTTTTGGGGGGAGCTATTCACTTCGAAATAACTCTTGGGGGGAGCTATTCACCTCGAAGTAGCTCTTGGGGGAAACCATTCACCTCGAAGTAGCTCTTGGGGGAAACCATTCACCTCGAAGTAGCTCTTGGGGGAAACCATTCACCTCGAAGTAGCTCTTGGGGGGAAACCATTCACCTCGAGTAGCTCTTGGGGGAAACCATTCACTTCGAAATAACTTTTAAAGAGGAGCTATTCACCTCGAAGTAGCTCCTGAAGGGAGCTATTCACCTCAAAAAACTCATAAGGGGAAACATTCACCTCGAAGTAATTTTAGGGGGTAACCACTCACCTCGAAGTACTCCTTGACGGGGATGTTATTTTCTAGAAACTCTTGCGCCAGGGGCTCGTTACTGCAGTACTCCGCGTGCTTGTCGAAGTCCCTCTCCTGCAGCAGACGGAAGAAGAGATAATTAGTGACTTGCAGAGAAGAGTGAGTGGAAGAAAACTGACAAATGTGTTTGAATGAGAGTGGAAAGATTTGAGCAGGAAAAGTGTGAGAGAGAGATGACCAGTAGGAGAGAATGGAATAGGGAACTTGGTGAATACACAGAACATGATAATAAAGAATACTGTAGAAGGCCTATTTGTCTATACGTGGCAACTCCTATTTACATACACCCAAACTCAGTCATATATATTGTGTGTGACCTACGCTTGAAACAACCAAGTGATGCTACATGTGATACCCAATGGTTAATTTCATAGATCAACAGTATGAGGACAACAACACAAACTCACAGTCATATATATATATGTGTGACCTACGCGTGAAACAACCAAGTGATGCCACATGTGATACCCAATGGCTGATTTCAGAGATCAACAGCCCCATGTCCAAGCAAGTATTTACCCAGGTCTTTCCTGAATTAAAACATTCAATTTATATCCATTGTTATGAGATCTGTTTTACGTTGAGATCATGGAACCTTTTACACATAAGAATGCTGAAAAATACACAATGCTGAGAATCATACACAAAGATGCATTATGTATACACGAATGTGTATAAATGTGTGCCTGTATATGTGCACACTCACACGTTAAATACACACCCTAATGATGAGCACACTCCCACATACTAGTAAATCACATCATTATACAAGAAATATATCCTCACTCAGAGACAAGCTGTACAAACCCCAAAAACCTCCACACACACACACACCACTCGTGGAGCCGGTGGCCGAGCGGACAGCACGCTGGACACGTGATCCTGTGGTCCCGGGTTCGATCCCGGGCGCCGGAGAGAAACGATGGGCAGAGTTTCTAAGATCACCCTGATGCCCCTGTTACCTAGCAATAAAATAGGTACCTGGGAGTTAGTCAGCTGTCACGGCCTGCTTCCTGGTGTGTGTGTGTCCGTGTGTGTGTACTCACCTAGTTGTACTCACCTAGTTGTACTCACCTAGTTGTACTCACCTAGTTGTGCTTGCGGGGGTTGAGCTCATTCACTTATTGCAAATGCCAACAGAACCTAACCACCTAACCTAACCCAAGTTAGGCCTAATTCAACACATTCTTGTATGTAATAATTCAAAACATTATAGGAAAACTTACCAATTTTAAATATGCAGTGCGTTAAAAAAAAAATTATGAATGAGGCTTTTGGGGTAAGCCGCTGCTTTCAGAAGCCTAGCCTGAGGGGGCAGGTTGTTCTGTGTATGAGGACAGGCTGTAACGTAACTGGCCATAACTCGTCCACATGATAGGCTCGTTAAAGCTGCGGGAGTGCCACAGAGACGCACTCATCAATATTAACATTATATTATAAACAAGTTTGTTCTCATATATAAATTAATATTATATTTCCTTAACAACACCACCTGGCCAATCAAAGAACAGTCACATGACGTCACGAATGAGACTGGCCAATCAGAGAGCTGCCAGTGACGTCAGGGCTTAATCTGACCACTCACGAGTCTCACAGGAACGTCCAGCCAATCATAACGAGGAGAATTTATAACGTCATAAACACCACCTGGCCAATCAAAGAACAGTCACATGACGTCACGAATGAGACTGGCCAATCAGAGAGCTGCCAGTGACGTCAGGGCTTAATCTGACCACTCACCAGTCTGAGGAACGTGCGGCCAATCATAGTGGGGACCTCCGCGTGGTACTTGACACCTTCGATCAGAACACTGAAAAAGGAGAATATATGAATATATGTAACCATTAGAGAGACTAAATTAAATTTCCAACGTCTAGAATCATCTCTGACGCAGGTTCGAATCCTCATCACGGCCCTTGTGGATATGTTCATTTGATGCATCGCGCTATTGTGATTTCTGTGTGTCATTAGAGATACTCAGGGAGCCGGTCGGCCGAGCGGACAGCACGCGGGACTTGTGATCCTGTGGTCCCGGGTTCGATCCCAGGCGCCGGCGAGAAACAATGGGGAAGAGTTTCTTTCACCCTATGCCCCTGTTACCTAGCAGTAAAATAGGTACCTGGGAGTTAGTCAGCTGTCACGGGCTGCTTCCTGGGGGGTGGAGGCCTGGTCGAGGACCGGGCCGCGGGGACACTAAAAGCCCCGAAATCATGTCAAGATAACCTCAAGATAACCTCAAGATAACCTCAAGATAACCTCAAGATAACCTCAAGATAACCTCAAGATAACCTCAAGATAACCTCAAGATAACTCTTCGTGTGGAATCAAAATATTCCTTAAAATATATATATTTTCAAACAGAAATCCCAATAGCCTGATGCATCAAATGAACAAGTCCACAAGGGCCGTGACGAGGATTCGAACCTGCGTCCGGGAGCATCCCAAGACGCTGCCTTAATCGAGTCGCTGAGTCGCAGCTCAGTCGATTAAGGCAGCGTCTTGGGATCATCTCGGACGTAGGTTCGAATCCTCGTTACGGCCCTTGTGGACTTGTTTATATAGTTTACCGCTGCGGGAAATAAATAAATACAAGAATGTGAAGTAATATGAAAGTGAACGAGAGTCAAGAGTTGACAAGTCGATATAAAATATGGATGTTAACGAAGAAATGTGATATTTTTTTGTTTATTTGATAGAGAACACGCTCATAAAATGGCGTATGTGCACTGACGTTTGATTGTATAGTATGATCCAACACACACACATTTTTCCTGGACTGTCAGAAAGTCTTTGACACAGTACCCCATAAAAGGCTGTTACAAAAGTTGGAGCAACAGGCAGGAGTGAAAGGGAAGGTGCTCCAGTGGATAAGGGAGTATCTAAGCAACAGGAAACAGCGAGTAACTGTGAGGGGGGAGACATCAGAATGGCGAGATGTCACCAGCGGAGTCCCACAGGGTTCTGTACTTGGACCCATCCTGTTTCTAATAAAACGATCTTCCGGTGGGTATAGACTCATTCCTCTCAATGTTTGCTGATGCAAAAATTTTGAGAAGAATCAAGACGGATGAAGATAGACAGAGACTACAGGATGACCTGGACAAACTGGAGGAATGGTCTACAAAATGGCTGCTAAAGTTCAACTCAGGAAAGTGTAAAGTAATGAAATTAGGCGAAGGGAGCAGAAGGCTGAACACAAGGTACCATCTGGGAGGTGAAATCCTGCAAGAGTCAAATAGAGAGAAAGATCTGGGGGTTGATATCACACCGAACCTGTCCCTAGAAGCCCACATCAAAAGGATATCACCAGCGGCATATGCTAGACTGGCCAACATAAGAACTGCCTTTAGAAACTTGTGTAAGGAATCGTTCAGGACCCTGTATACAACTTATGTCAGACCAATCCTGGAGTATGCAGCTCCAGCCTGGAGTCCATACCTAGTTAAACACAGGGCAAAGTTAGAGAAGATTCAGAGGTATGCCACCAGACTGGTTCCGGAACTGAGAGGAATGAGTTACGAGGAAAGGCTAAAGGAGCTGAACCTCACAACCCTGGAAAACAGAAGAGTAAGGGGAGACATGATAACCACCTACAAAATTCTCAGGGGAATTGACAGGGTGGACAAAGACAAACTCTTCAGCACGGGTGGGACACGAACAAGGGGACACAGGTGAAAACTTAGTTCCCAGATGAGCCACAGAGACATTAGAAAGAATTTTTTCAGTGTCAGAGTAGTTAATAAATGGAATGCACTAGGAAGTGATGTGGTGGAGGCTGACTCCATACACAGTTTCAAGTGTAGATATGATAGAGCCCAGTAGGCTCAGGAACCTGTACACCAGTTGATTGACGGTTGAGAGGCGGGACCAAAGAGCCAAAGCTCAACCCCCGCAAGCACAACTAGGTGAATACACACACACACACACACACACACACACACACACACACACACACACACACACACACACACACACACACACACACACACACACACACACACACACACACAGTGGTGGCGCCGTAACACAAGGTCGATGAGCCAGTATCTCAAACAAGCAATCTACCCCCTACTGCGACAACGATCCTCCCCCCTCCCCCACGTTCCTGTAACGACCCTCCGTAACTTAACCTCTATTTCCTCCGTCCTCGTATCAATTTTTATGCCTCTCTTTCATTCCGTTCGCATGGGCCCATCAACTCTTTCTCTTTGTCTTCCTATTCTCTCTGTTTCTTCCTCTTTCAACCATCCTCCTGATTATCAATCGTTCACTGCCCTTCTATATCAATCACAGTGTTCAGTACTCTTAAACTTACTCTCACACACTCACACACACAGGGGGTCTGGGGCCTGGTGGCTGAGTGGACAGCGATCGGGATTCGTAGTCCTGTGGACCGGGAATCGATACCCGGGCGATGGCGGAAACAAATGGACAGAGTTTATTTCACCCCAGATGCCCCCCTGTTACCTAGCAGTTAATAGGTACCTGGGAGTTAGACAGCTGCTACGAGCTGCTTCCTGTGTGTGTGTGTGTGTGTGAAAAATATATATGATGACTGATGGACAGTTGGGAGGCGGGCCGAAAGAGCAGAGCTCATCCCCAGCAAGCACAACTAGATGAATACACACACACACACACACACACACACACACACACACACACACACACACACACACACACACACACACACACACACACACACACACACACACACACACACACACACACACACACACACACACACACACACACACACACACACACACACACACACACACACACACACACACACACACACACACACGAATCCAGCAGTATCATCAGGAACTTCAGAATAAAACCAGTGTCCAACGTGTTGAAAACGTGGTTTCAACGTTATCAACACAAAGTCATCAACGTGGTTGATGACTCTGGGTTGCTACATGTAGAAGCTAATTATGCCCATAGACAACTATTGTGATTTTGATAACTATTCTCTTACAACTCTTAATTCTCTATTCTCTCTTGTGATAACAATTCTCTTACAACCCCCTTGAACAAGGGGGTTGTAAGGGAATAAAGAAATTGGAAAGTTGTTTTAAGAGGCAAAGATTGTGGATCAAATTGATATCCAGAGTAGAAGTAGATGATAACATACCAAGATGGCCGCCGCCATGGGCTACGTCAACAACAACAACAGCAGATAAAGAGGGTGACTTTGTGAGTTGAGAAAATATTAACAGTAGTTTGTATAGCAAGTTGGTGAAGGTAGAAAATGTTGTAAACATTTCACGGAAAATATAATTAGCATTTTAAGGAAGAAGAATGAAAAACTTGAATAGTAATGAAACAAAATAATGAAACACAAACAATATTGTAAAAATTTCATGGAAAATATAATTAGCATCTTAAGGAAGAAGAATGAAAACTTGGAAGGAGACAAGGAAATGAGTAGTCAAGATGCAGGAAGTCTTAATCACCAACTTAGCTAACCAACAAGGTCTAACAAAGCAATTATTGAAGGAAGAGGAGTTCTACAAATCTAAATATGAATCCTGGAGAAAGAATAACAAGAATTAAAAAAAGAATTGAAGAAGTCAAATCAGATTTAGATTCAAGTGGAAGTAATAATGCACAAGCATCTAAAAAAAGTGATGATCTTTAACACGGAAAAAGTGACTTTTGACAGTAAAATATGAAGGAGGTTAGAAAGCTTAAAGCAACGATTAAGAATGACCTGCAACACACCTTTGCACAGGTGGACAGAGACATCAGCAAAAGTGGTCAAGGAAGTCAAGTTTTGGAGATATCGAACAAGGTCAGACATCAGACTTAGTATGACATCAGACTCAAAAAAATTTTACAAAATAGTTGATAGAAGAAAGTCTCATCTAATTTTGGGTTACAAAGAAAGTTAATAACATCTAGGTTAGAATGAGCCACAGAAGGTCATAGATAAAATTATTGGGTTAGTAAAAGGTTATCTTGAGATGATTTCGGGACATTTTTTTAGTATCCCCGCGGCCCGGTCCTCGACCAGGCCTCCACCCCCAGGAAGCAGCCCGTGACAGCTGACTAACACCCAGGTACCTATTTTACTGCTAGGTAACAAAGAGAAGGGTGAAAGAAACTCTGCCCAATGTTTCTCACCGGCGCCTGGGATCGAACCCAGGACCACAGGATCACAAGTCCAGCGTGATGTCCGCTCGGCCGACCGGGTCCCTGACTAGGTGATATTCCCAAGGCGGACCAATCCGGAGACACGATAGAAAATTATGAAAAAAGTGATGGTGTTGTGTTGATGAAAGATCGCCCTTGACCAGACCACACACTAGAAGGTGAAGGGACGACGACGTTTCGCTCCGTCCTGGACCATTCTCAAGTCGATAGTCAGAAGAGGAATCGACAATCCACAATCGACTTGAGAATGGTCCAGGACGGACCGAAACGTCGTCGTCCCTTCACCTTCTAGTGTGTTGTCTGGTCAAACTACTTCAGCCACGTTATCGTAACTCATCGCCTGCACAGAACACCCTACAAGGAGGTGCCATAATTACACAGGAAAGCCTAAGTAATTAGGACGGTTATCTTGAGGTCATCTACGGTAAGCTGATCGTTATCATAAATGTCTTTACCAGGATACAAGATAATGCACAAAGGGAAGAGGACAAAGAAGAACGCCTTATAATGATCACAACTGAGATTCTAGTAAAAGTACATTAAGACAAATCATGAGTGTTAGTACTCGGTGACCTTCCTCCTTCCTTCCAAAAAAATTTTGAGATTAATTAACTATGCCAATGGTTAGTAAGGGACCTATTATCTAAGTAGTGTATAAGCTCTCGATTAACATTCAAATTCAAAATGAAAACTCGAATTCAAAATGCTATGCCCAAGATTACTATCCGAGTGCCGGCGGTGGGGTGGTTCAAATAGCCTCGGCTATCACCTCATTCAATAGACTTATTCAATAGACTTATCAATAGACTGGAAGGCCTATACGACGCAAACACAGAGGACATCTGAACGAGCTGAATCTCTTTAGGTAACTCCTTCATGACAGCAATGGAGTTATTTGACTCTCAGTCCCACCCTAAGGGAGTCCTTATCCTTTTGTAAGATAAAGATTCAATCTATATCTAAAAACAAGAAAATATCTATCTGTTTATCTGTTTGAGGATGGACCAGATGCTTAGGGCTAGTCTCCCCCAAAGTTTGTCTAATAACTGGTCTTTGTCTAGTAATGATCACAAGTGGGTCGCAGCCAAGCCCCATCGGCCTTCCCTGTTTCATGAAATGGCACATATTAGTTTGTAATCTGGCTAGATAACACCTCCATCCTCACCACGATTACTGGAATGAAGGGGAAAGTGATGAAGGGTAGATACGTTGGTGAACGATTGAGAATGAAGGGTTAGGGAGGATATAGAAGGGTCAAGAAAGGCGGATAACGGATTGGAAGGAGGTAAAGGGTAGGAATAAGGCGATGGAGAGGAAAAAGCCATGAAGAGTAGAGAGGGTGATGAAGGAAAGGGAAGGTGGGAAGGTGTCTAGTTAAGATGGATAGTGATGAAGAAAGAATGATAGAGAAGATGGCTACAGTGATGAAGTCAGTGTGTAGTGATGATGGTTATACTGTGATGATAATAGTGTGTTGGGAAGATGGTTACAGTGATGCAGATAAAGAATAGTGAAGATGTGTCGTCCGTTGAGAATGGGTCAAGTGAAGCAATTGAAATATTTTTTTTATTCCAAAATAGAACACAATAGGGGAACTTTTGAAAGTTCTTAAATGAATTTGAATGTAATCAGCTGTTGCTAGACAAGGAAGTAAATAAGATATATATATATATATATATATATATATATATATATATATATATATATATATATATATATATATATATATATATATATATATATATATATATATATATATATATATATATATATATATATATTACTAAAAAAAAAGCAACTAATATAAAAAGAGGGCCAGACCCCCAAACATACCAGTAATATAATTAAACAAGAAACAACTACACGGCAGTGAGGAGAGAGAGGCAGAAAGACACTGACTTGTTAACAGATTTATATAAATTTATTTATATAAATTTATTAAAAGCAAGTTGTATGTAAACAATCAAATCCAGATATTGATAACCTGGAACAGATTCACAGAGAAGGAAAAGGAAATGTGTGTGAAACATTAAATGGGACAGTTCCAAAGTGTGTTTGTGCAAAATGAGGTTTTCAGAGAAATGGGAAAGAAGAGGCACACTTTAGGCATTTCTATGTACTCTTCTGGAAGTACATAGAAAGTGCCTAAAAACGAGGTAGAAAAACCTTTTTCAGGGGGCGAGGAAGAGACAAAACAGTTGGACCAAACTAAGTCACACCTTGGGTTCTGAGGCAAGGATGGAAACTATCAGGGGAAAGAGTCAAGTCATTACGACTATATAGGACTAGAAAGGGTGGGGTGAGAATATGGATTTGGGATGGGACGGGGGGGAAGGAATGATGCCCAACCACTTGGACGGTCGGGGATTGAACGCCGACCTGCATGAAGCAAGACCGTCGCTCTTACTTTCCAGCCCAAGTGGTCGAATGCCCATCAAAGTTAAGAATTCCGTAACCATTCATTTTTCAGGCAGACTTATGTACATTAAATAATAGTAGTAGATAAACTAAATAAAATATAGTTTTTAAATAGATAAAGTAGTAGATAGTAGATAGTAATAAGTAGATAAGAGTAGATAAACAGTAGATATGAAAAAGACAATAATATTTCCAATCTAGAAAAACGGTACCAGAGAAGACCCTCTAATTTCTAGACGAGTATCTTTGACAAGTGTGGTTGTCAAAACCACGTGTTCGGAAACACGTGGTTTCCGAACCCCTGAACGGATAACCCGTTGTGTTCGGATTAGTGGTTCGTCATCCTGAGAAGCTAGGGGTAAAAAAAAAAATTATTGCAGAAATTCGACAGTGTTTTGTTTGTACTCACCAATATGAAAAGTTCTGATCTGTTAACTTGAAGATTATAGTTGACGGAGCATTGTTATTTAGATACAAAATGTGGTGGTGGATGATGATAGTGTTGGGTTGACTGAAGAGGATATTGATGGTGACGAGGTAGCTACCTGTTCATCCATTAGTGCATGAACACTACCTAAGAGGAGCCGTGTACAGTCACTGGGCAAAACTGTTCCATCTTTAATGCACATTTGTACTGACTGCCCCATCAGTTACCCGAACGAACCTAAAGCAGATAACAGCCATTTTCGGAACAAAGTGGTTCGTAAAGCACGTGGCTGACTTATCAAAAGAAGGCACCAAGCCATTAAGACCATGTAGCAAAACACTGAAAAACAATTAAAACCAAATTGGTTGAATCCTGGAGAGAAACAATATACTAACACATAGACAGTATATGGCTTTCCATCAGGAAGATCTTGTGTAACATATCTACTTAGATTTTTTTATGAAAGAGCCACAAAGATTTTGCAGAAAAAGGTGGTTGAGTTGATAACATTTTATCTCGACCTAAAAAAAAAGACTTTTCATAGAGCCTCCACACAAGAGATAAGCTGAAATACGCTAGAGGGGTGACAGGCAGACTTCTGGATGGAAAATTTTCAGAGAGAAAAATGAGGGTGGTAATCAGAGGCAATGTATCAGACTGGAAAAAATGTTATTAGTGGAGTAAGACAAAGTTCAGTACTAGCATCAGTAATGTTGACCAGACCACACACTAGGTGAAGGGACGACGACGTTTCGGTCCGTCCTGGACCATTCTCAAGTCGATTGAAATAGCATCAGTAATGTTCATCATCTACATAAACGACTTTCCCACAAAGACTTCACAATCATATGAACATGTTAACTGATCATGCCAAGTATCTAAGAAAGACTAACAACTTACACGATCATCATGATCTTCAAGATGTCCTAAACAAAATAAGTGATTGGGGCAACACATGACTTATAGAATTCAGTGTAAGTAAATGCCATGTTATGGAATATGGAAGAAGAGGAAATAAACCAAACACAACCTGCAAATTATGTCAAAAGGTATTGAAGAACTCGGACTAAGACAGAGACCAAGAAGTGTTGTGGATAGTAGACTATGATAACAGGATTATACTCAAGATATTCCACAAGGAGCACAAGCTACGCTTTCCAACTTCACAATTTTCTTAAACCCAAAGATGGTGAAATATTGAAGAAATTCTTCATGACTTTTGTGAGACTAAAATTGGAATATGGAGCGGTTATTTAATGCCTATATCTCAAGAAACACATCAACAAACTTGAAAATGTGCAAAGAGATGCAACTAATGCACTAATGCAGAGATGCAACTTTGCCCGAAACGCTGTGTGTCTTAGTGGCTTTAGGTATTATATGTACTAGCTCTATCTATAAATCCAACATTATGTTTATAACTCTTCATCAATGTATGTACATTTACCTGAATTAAAATTTGAATTTGAATTGGTTTCCAGACTTGAAAAATAAGAACTACAAGGAGAGGCTTGATGAATTAAATATGCTAAAAGAGGAAAATATAAGGAAAAGAGGCGAGTATGATATTTACGTATAAAAATAGTAACAGGAATTGACAAAAATAGACAATGAGGAATTCTTGAAACCAGCGACTTACTTTTGATGAAAGTCTGAAATGAATTTGAAGTTGTTAAAGATGAGTTCCTTGTGATCCCTGATGTTGCGAGGAGTTGTTTGCTTGTCCATTAAGTTGTAATAATTCTCCATCACGAACTCCAAGTCTTTCACGAACTCCTCCTCCGTCTCGATCAGTTCTCGAATCGTCGCACTGCAAAGCAAAGAAGATCAAATGATGAGCCGAGGTGTTGAATAAGTGGCTTCGTAGTAACAAAATGGAAAGGAAGAGATGGACAGAGTTTGGCTACAAAAAGCAAATGGAAAGAAGTATTTTCTTGGTTAGATGGATAGGAGAATTATTTAAGAAGTAATTCTTGGGAAGTTCTGAGAATTCGTAAGACGTTGTGTCATGAAGTCAGATTGTCATGAGAGTTGATAGGACGTTGTGTCATGTAGTCAGACTGTCAAGATAGTTGATAAGACATTGTATCACGAAGTCAGATTGTCAAGATAGTTGACAAGACGTTGTATCGTGAAGTCACATAAAGTTGTGAGTTTTTAGGAGAATTGACTGTGCGTTGTTTCCTTATGACAAGTCTCTCAAGATGATGAATAACAAGTTATCTTCTCAAGTTATTGGAATGTCAGGAGTCGGCAAGAAACTGGTTCTTGAACTTAAGACACTCATGATATTTCTAAAATAAACATTAATGGTGAAGTTAGAATATTATAAATGTTGGCAGCAAGTTGAGTCATAAAGTTAGACTTGTCAGGAGATGTCATATGAAGATTTTTCGTGAAGATACACTATCTTGAGGGTGCTTAAAAAGTTGGTTAAAAAATCCATCTTAATCTTCACTAATCCATCTCATCCCTCACTCATCTATCTATCCTTTCAGTAATTCATCTCCCTCTTCACTCACCCATCCCCTTCACTCATCCTTCTCTCATCCTTCTCCCCCTTCACTTATCTATCTTCCCTTTTACTCATCCATCAGCACTTTCCCTCATCCATCTCCTTCACTCACCCATCATTCCTTCATCTCCCCAACCACTTGGGCTGGACGGTAGAGCGACGGTCTCGCTTCATGCAGGTCGGCGTTCAATCCCCGACCGTCCACAAGTGGTTGGGCACCATTCCTTCTCCCCTCGTCTCATCCCAAATCCTTATCCTGACCCCTTTCCCAGTGCTATATAGTCGTAATAACTTGGCGCCTTCCCTTGATAGCTCCTTCCTTCCCCAAATGCTTCTTACTAAATCCTTCAAATTCCCCTCTCCTTTTCCATTACCCTCTCTCTCGTCTCCTCTCCCCTCTCACCCCCATCTCTCTCCCCTCTCTACTCACGTCCTCTTCCCCCTCGCCTCGTCCTCGGGGCTGGGGCCCAGGAGCTTGCTGGAGAGTTTGCGTGACTTGAACTCTCGGATCTCCTTCATGAGGTTCTTTTTGACCACCAACGTCTCCTCGAGGGCGAGCTGCTGAACGGACCTCTTGAGAGAGGTCTTGAGGGAGGACGAGGTCTCCTGGGAGTGGAGGACCAGGAACCTAGAAGGAACCAAACCCTCCTTGCCGGAGTCAGCATCGCGGACCACCCACCTGTCAAGGAACAAGGAGATGTCAACATCTTTCCTGGGATCTTGGAGGTTTATAAACAGGTCTCGGATAATGAGTTACAATGACATTATTAGAGTTACAATGACATTATTACTGTGGTTACTTCTGATTAGACATTTGGGTTTACACGTTAAGCTTCTCTGGTGTGTATTTATTTATATATATAAATGTTACAGTTGGCTAATTTGCATTTAATGAACATTCAGCAATGTTGACGTAAATGTTTGTTCAGGAACCAGGCTGATCAACCAGGCTGTGACTCATACGTCAGGCTGCGAGCAGCCGCGTCCAACAGCCTGGTTGATCAGTCCGGCAACCAGGAGGCCTGGTCGACGACCGGGCCGCGGGGACGCTAAGCCCCGGAAGCACCTCAAGGTAACCTCAAGGTAAGGGAGGACGAATGATGGACTCTCTCTACCAGCCTTTGTACACGAGGACTCACCTGTCCTCGGAAGCCTCCTGGGGGCTGACTCACCTGTCCTCGGAAACCTCCTGGGCGCTGACTCACCTGCCCTCGGAAGCCTCCTGGGCGCTGACTCACCTGCCCTCTGAAGCCTCCTGGGCGCTGACTCACCTGTCCTCGTAAACCTCCTGGGCGCTGACTCACCTGTCCTTGGAAACCTCTTGGGGGCTGACTCACCTGTCCTCAGAAGCCTCCTGGGCGCTGACTCACCTGTCGTCGGAAGCCTCCTGGGCGCGCGATCTGGGATCGGGATGATTTCGCTTGGGTCGTACGGCCATCTTGTGACGCGCCGCGGAGTTATCGAGAAGTTCTGTACCGGTTTCATCTCCCTCCAGTCGTGGCCGCCTGTGGGGGGCGGAGATCCCGTTAATGTGGGGGGCGGAGGACCCCTTAGTATAGGGGGTTAATAAGAATTAATCAATCCTTAACAGCTATACACCCCCTCTCCCCACAGAAGGGGCCTCGTAGCCTGGTGGATAGCGCGCAGGACTCGGAATTCTGTGGCGCGGGTTCGATTCCCGCACGAGGCAGAAACAAATGGGCAAAGTTTCTTTCACCCTGAATGCCCCTGTTACCTAGCAGTAAATAGGTACCTGGGAGTTAGTCAGCTGTCACGGGCTGCTTCCTGGGGGTGGAGGCCTGGTCGAGGACCGGGCCGCGGGGACACTAAAGCCCCGAAATCATCTCAAGATAACCTCAAGATAACAGCATCAAGAACTACAAGGCAATATTTCATGCCAGGTTGAATAGGTCTATTATACTGCGGTCAATATCAGGTTGAATGTATATTTTGTGTATTGTATTTTTGCAAAATGGCGCCCCGGTGGAACTGTGACGTCACATCCGTCAGCGACGCTTGGCGTCACGTGACCTGGAAGATCGACTGGGCGCTCTATGTTCACCAGTTAAAGTCTTCACTAGTGCCATGGATCTATGGCAGAACCATATGACAATGGTTGTTGACATGACTGAGCACGTGACAATGGCACCACGTGGTGTAGAGCAGGCCCCCCCCCCCCCCTTGAAGGATTCGAACTCGGTCAGCCAGGGCCTCAGCATAGAGACCCTGGCTGACCGGTTTTGAATCCTTCAGGGGGTAAAGATTTTTCTGATGTATGCATGTATGTATTTGTGTAAATATGTCTGTGTACATATATGAACATATGTATTCACCTAGTTGTGTTTGCGGGGGTTGAGCTTTGCTCTTTCGGCCCGCCTCTCAACTGTCAATCAACTGTTTACTAACTACTTCCCCCCCCCCCCCCCCACACACACACACACAGAAAGCAGCCCGTGACAGCTGACTAACTCCCAGGCACCTATTTACTGCTAGGTAACAGGGGACATTCAGGGTGAAAGAAACTTTACCCATTTGTTTCTGACTGGAGCCGGAATCGAACCCGAACCACGGAATTACGAGTCCTGCGCGCTATCCACCAGGCTACCAGGCCCCCCGTGTGTATGTATGAACGTGTAAATGCATATAATATATATATATATATATATATATATATATATATATATATATATATATATATATATATATATATATATATATATATAGTAACCACCGACACAAATCACCTAACTATCGAACTACTCACCTAACAGCAGCAGCAGAAGTTGTTAAGAGGGAGTGAAGTGTGTGTGAGTGTGTGTGGTGTGAGTGTGTGTGTGTGGTGTGGAGCAGAACACAGTACTGTGCGGGAGAGTGAACAGTGTATCGTGCACAGCACAGCCACGTGGGAGGCCGGGCAATTCTACCCTCCCAGGCACCCGCGTGGGAGGTAACGAGGGAGGGAAGGAGTGAGAGAAAGAGGGAGAGAAGGAGGGAGAGAAGGAGAGAGAAGGTGTCGTATGAGGGAGTTAACACCACGAAGCAAATGTATCTTAACCCTCTAAATACAATATTCACTAATACAGTATACACCAATACAGTGTACACCAATACAGCATACACCATAACAGTATACCCCCAATACAGCATACGCCATAATAGTATACCCCCAATACAGCATACGCCATAACAGTATACCCCCAATACAGCATACACCATAACAGTATACCCCCAATACAGCATACACCATAACAGTATACCCCCAATACAGCATACACCAATGCAGTATATACTACAATATATATATATGCCTCAATATAAAATCCGCCAACACAGTATGATTTATTGGTTTATATAGTAGAGAAGATTACATAAAGCTTACATAATAGAGCCAGCTCTAGGAGCCCAGGCTTCAGTAGACGGTGGCAGAGCCTACACTGCTCTAAGGCTCTATACACTACATGCTGTTACGTTAGTGATAACACAGAGCTGCGGGCTCTTGTACGTGAGAGAACACGTGACAACTGTGGGAACTGAACACCTTGATGTATGTCTCTGTCTGTCTGTCTGTCTGTCTGTCTGTTTGTCTGTCTGTCTGTCTCTCTCTCTGTCTCTCTCTCTCTGTCTCTCTCTCTCTCTCTCTCTCTCTCTCTCTCTCTCTCTCTCTCTCTCTCTCTCTCTCTCTCTCTCTCTCTCTCTCTCTCTCTCTCTCTCTCTCTCTCTCTCTCTCTGTCTCTCTGTCTCTCTCTCTCTTATCCAGCTCTCATTATCTCTCATCTATTGGTTTCCTGCATCTCCCTCATCGTTCCCGGCGTGTTCAGTTTAACGAGGACTCTCACTCAGGTAAATACAGGTGCAAATGGGCTACTCAGCCCCTTCACCTCTGATATACGGTCCAATAACCCACCCCCCCTTGCTTCTCGCCCAAGTTACAGCATGTATATCATACACACACCCACTCACTATACATAATGTATTTCCTATACATCACCTTTCATTACACATACACCAGGCAGCTGTATGTATTGATTCAGTTAATGAGCTCTGTCACCGAGAAGTATATCTAGCATATACACTGAGAGTATACTTTAGTCTTGGACTATGTTCAGGATTAAAATATACTTGCTGGTTGGTCTCTGTGGTGCAGTGGTAAAACACTCGACCGGTTCTTCGCGAGCGCTGGGTTCGTATCCTGGCCGGGGAGGATTGACTGGGTGCTGATCCTTAGCAGTAGCCTCTGTTCACCCAGCAGTGAATGGGTACCTGGTTGTTAAACGATTGGGCGGGTCGTATTCAGGGCAAAAATTAGGATTAAGAACCTGCCCAAAAGGCTAAGCGTACTAGTGACTGTACAAGAATGTAACAACTCTTGTATATATAAATAAAGAACTAATCTAGCGTAGTGGGCCCCAACTCCAAAACAATATCGCATATATATTTACTAACTTGAAGCCTAACATATTTATTTATTTACATATTTATTACAAAAAAGCATGAATTTATTAATGATATCGAAAAGCTCCGTCTAAAGTCCAACCCACGATTTTTAACTTGCGTGACATCAAGTCCTGTGACGTCCTCATCCTGTACTAATCTTGTAATAAGAAGTCACTTTTTTTTAATTATATATACAAGAGTTCTTACATTTTTGTACAGCCACTAGTACGCGTAGCGTTTTGGGAAGGTCCTTAATCCTATGTTCCCCAGAATATGACCCCGCCAAATCGTTTAACAACCAGATACCCATTTTACTGTTGGGTAAACAGAGGCTACAGTTAAGGATTGAAGCCCAGTAAATCCTCCCCATCTAGGATACGAACCCAGGACAAAGCGCTTGCGAAACGCCAAACGAGCGTCTTACCACAACACCACGAACACTGCTGTTACTCATTTCTCGGTCCTTCAAACCGAACACCGCTAAATTCTTCCTGATCTATTAATCCTTCAGTCCACAACCATTAATCCGTGAATCCATTCTACTCACTTGTGGGGGCTGGACTTGTCCACGAGAATGACTTTCTGTCCGGCCACAACGGCCAAACCCTCACTGTCATCGGGCGAGTAGTCTTCGTTCACGAGGTATGTGGCAACTGTGGTCGTCTGCTGCTCCTCTTGCTGCTAGAAAACGGGAAATAGATCAGAGAACGGCGCGGCGGAAGAACTCCATAGAAAATGGATTTAAGGACTGACTGCGATAATTCAAGACGATGAGGTCTTGAATTATCTATAGATAATTCAATGGCTATGCTAATTATACAGTGTCAATATAGTATAAAGAAATATATTAATTCTTTGAAAATATTTGCATGTTATTGCAAGAAATATTATATAACGTTAAATATAAATCATATTAACAATAGAATACTCACCAGAGAAGACGCTGGGCTAAAATAAATAGAAATATATACACTGTGAAGTATACTTATCTTCTGGGTATGCTGAGAGTATACTCTTGTCCTGGACTATGTTCAGGACCAAAGTATACTTGCGGGTTGGTCAGGAGGTTGTGGTGGTGGCCTTAATAACCCTCCAGAGGATAACAGGCTTTAATAACCCTCCAGAGGTTATCAGGCCTTAATAACCCTTCAGAGGTTATCAGGCTTTAATAACCCTCCAGAGGTTATCAGGTCTTAATAACCCTCCAGAGGTTATCAGGCTTTAATAACCCTCCAGAGGTTATCAGGTCTTAATAACCCTCCAGAAGTTATCAGGCCTTAATAACCCTCCAGAGGTTATCAGGCTTTAATAACCCTCCAGAGGTTGATAGACCTTAATAACCCTCCAGAGGTTGATAGACCTTAATAACCCTCCAGAGGTTGATAGACCTTAATAACCCTCCAGAGGTTGATAGACCTTAATAACCCTCCAGAGGTTGATAGACCTTAATAACCCTCCAGAGGTTGATAGACCTTAATAACCCTCCAGAGGTTGATAGACCTTAATAACCCTCCAGAGGTTGATAGACCTTAATAACCCTCCAGAGGTTATCAGGTCTTAATAACCCTCCAGAGGTTATCAGGCCTTACACTCCACACCCAAGAAGAGAATTATACTGTATTCATTAATAACTATAATTATGTTATATGTATATAGATTAGTATTATTACTTTGATATAATTATGGCCTAAATTTGTGTAGCTGAAAACTAGTGATAGAAAACAGTGAAACGAGAGACAAACAACACTTGTTTAGAGGCAAACACCATCACACACACATGTAAAGATTGTCAAACAAACAAACAAACAAACACTCCTCTCAGCAACAAGGACAATAAATCTAAGCTTTAGTAAATAAAACTCCTTATTTTTTTGCTTTTAGTAAATAACTTTCGAAAACTCGCTCCATGTTTCAGTTTGTTAATTAAACTAATTATCAACGCACAATTACCTTTTGGTAAACAACAAACAACAAACAGCAAACAAAACCATTAGCAACTTACCTTAACAAGTCGCTCGTGTAGCATTGTCTTCACCAACAATTCTTGTTTACTAATTTATTAAAGAATTACTTATAAAAACTATGAATTCTGCCGTCTATTAATCTGTAATGTGTAATAATATTTACTTTTCTATAAAAGTAATATCATCAGTAAAACTGATGATATTGTAAATTTGGAAAGGCAAGTCAATTATAAAAAAAATCGACTAATTGCGACTGCAAATCTTATCATCGTATCTATTTTGGGCAACAACACTAAAATTTCTTTGTAAATGAATCAAATACTTTTAATAACAAATCAGGAGCTTGATTTTTTTTTATATTAAATTCGTATGTCAGGTGTTTATTAGCAAAAAAAAAAAATAGCGTCATTAACTTTTAGAACAACATACAACCCGCTCTCGCACTATCTTACAGTCAATATTGACTTATTAAATATGTGCATATGTGACATACTAAACATACTAGTTTACCTTGAAAAGCTTCAAGGTAAAAATAAGATGCTTATCTTAACATACTAAGAAGGTTAGGTAAGGTCGGTGTTTTCTATGAAGCTTTTTAAGGTAAACTAGTATGTTTAGTATGTCACATATGCACGTATTTAATAAGTCAATATTGACTATACGAAAGTGCGAGAACGGGTTGCAACATAATACTAATTATGTGTATACGTTTGTTTACACTAAATTGACCAATTTCCCTTCAAACTGTCCTCAGTGGCTCAAATAACGAGCCAATAAAGGGAGTACCTAAGCAGCTGGAAACAGAAACCATTGAAAATCAAACTCTCATTACAATTTCTTCCCTTTAATGTGTCAAAACTTACACGAAAAGTGACCTGAAATGTCTACACACAACAGTGTGAACATTTCTGGCTAGGTATACACATCCGAACCTATACATGAGCACAAATGTATTTATACACCACGTGTGCATACATGTATACAGGCGCCCATACATACCTACACATGTGCACATACATATTCATGCGCGACAGCCTACATATATATATATACGTAAGTTCACGTACATATGTGGCTTTACAACAATACCCGAAGACTGACGATAAGAATCATACAATAGATAGATAGACGATAATAATTATACAATAGGTAGATGGACGATAATAATTATGCAATAGGTAGATGGACGATAATAATTATACAATAGGTAGATGGACGATAATAATCATACAATAGGTAGATGGACGATAATTATACAATAGGTAGATGGACGATAATAATCATACAATAGGTAGATGGACGATAATCATACAATAGATAGATGGACGATAATAATTATACAATAGGTAGATGGACGATAATAATTATACAATAGGTAGATGGACGATAATAATTATACAATAGGTAGATGGACGATAATAATTATACAATAGGTAGATGGACGATAATAATTATACAATAGGTAGATGCACGATAATTATACAATAGGTAGATGGACGATAATAATTATACAATAGGTAGATGGACGATAATTATACAATAGGTAGATGGACGATAATAATTATACAATAGGAAGATGGACGATAATTATACAATAGGAAGAGACAAAGGTGTAGTCATCTGCTCTTTATTAAAAAAACATGTTTTTGAGGGAATATGGAAATGTTTGGATGAATCAGTGACGTCATATTCATCAGTGACGTCATATTCATCAGTGACGTCATATTCATCAGTGACGTCATATTCATCAGTGACGTCATATTCATCAGTGACGTCGTGGTGACGTCGTGAGCTTTTCATTGATTACTCGAATTAGCAACATTAGACAACGCTTCCTTAAGCTTTAGCTCCTTCAAGCTGCAGCTAAGCACTGAGACGTTGAACAATTTGGCACGTCCTCGCCCATCCAAAAACTGCATCTTCTCGAATTTAAAGACAATTAAATATTAAAATTTCGTGTATAATTAGGCCTAGGGGGCGGTTAAGTCAGGTGAACTGACCTCGTTGGCAAATATTTCAACCCCTACGACCGACTCAAACGCTATATTAATATACGTTATCGTAATCTGTAATAAAATATATATTATCTCGAATATAAGTGAATAATTGTGTATAATTCTGTGTATAGTTAAGCCTAGGTTATAGATTAGGTGGTTTGAACCTGTTGGCAATTATTTGTGGGCGTAGAATTGACAGAGGGGCGCTTTGACAGAGGGGCGCTTTGACAGAGGGGCGCTTTGACAAAGGGGCGCTTTGACAGAGGGGCGCTTTGACAGAGGGGCGCTTTGACAGAGGAATACTTTGACAGAGGAATACTTTGACAGAGGAATACTTTAACAGAGGGGCGCTTTGACAGAGGAATACTTTAACAGAGGGGCGCTTTGACAGAGGAATACTTTGACAGAGGAATACTTTGACAGAGGAATACTTTGACAGAGGAATACTTTGACAGAGGAATACTTTGACAGAGGAATACTTTGACAGAGGAATACTTTGACAGAGGAATACTTTGACAGAGGAATACTTTGACAGAGGAATACTTTGACAGAGGAATACTTTGACAGAGGAATACTTTGACAGAGGAATACTTTGACAGAGGAATACTTTGACAGAGGAATACTTTAACAGAGGGGCGCTTTGACAGAGGACACAAAGTAACAGAGGAACACTTAGAGAAAGGGGAGCTGGAACATGTGAGCTTGGAACAGGTCTCTGACACCGAGGATGACCACACCTTTGGCACCTGTGTAACAGCCTAGTTTATCTTGTTTGAATGTTGACAGAATCACAATATGATATGTTAAGACTTCCCCATACCTACATATTAACATTTTACATATATATATATATATATATATATATATATATATATATATATATATATATATATATATATATATATATACATATATACATAGAAGCAAACTAAAGAAGCTGTATTGTAATTTTTCGAGTGACGTCATGAAGTTATTCAACCAATTAGCAGTTTGCATGACGTCATTACATGACACAAACCCATTTCTTTACTTCATACGTAATTAAAGACCAAAATCAAGTACATGAACTGTCTTATACAGCTTGTTTAGTTGAGAATAAGAAACAATACTCGGAGAGATTCGAAACAAAACAAGAATAACAAAAAACAAAGTAATCGTGAATCATTTTGTATATATATAATGCCACAATTGGTGGAACTATTTACTAGAAAGAAAAGAAAATAATAACATTAATTACACTAAATCAACTTCCTAAACCAACTCAAAATTGTCTCATGTTTGATAACTTCAGTTACAAATAAGTGAATATTTATTTTGATATTGAAATAGACGGATAATTTTGATAAGAGGTGAGTGTAAAAGTCTCCAGTATTCGTTCATCTCATTTAAAAAAAAAAAAGTGAACAATGTAATTTATTAACTGAAAACAATGAGAAAATGAACAATTATCAAATACAACATTGAACAACAATTATTTGCCAAAAATATATAATAATATTAATGATAATGTTATATTTACATATAAAAATTTGTTAATTTAAAAACCATCTTCTATAGTTTATATTCTAAGTTTGTCTAAATATATATTTTTTTTCAAATATTGTGAAGTATTTCAGATCATCTAACACATTAATGTATATACTTTTCTGTTTAAATAATTATATACATTTACATTTTCTAATAGATGTGAAATGTTCCAGAATATCTATGATACATTTGAAGTTCATTTAGATTTTGTTTAAACATATTTTGAAGTTTGTTCTCCGTTTATTTTAATATCACTTTTGTTCATGTACAGATTGTGTGAACCTGCTCAAGCATGAACATTTACTCAACCCAAGGGATCATGAACATTATGTTCGTGAATGTTTGCTTGTTTAATGACCCCGGTGGAAATCCGATCACCTACGGAAGGAAATCCGGTGGAAATCCGTTCACCTACAGAAGGAAATCCGGTGGAAATCCGTTCACCTACGGAAGGAAATCCGGTGGTAATCCGTTCAGCCTGAATTGCTGACGTTCTTATGAACTACTGATGATTAGGTTGACCTTCTGATCACTCATCGGCTACTCATCACCCATCGTTCCCAGTGGCTTGTTGAGGTATTTCTGAGCTAAGATGGTGATTCGGTTCCGCTCTTCTTGCCGGGGTGTTAGACTCCTGCTGGTGCGACTGTCCTCCTCGTCGATGTCCGGCAGGAGGCTGTTGTGAGTCGCCACGGACCGTCCGACGCTCTGGCGTCCGGACCCGAGTCCGCTCGACGATGCGGGGACATGGAAGCCTCCTGTGGGCGGGACGGGGTTTGGGTTGACTCTGTAGGCGCTAGAATACCCACCTCCGAGGTTGCCGTCATAGCTTCCACCGACGTCGTAGCTCCCCCCATATTTTCCACCGGCGTCGAAGCTGTTGCCATAGCCCCCACCGGCGTCGTAGTTGTTGCCATAGCTTCGTCCAGCGTCATAGCTGTTGCCATAGGTTCCTCCGACGTCGTAAGTGCTGCCATAGCTTCGTCCGGCATCATAGTTGTTGCCATAGCTTCGTCCGGCGTCGTAACTGCTGCCATAGCCTCCACCTGAAGCATAGTTGCCACCGTATCGGCCACCACCGCCATAGCCAGTGCCATATCTGCTGCCATACCCTCCGTCGGTGTCATATCCTCTAGGGCCACCGTAACTTGTGTCATTTCCTGCTCCGTAGTTGCTTCTGTAACCGGTGTAGTCTTGGTTACAACCGTCCAGCGCGGCACTGTAGGCCGGTGGACGACGCTGCTGCGGACTGTAACCGCTCATCAGAGTAGAGTCGTACCTGTCTGTCAGGCTGAGGTCTTGTCTAGCCCGTCCGTAAGGGTCCTGTGACGCCCTGCCGTAAGATTCCTGTGGAACTCTACTATAAGAATCCTGCAGAACTCTACTGTAAGGGTCCTGTGAAGCTCTTCCGTAAGGATCTTGTAGAGGACTGCTGTAAGGATCCTGCGAAGCTTTTCCATAAGGATCCTGTGACGCCCTGCCCTGTGAATCTTGCAAATCTCTCGCGTACGGATCAGCGGGACCTCTACCATAGGGATCTTCTGAAACTCTTTCGTAAGATTCTGTAAAAGTTCGCCGGTGCGGGGCCTGAGTTCGATCCTCAGGGTTCTGGCGGTCCTGCGAGGCCCTAGGAGCTGCCAGGTCGCCATCTTGGTCTACCCAGCCCTTACCTGACGGCAGTAGTGCCCTGCTGCTGCCCTCTTGTAGCTGCCTTCCGCGGGTGCCGCGCGGCGCTGCCCTCCGGAGATCGAGTAATGGATCACTTTGGTTCTGAATCACTTGAGCTTCCCGCGCTCTCTTTTCCATGTACCGCTGAAGAGCCCCGCCGGGCCGGCCCACCTGGGGAACCGGTTCTGGGGGTTCCTGCACCTGTTCCGGCTCCTGCGGCCGGATGGGTTTCCGTCTGGTTGGGACAGGAGAGAGGATGGGATCTTCGTCTGGTGTGACGGGACGGCGGGAAGACCGCGTAATCTGATTTTCCCGCGCCATATTGCTTTCAGGGGCGTAGGATCCCTCGTGGCCCCTGAACCCTGAGGGCCCCTGGAGGGCCCTGGGCCCTGAGAGGTCGTCCTCAGGGTCCAGAGTGTCGTCCTCAGGGACGACCAGACGGTCCCTGCGGCCTGAAAGAGGCTGTGGAGAGCGTTCCCTGAGGTCTGTGGCTGCTCTGTGTGTCCCTGTCAGGGGTGTGAAGTCCTCGTCATCCGCCGGCTCCCTGTCCCTAGTATCCGGCAGGCTGGATACGAAATCCCTCGTCTGGCCGACGTGCCGCGACCAGGCGCTGTTCGGAGGTCGGTAACCGAACTCCCGACGTGTCGAGAAGTTGGTGTACTTATCCAGAAGCTTCGCGACGGTGTCGGAACGACACAACGGCGTCGGCTCCGACACTTCATCCAACACGACGGGATTACAGGGCATCAGGGCGCTGTAGGTCGTTCCGTAGTCATCCAGCTCCTCCCGCGTGGGACGACGGTAAATGAAGCTTCCAGCATCAATGCCCGCGAGATCGGTCGCGCCGCGAGACGACCGCCGCTGCGCGTTGGAGGGAAGTTCGAAGTCGTCGAAGTCGCTGAGGGCCTGAGAGCCGCGCCTCTGCGGGGTGTAGTCGCCGTAGCCGTTGAGACCTATCCGGTCGTTCCAGACGCTGGAGCTGGTCCTGGAAGAACGCCGATACGACAGCATGTCGTCGAGGTCGCTGTTGATGCCGTCGTTGTAGGAGAGTCTGGTGGGCCCCGACGACGGCAGCAGCGACGTGTAGAGGAGTTCGCGGGCGTTGGACGACCGTCGTTCACCCAGCATCACCATGCTGAACTGCTCTCCGGAGATGGACCTCTGTTGATACCAGATATGGTTACCGGGGCGATGCTGGCCCGGTCATACTAACCCGGTATATCCGGTCATACTGGCCCGGTATATCCGGTCATACTAGCCCGTACAGAAGGCAAAATACAGAGAAGGCTAGAGAGGTGTAGAAGAGAAGGATAAGGGTGGGGATGGAAGCGGATGGGTGGGATAGGAGGTGGACGATGGCTGCCACCAGCAGCTCTGACACCACTTTTGATACGCCAGCTGCCACCCCAACTGAGGCTCCTACAGGCTGCAAAAACCAGTGGCATGTAGTCGTCATCTTCCTCACACACCACACACACACATGCACACACACGCACACACACGCACATGCACACACACGCACACGCACACACACGCAATGTCCAATGTGCATTTCGATGTGATTGTATTGACTGGGATTCAGGGCTATGGACCATTTAGCAACTAATCCAAAATCAACTTATCTGATTATATTATTATTATTAACATCTTTATTGATTCTTGTGGAATGTAAATAATAAGGAAATGGAACGGTGGTAAGACGTAATTAATGCTTCCTCACATTACAATCAAAACTTTAATTATTTACAGTGTTAAATTGTTGTGTCAATTTTCATCAACATAATATATCAAATTTCTCATAACGTAACGGAGAAGACTATTAATCAAACAGCTTTATCATTCGTCTGGACAATTCTTAGGTCGCTCTTTACACAGATTGAAAATTAGGCAAACTTTAAAATGAGTTTACTAAACTTCCTATTTAATCGTTGCCTTGCGGGGTTGAATGTAGACACAGTAGGCACTTCTGTATATTTATTGACTGAGACAACAAGGTGTATATCTGGCCAGCCGAGGTCCACCTACTCTGGGTCTGTCGGGAGAACTCAGGCTGCTGGGAGTATGGCTGGTGACTGTCTGTCTGGCATGACGTCAGAGGCCTACTCGCCTGTGATTGGTTATGTCTCAACGAACATTCAATTTGAGTATAACACCGCTCGGACACGCTACCAAGTCGACGTCCCTTGTCGACAAGCTCTGGCTACCTATATAGTTACAATGATACTGAAAGGACCTCGGTGGCATTCAATAATGGCTTACATGTGAAATTTGCATAATAATCATAGAAAGAAGATCAGGTGTGAAAAATCATAGTAACAATGCTTTAATTAAACCAGAGTATTAAGAACATGTGTATGTCTACTTATCAGATATGAACAATATAACTCAAGGTATTGCCTAAACAAAATTATTAACATGTGTCAATGGCATGTGCTTGAAAACCATACAAAATTATACAATTATTGCATTAATGGAACAAAGTTCTGACCTAACAACCACAAATGAATTTTAAGATTAGATAATGTGGATTTGTTGACAAATTTTGTGGATACTGAGAAAGGGAACAAACATTTGCTTGTAATGGTCGATAATTTTTCACGGTTTTGCGAACTAGTTCCTATCCCGAACAAAACAGCAGAAACTATAGCCAGTGCATTCCATGACCAAATAATTTGTAGATATAGTATGCCTAAAGTAATCCTTTCAGATTATGGTCCAGAATTCAGTAATAGTATTTTAACTAGCTTGTGTGATTTATATAACATCAAAAAATGTAGCATCATGCCTTATCATCCAGCAAGTAATGGACTAGCCGAACGTACTAACAGGAAAGTGTTAGATGCCTTGAGAGTCACGTTGAATTTTGATAACAACAATTGGGATGATTTTATACCCTTAATTCAGTGTGCTATAAATTCTTCAATTAATGTTTCTACGGGTGATACACCCGTAGAAACAGCCACCGTAGAAACAAACAGCAACACAGTCACCAGCCATGCTCCCAGCAGCCTGAGTTCTCCCGACAGACTCAGAGTAGGTGGACCTCGGCTGGTGACTGTCTGTCTGGCATGACGTCAGAGGCCTACTTGCCTGTGATTGGTTATGTCTCAACGGACATTCAATTTGAGTATAACTTGAGTATAACTTGAGTATTGAGTATATTGAGATATTGATCATTTAAACTGTTATAACCACAGTGTAACAGCCTTACAACTTCTCTCTTCCCTTAGCTGATGTTAAACCTTTACCCGCAATAATTTTCACAGAAACACGATCCGCGAATCGCTTTACAACCAGGTTCCCCATTTACTGCTGGGTAAAGAGGGGCGCACACGTCAGGGGTTCAATACCCAATCGTCTTACCCTTGCCCCTACTGTCAGCTGTCACCTTCTACACCAAGCATCACACCAGAGAAGCCGCTGGCGCTCGGGCTCACCATAGCCCGTGCTACTTGGAACTTGTTCCGAGAAGCTGAATCTATAACAACATCGTCTACGAGGCCACCAATACAACCCAAGTCTCACCACAACAAATTTGAAAATAAAAATTGAAAATCTATAAATATAGTGAGACTCCGCGACTGACGTCTGCTCTTGGGAAATAGCGAGCATAAGATTACACTAACATTCACTTCTTGGGGAGCAAATATTCTTGCTTTCTGGTCAAATGTTTTTAACAAGATTTTGACGGAGTTCACGAAATTGTATTTCATCAACTAAGAAGATTTGGCGCTACTAAAGAGCCCAGAGCCCCCAACGGCAGTGTGCTTTTGTGTTGAACGTTATGAATGAAACATTGCAAGTTGCACAGAAAGCCGCAGCAGTAAATGGAAATTCAAACTGATATTTAACTAACTACATTTCTACTTGGCATATAGTTGTTCCGATCTCTATATAAAGGCAGGTCAGGCAGCCAGAGCAGGGGAGGTCAGGCAGAGGTCAAGCAGACAGAATAGTAACTAATTAGGGGTTTAGAAGGTGTCGTAAAGTCTAAGATCTCGTGAACTAAGACCTCCTGAAGATCTCTAAGACCCCTGAAGGTCTAAGATCTCGTGAACTAAGACCTGAAGATCTCTAAGACCCCTGAAGGTCTAAGGTCTCGTGAGCTAAGTCTTGCTTCAGAGCTGATGGTAGACCCCAGAGAATCTTGGCCCAAATTGGGTAACAGAAAATAAGAATTGGGTTTCTCGCTATTTCTACGTTTTTTTTTTTTGTGAAGGAGATTTGCATAAAGCTGACTTGAGTTAGCTATTAGTTAGTAGCATAAGTTAGTGATTAACGAGCCTGAAGCGGTCGGAATTAAGGAAAGAAAATGCTTTAATAGGTTCTACCCGACGTAGAAACTCGCAGCTATTGCATTAATTTAAATAAATCATACCTGAATTAAAATAAAAAAAATAAAAACCACGGGAAAATGAATAAAATGTTTAAAACAAATGGATTATATTACAGGGTTTTAATATGAAAAAAGGGGCAACAAGACTTCTTCTTAAAGAAGACTTTAAGACGTAATTCATTTGCTACCGACGCACACGACGCCGAGTCGGCTGACGACGACGTCATTACCGACGCGCGACTAGACGTATATGTCTCCCGGAATTAAACGAAGGGGTAGTCGTGCAACGTCGCCTCCTCCGACGCACGACGACGCACGACGACTACCACAAGCAACACTACGCTTCCCGTCGTTAAACGTAAGTTTTAACGTCGAGACGCAAACTGGCGATATTGGTTCACTCCTTAAACACGCCATCTTAAGGATTATATATATTAAACAACTGTCAGGTAAGGAGGTAATTGATCATTTCTTCACATAATTGGCACACTAACTTGGCTCGAGTCTTGGAATGAGTTAAAGGTAATAATCAAGTTGTCATGTATTTTCTTCTCACTAGGAAGACATTTTCACGACGTTTCGGTCGTCCTGAGACCCTGACCAAGTCGTAGTGAGGGAGAGAGGAAGAGGGAGAGACGACACGACGGAAGAGGAGAGAGGGAGAAAGTGGTGAAGAGTCATTAAACCCGAGATAAAACATGTCTTCATTTAAGGTTTAAGGTGGTCCCCCATGCCTTAGCTTCATATATGTACTCGTAGCTTCATATATGTACTCGTAGCTTCATATATGTACTCGTAGCTTCATATATGTACTCGTAGCTTCATATATGTACTCGTAGCTTCGTATATGTACTCGTAGCTTCATATATGTACTCGTAGCTTCATATATGTACTCGTAGCTTCATATATGTACTCGTAGCTTCATATATGTACTCGTAGCTTCATATATGAACTCGTAGCTTCATATATGTACTCGTAGCTTCATATATGTACTCGTCTAGTTGTACTTGCGGGCGGCGGGTTGAGCTCTGGCTCTTTGGTCCCGCCTCTCAACTGTCAGTCAACTGGTGTTTGACAGGTTCATTAATAAGGTGTGTTGGGTTACTTGTTTTAGTCAGGCTATTGTGACTTGTTGACTGTATATGTTGTGTGTGTGTGTGTGTTTGTGTGTGTGTGTGTGTGTGTGTTTGTGTGTGTGTGTGTGTGTGTGTGTGTGTGTGTGTGTGTGTGTGTGTGTGTGTGTGTGTGTGTGTTTGTGTGTGTGTGTGTGTGTGTGTGTGTGTGTGTGTGTGTGTGTGTGTGTGTGTGTGTGTGTGTGTGTTTGTGTGTGTGTGTGTGTGTGTGTGTGTGTGTGTGTGTGTGTGTGTGTGTGTGTGTGTTTGTGTGTTTGTGTGTGTGTGTGTGTGTGTGTGTGTGTGTGTGTGTGTGTGTGTGTGTGTGTGTGTTTGTGTGTGTGTGTGTGTGTGTGTGTGTGTGTGTGTGTGTGTGTGTGTGTGTGTGTGTGTGTGTGTGTGTGTGTGTGTGTAGAGTAAATGTTGTCACCCAACAGGTGAGCGGGTAATTGGGTTGTTAAGGCCGACCTGAGAGACTCGTAGAGACAGCGCGCGAGTGCGCGCGCGTGGAAAGCACTACACACCCACACGTACACACGCACACACGCAACAACACCCGAAAACGATTGTATACAATATATCAGAACATTATACACTACAGTTTTCAGGTGAAGGATATACACGAAAACTTTATTTTTTTAATACATTTATACATATATATATATATATATATATATATATATATATATATATATATATATATATATATATATATATATATATATATATATATATATATATAGTTTGTAAATAATAAAAGTAACAACATTTACAACAAAAAGGTATTCGTCTCTAGGTGTGGCACCTTGGCACTACAAGATGGGCACCTTGGCACTGCAAGATGTGGCACCACCGCCTGGCCAGACATACAAGAAAATACAATAATACAATGCCTCAAAATACAATGCCTCATTGCCAAGAAAACTATCTGCGTAATTCCTCCCTCCCTTGGCACTTGGATAACGCCAGCTCATTGGTGGACTCTAGCCAGCTGGACTGTGATTGGACGAGAGCATAATAACCCGCTTGCTGATTGGCTGACAGGATTGTTTGGCGACCCGTAATTGGTCAGATGTTTTCCCCCAGTTGTTAGCAATGAGGTGGTTGGGGTTTATTTTTAAGGTGAGGCATTTTTGAAGACATTTCGAGATTTGGTTAACTATTGTGTCATGTGTGTGTGTGTCAGGTCTTGTATTGTGTCATGTGTGTGTGTGTCAGGTCTTGTATAGTGTCATGTGTGTGTGTCAGGTCTTGTATAGTGTCATGTGTGTGTGTGTCAGGTCTTGTATAGTGTCATGTGTGTGTGTGTCAGGTCTTGTATAGTGTCATGTGTGTGTGTGTCAGGTCTTGTATAGTGTCATGTGTGTGTGTGTCAGGTCTTGTATAGTGTCATGTGTGTGTGTGTCAGGTCTTGTATTGTGTCATGTGTGTGTGTGTCAGGTCTTGTATAGTGTCATGTGTGTGTGTGTCAGGTCTTGTATAGTGTCATGTGTGTGTGTGTGTCAGGTCTTGTATAGTGTCATGTGTGTGTGTGTCAGGTCTTGTATAGTGTCATGTGTGTGTGTGTCAGGTCTTGTATAGTGTCATGTGTGTGTGTGTGTCAGGTCTTGTATTGTGTCATGTGTGTGTGTGTCAGGTCTCTGACACACACATGACTGAAGGAGCGAGAGAGAGTAACATAGCTACGAAAATATATATTGACATATATATTCCTTTTATAACACAATATATTCCCTTTATAACACAATATATTCCTTTTATAACACAATATATTCCCTTTATAACACAATATATTCCCTTTATAACACAATATATTCCCTTTATAACACAATATATTCCCTTTATAACACAATATATTCCCTTTATAACACAATATATTCCCTTTATAACACAATATATTCCCTTTATAACACAATATATTCCCTTTATAACACAATATATTCCCTTTATAACACAATATATTCCCTTTATAACACCACCACAACAACAATACGTCTTTGGCAAACACAACAAGGGAAAGAATTTGTTATTACCTAACATTACCTCTCCTAGCCAAGCTAGAGAGAGAGAGAGAGGCAAGGTTCGATTCCCCCTTCTGGAATCGAACCTGAGACGCAGAATATCATCTGACAGATCAGTATACTCTAACCCCTCAGCCAGCAATTGCCTAAAAGGGTTGGGGGGGACCACTGAAGCTTTACACACACAGTTGACACTGAGTGCGAGCCCCTAGCATAGTCTAGGAGTTACTGAATTGTTTGTGCCTGGTATAGACCACGAGTGTTGCTGGGTGGTGGAGAGTCTCACGATTCTCCAACACATTTACACACTCACTGGCTAAGTGGTTATAGTACTGAGCTGCACTGGCGACCCAGATTCGAATCACGGTGGGGTCAAGGAGTTTACATAGGCTTGGGCAGCAGTCAAGTTTCACTGCTTAGTCAAGCTGTTAGGTTGATAAAAGATTTTTCCCCGGGAAGACGTTTATTTTGGCGGGAAGTTCAAGTACCCCCAGATGGCTTAACCGCGTTGCCAAACGCATGATAAGTCTTGAGATAACTGTCCTCCTCTTTCTCTCCCACGTTGTCGAGAACGGCTTGTGTATTGACTAAAATATGGGTAAAAACATAATCTATAAATCTCTACAGTCCAATATGTGTGTTTCTTCAGCTGTGAGTTATTTCACCCATAAATTAAGGAGAAAGATTTGTTAACCTCAGCGTTTGGCAACTTGGCAGACCAGGATGCCACATGTACGAGACTTCCTTATGACACGTGTGTCTCACCTCTTAAGAATGCTTATTTTCACTTGAGAGAGAGAGAGCAAACACACGATTCGTAAATCTTGAATAAGAGATATGATTCTTGCAACTGTTACAATCATTAGTTTACGCAAGAAATGTTTTAAATATATTTAGAAAAAAACAGGAAGATTGGAAACTCAAAAAACAAGATGGCGGTGGCGAGCTGTCATGGCGGACACTGTAGTGAGAAGTGTCTGTCTCCCAGACACGTGGGAGGATTGGGAGACCTCCCTCGTGGCTCCCACACACGTGGGAGGACTGGGAGATCTCCCTAGTGTCTCCCCCACACGTGGGAGGACTGGGAGACCTCCCTCGTGGGTACCAGGCTGTTGGAAACTCAATAGCGATCCAATTCGAACATCCCGGAGGAGGGGAAATTGGAGTAAACGTCCTACTCCGAACCTAGAAGCGTTCGTAAGCGTCTATACCCAAGGCGTTCGAAACATTCCCCCCCCCCGAGGCGTTCGAAAGGTCAACCCCATCTCCCCGAGGTCTTGGAAACATTCCGGTCATGTGCCCGTCTCACCCCGCCGACCATCACAGTCTGCCAAAACCAACACTTTACCAGTGTGTCAAGTGGGCCACCGAGGCCTCTAAAGTGGCACCCCGCGTGTCCTACACCCCCCCCCCCACCAGCGGTGCCAGTGCCATATGGCACCCAACGTGATGGCCAGCCCGGCCCCCCAAGCACCACGTGTCCTCTGACCTGAGCTCCATATGACTTATCTTGAGGTTATCTTGAGATGATTTCGGGGCTTTAGTGTCCCCGCGGCCCGGTCCTCGACCAGGCCTCCACCCCGAGGAAGCAGCCCGTGACAGCTGACTATCTTATCTTGAGGTTATCTTGAGATGATTTCGGGGCTTTAGTGTCCCCGCGGCCCGGTCCTCCACCAGGCCTCCACCCCGAGGAAGCAGCCCGTGACAGCTGACTATCTTATCTTGAGGTTATCTTGAGATGATTTCGGGGCTTTAGTGTCCCCGCGGCCCGGTCCTCGACCAGGCCTCCACCCCCAGGAAGCAGCCCGTGACAGCTGACTATCTTATCTTGAGGTTATCTTGAGATGATTTCGGGGCTTTAGTGTCCCCGCGGCCCGGTCCTCGACCAGGCCTCCACGCCCCAGGAAGCAGCCCGTGACAGCTGACTAACTCCCAGGTACCTATTTTACTGCTAGGTAACAGGGGGCATAGAGTGAAAGAAACTCTGCCCATTGTTTCTCGCCGGCGCCTGGGATCGAACCCAGGACCACAGGATCACAAGTCCAGCGTGCTGTCCGCTCGGCCGACCGGCTCCCGGTCAGACCTAAGTTATATTTTGCACTGAAATGTCATTTGTAAACAAATTCACAAGGGCCGTGACGAGGATTCGAACCTGCGTCCGGGAGCATCCCAGACGCTGCCTTAATCGACTGAGCTACGACAGGGTCAAAAAAGCAGTTGAAACCAGAAGTTCTGCTGAACTTAGTTGGATCCTGCAGCCTCTCCGAGACACAAACCAGGGTTTTACACAACTCCCCCCTGCACTCGAGCTATGTTAATAGGCTATTGTGATTTCTCTGTGTGTAATTTAATTTGTATTTATATTTTTTGTCCTTTTAAGTGGTTGGGTCACCATTCCTTCCCCCCGTCCCATCCCAAATCCTTATCCTGACCCCTTCCCAGTGCTATATAGTCGTAATGGCTTGGCGCTTTTCCTATAAATTATTTTTATTTTTGTCCGTTTGTCGGGGGGACAGGAAGCCCGTGTGTGTATATATACGTTAGGTTTATATCGCAGTCCCCCTGAAGGTACAACTCACACAAGGTCGAAAATCGCTTATCAATAGACCGAATAGAAAACACAAGATAAATTGCTTTACTTTCCGCAAGATTCGAACACATTTCCGTACGTCCGGTTTCAATTAGAACGTCGCGTTGAGATGAACGAGTGAAAACCATGACTCATAACCCCCCCCCTTCCCTTACGAAACCTGTGTATCTTTCCTCAATTACTTTGGCTTAGTTTAGATTTCTGAAATAGTTGACGAAGGTGAACCAGGTTGTGTCTGACGATAATAACCCCAGGGTTGTTAAGCGCCCAATTAGCTCGGCATGTGTTCAATACCTACAAACTAACTCGAACAAACAAACAAACAAACAAACTCGACGGAGGCTGTACATGTTGTTGTTGTTGTTAAAGATTTAGCTACTTGGGATGAATTGTCCACGTAGCACGGGCTATGGCGAGCCCCGTAAAGAGGATGTACAGTGTGTGGAAATTTAAATACCTGTTGAGACGTGGCCCCAGAAATCCCCCCCCCCCCCCTTACGCCTCCCTTAGTGAGGTGTTTAGAGTTCCTTGTTTACTTCTTAACTGCTGGTGAGAGATATAGTCAAGACGGGACGGCTAATATTGCCCTTGTTGGAGGTGTTGAAGGTGTTGGAGGTGTTGGAGGTGTTGAGGGCGTACAACATGTGAGCTGCTCAGTCCCCCACCTTCACCTTATCTTACATCTCTTCCCAGAATTGTGTATAAGTGACTACCACAAAATCCATACAGTCTTTTTGCTCTGTCTCTCTCTCTCTCTCTCTCTCTCTCTCTCTCTCTCTCTCTCTCTCTCTCTCTCTCTCTCTCTCTCTCTCTCTCTCTCTCTCTCTCTTTCTCTTTCTCTTTCTTTCTCTCTCTCTCTCTCTCTCTCTCTCTCTCTCTCTCTCTCTCTCTCTCTCTCTCTCTCTCTCTCTCTCTCTCTCTCTCTCTCTCTCTCTCTCTCTCTCATAAGGAAGGTTGATATCTAGGGAGGCTGACTCACGTCTGGGAAGGATTTGCCAACGAAGCGTCGACTTGTGAATCACCCCCTACACACCCTCCCCCCCCCTTCCCCCTTCCCCCCCCCCTTCCCCCTTCCTCTTACTCACTCTTCCTCTTTGACCCCCCCCACCCCCCACCCCCACTAAACACTCTCAACTACCCCTTTTCACTTCTCACAACATACTTTACTCACATTCCACCTTCCTTACATTCCCCCCCCCCCCCTTCCCTCCCACCAACCCCTATCCCCCTTCCCTTTTGCTCCATCCCTCTAGTCTCCGTCAGCAGATAAATATAACCGATTCATGCTTATATATAGAAGGAGGGTAGCAAAGTGCGTCACTAGGGGAGGGAGGGTTGAAGGAGGGAGGGAGGGAGGGAAAGGGTGTTGGGTAGGGAGATATATGAAGTAAGAGGTCAGTGTTATATATATATATATATATATATATATATATATATATATATATATATATATATATATATATATATATATATATATATATATATATATATATATATATATATATATATATAATCTATCTCACTTGAACTCTACTATGACCCCTCAGAGGATCGAACCCTGGTCATCACGGGTCTCCCTGATGACCAGGGTTCTCTATATAACTACTGGCCGATCAGGGGACTTACCTGCACACCTTTTATGACCAACCAGCACCCGGCGAGACTCGTGGCGCGTTATCTAAGTCCAGTTATTTCACTCGCTTGGATGGCCGGAGGCTCGAACTCCGGTACCACTTGCATGTTTAGAGTGAGCATCGTGGTCTAGGAGCCTAGAGTGACGGGCACGGGTTCGAGGTATTTAAGAGACAGTTAGCGTTACCTGATTACCCAATTAAGACCTCCAGAGCAGCTGTCTTGGACCTCTTAAGATGGTGCCAAAGGTGTCAAGTGAGGTGTCAAAGTTTCTGCCAACTTTCTACCAAGTAATCTACAAAACTGTACTATAAACAGGTGACAAAAATACCTCTAAATGTGTTGCCATGAGTACATCCTATAAAATGTACCCAAATACCTCCCAGAGTACTCCAAATGTCCCCAACACCTCCCAGAGTACTCCAAATGTTCCCCCAACACCTCCCAGAGTACTCCAAATGTTCCCAACACCTCCCAGAGTACTCCAAATGTTCCCAACACCTCCCAGAGTACTCCAAATGTTCCCCCAACACCTCCCAGAGTACTCCAAATGTTCCCAACACCTCCCAGAGTACTCCAAATGTTCCCAACACCTCCCAGAGTACTCCAAATGTTCCCAACACCTCCCAGAGTACTCCAAATGTCCCCAACACCTCCCAGAGTACTCCAAATGTCCCCAACACCTCCCAGAGTACTCCAAATGTCCCCAACACCTCCCAGAGTACTCCAAATGTGCCCAACACCTCCCAGAGTACTACAAATGTCCCCAACACCTCCCAGAGTACTGGAAACAAGCAACTCACTCCCCCACACCTCCACCAGGAAGTAATGCTCTGTCACACCAAGAAACCTCTTCGTCACAACATTCTACCAGCGGCCGCCCCAACAATCACAGCTTGGAAGGACAGAAGAGAAGGACAGTTGACAAAGGACAGTCGACAAACACTCACAACATGAGAATAGTTAATAAGTTGTTAACCCACCTCAAGGGGCCTGGGGGGGGGGGGCAATCAACACCTCGTGTCATCGCATAGTTACAAACAGGCATCAAGAACACATATATATATACTGACACCAGAAGCGGTTGGGTACGCAGCACCGGTCTGGCACCCCTCCACGTGGCGGGCACAAAGGAGTGACTATTAAGAACAAACAAGAGTGGTGCCAGTAATACGTGATATGACAGCCTCCTGCTTCCGTCTCAAGCCTCTCCTCCTTGCCCAACCACTACCACCACCACCACCACACCTCTCTGTCTACTACCCCCTGCCCCCCCCCCCTAACAGGCTGTCTGTCTGGGCGGCCAGCCAATAGCATAGCAGCAACGTGCTAGTTATAAATACACACAACACACACACACACACGAGTACTTTTCCTTGTGTTTCCTCGTGTGTGAGAGAGAGAGAGAGAGAGAGAGAGAGAGAGAGAGAGAGAGAGAGAGAGAGAGAGAGAGAGAGAGAGAGAGAGAGAGAGAGAGAGAGAGAGAGAGAGAGAGAGAGAGACGAAATATGTGTCTACCTGTCAATACAGATTATTCTATTCAACATTATATCCTTAAACATTCCCACCACATTATTTTACTGTTAACATTATGGTTATTGTTCCTTAACCTGCTCCTTAACCTGCTCCTTAACCTGCTCCTTAACCTGCTTCTTAACCTGCTCTTTAACCTGCTCCTTAACCTGCTCCTTAACCTGCTCCTGAACCTGCTTCTTAACCTGCTCCTTAACCTGCTCCTTAACCTGCTCCTTAACCTGCTCCTTAACCTGCTCCTTAACCTGCTCCTTAACCTGCTCCTTAACCTGCTCCTTAACCTGCTTCTTAACCTGCTCCTTAACCTGCTCCTTAACCTGCTCCTTAACCTGCTCCTTAACCTGCTCCTTAACCTGCTCCTTAACCTGCTCCTTAACCTGCTCCTTAACCTGCTTCTTAACCTGCTCCTTAACCTGCTTCTTAACCTGCTCCTTAACCTGCTCCTTAACCTGCTTCTTAACCTGCTCCTTAACCTGCTCCTTAACCTGCTCCTTAACCTGCTCCTTAACTTAACTTAAGGAACATTTAAGTAGAAATTTAACGTGTGTGTTAATAATATATTGTAAAAAAATTTACAAAACTCCATATTTACACAAATTCTATTTTCCTGGGTGTCACATAATTTTACAGGGTTGTGGAGGGAGAGAAAGAGAGTTACCTGAAAGAACTTGGACAATAAACGAGCTAAACAAAAAGCCATTGATGATAAGTTTGTGGGAGCAGCGAGAACGTGTCGCGGTTCAGAGAGGAAACGCTCGCTTTTAACGCGTCTGGAGCTCTGAGGAGCTCAAGATATCAAGTTGATTGGTTATATATGCATTATATAATAATATTTTTTTTTCCTTTTAACTTGCAATTGCAATGATTTTTAGTGCTACTTAATTTGTAGCCCAATCGCTTTTGTAAATAAGTAATCATGTATAATAAAGTATATGATACAAATGAACAAATCCACAAGGGCCGTGACGAGGATTCGAACCTGCGTCCGGGAGCATCCCAGACACTGCCTTAATCGACTGAGCTACGACAGGGTAAAAGGGTTGAAACCGAAGTTCTACTGAACTTACTGATACAAAATATATACAAAAATATGATGCAAAAAAGGGGGGTGATAGGAGAAGGAAATGGTCATATCAATTTAGAGATAAATGACAAGATTTATCTTCGAATGCTCTTTATTTTCTTCTCCGAGGCTATGGGACCCCCACACTTGTACCAGAGGTGGGAGCTAGGGGTACCCCCCCGCCCATCAGGAGAGACTGAAAGCACTAAGGGCGCCTGACAGCTGAGTGGACAGCGCTTCGGATTCGTAGTCCTGAGGTTCCGGGTTCGATCCCCGGTGGAGGTGGAGACAAATGGGCAAAATGTTTCTTTCACCCTGATGCCCCTGTTACCTATAGCAGTAAAATAGGTACCTGGGAGTTAGATAGCTGCTACGGGCTGCTTCCTGGGGGTGGAGGCCTGGTCGAGGACCGGGCCGCAGGGACGCTAAACCCCGAAATCATCTCAAGATAACAATCACAAAATAAAACCATTAGAGTGATTGTACACTAAACAATCTCAGTATACCATCATGTATAGCACCGCTGGGATTTACAGTATACCATGTATTCATACATGTACCAAGTATACATAGGTGAAACATGCAGGAATATTGCCGTGAGAATACATATGAACACAAGAGTACCAGTCGGGTGGAACACCGAGAGGTCTGTACCACACAGCCAGCGACCAGGAGCTAATGTATATAGTATTGTGTATATTGTATAATGTATATTGTATAATGTATAGTCATGAAGCATTACTACACTATCAAATACCCCTCCATCAGACACCACAAGACCAACAGACATACGAGACAGAGCTCAAATTAAAGTTTGAGAGGAATAACAGTAATTGTCTACACTTGAGAGGCATCAGAGTAAACAATTCTCTCTACCCCTCAGGAACAAACAAGTTGTTTAGTGTAATTACTCGTTTAAGTCACCCTGGCCTCACGCCTTATTTCTTCACTAATAGCAATAATAATAATAAAAAACTAATAATAAAAATAATAATATTTATAAAAATTATATTAATAATAATTTATATTTACATAAAATACGTATATTTGTATAAGGAGGGTGTGAGAATTCAAAGGGGAGACAATGTTAATTATAAAGTCAGAGCATCATATGTATAAGTCTTGTAACATCTCTTCCAAACTTGGGCTGAAGAAAGTGTGTGTGTGTGAGCACTGAGCTCTCTATCTCAGCGACACACACACACACACCTGGCGCCACCGAGCGCTGCTCCACAGCAGTCGTCGTTAAAGTCACTTGTGCGGAAAGTCTTGACGTGTATATATATATATATATATGCATGTTTTCTGCTGACCGAATGTTCGAATCTGTCGCCGAACTGCGGCTCATATTTACGGACGTTTATATTCCAATGTGCAAACATGGTTTGCCTTTTTTTTAAGACTTTTGTTACTGTTGTGGCGTAGTTATTAAGACTTGGTATTACTGCCTCTGTTTCTCAACTTGTATCACACTTTCTATAATATTATCTTATATATATAGAGAGAAAGATTTTTTATGTTCGGATCATGTTATATTTATGATTTAGTTGTGGGAGCCGGTCGGCCGAGCAGACAGCACGCTGGACTTGTGATCCTGTGGTCCTGGGTTCGATCCCAGGCGCCGGCGAGAAACAATGGGCAGAGTTTCTTTCACCCTATGCCCCTGTTACGTAGCAGTAAAATAGGTACCTGGGTGTTAGTCAGCTGTCACGGGCTGCTTCCTGGGGGTGGATGGAAGCCTGGTCGAGGACCGGGCCGCGGGGACACTAAAAAGCTCCGAAATTATCTCAAGATAACCTCAAGATAGTTAATTATTTACGGCTCAAGTCAGATTGAGTTGTTGCCTTACTGCATTCTCTCTTCTACTTTTTTTAACTAAGACTAGGGGGGGGGGGGGGGGTTCATAAGGACTGTCAACTGACGTGCCTAGTGAAACTGCAAGCACGAGCTGTTATCTCAGCTCATCTGAAGCCTGCACCTAGAGACTCCTTTATTTCATAAGAATGTACTCTGAAACTATCACATTGGGAACTATCATTAAGGGACACTATCGGACTCCATCAGACACCACACCATCAGACTATATAAGGGAGAATTCTCTGTCTCTCTCTCTCTCTCTCTCTCTCTCTCTCTCTCTCTCTCTCTCTCTCTCTCTCTCTCTCTCTCTCTCTCTCTCTCTCTCTCTCTCTCCATCTACGATATCCTACAACTCTGTAAGATCCCAAGAATCCTTCCTAAATTCCTGTCATTTAGGATTGAATCTATTCCTAGTAGACTTTACCAAGGGAACTGAACCTCTTCCTGGAGAGTTAAATCCTCTTCACCGGGGGCAAAATCTCGCAAAAATATACATCCTAATAATTTGTATTAATAAAGCTAGCAAACATTTATATATAGAAGTAAAAATTCGGGTTCGAGTAATTACGTGTGTAGGAGCAATGGCGGTATGTTTGTTGGTCTCGGATAAAATGGTTCGGAAATTCACAGGCGAACACTATTTCATTTACGTTGCCTCTGTCAAGACAAGTTTCATAATCTTTCGCTCAACTTGAAGTGTTTTCGTTCGACAGTCTCTATCGCCTCCTTGGAGCGTCGTATTATTGACGCATACTCTATCCTAAGACCCCCCAAAAAATCGTCGTACTAGAAAATGGTAGTGACTGACATACGTGTCCCGTTTTCTGTTGTGGGTCCTCTGGTTTGGTTAGGATAAAAGGGGGGTACTTTAGTAGGACTGTTTCTTGACGTTGGGAGACCTTAGGAGAGATCTCGCAGCTGGTTCTACGGTCTCCACGAGAGATCTCGCAGCTGGCTCTACCAACAAAATTATGGATGTGATAGTGACGTGTGTAAGAGACAGACAGACGGCGGAGCCAGCCAATCAGCATCGATGTTGCGGTGTGTAGATGAGGAAGTTGACAGCGTGTGCCATCTGATTGGCTGTTACGTGGAACTGGGCAAGTGTGGTTACGGTGGGCGGGGGGGGGGGGAGGGGGGTGAGATGGTGGTAGGCATTATGGTGTAGGTATGGTGATAGTCGAGGCACACACACACACACACACACACACACACACACACACACACACACACACACACACACACACACACACACACACACACACACACACACACACACACACGCACACACACACACACACACACACACACACGCACGCGCGTGCGTGCGGTCCACACGTTCTTGTCGTTTGGCCCAGTGACAGTATTCCCGGGCCGCTATAGGCTGGGCCGCGCCATCCACGTGACCAGGCACGGGCTCGCCATAGCCCGTGCTACTTGGGACATTTTGCTCCAAGTAGCGAATCTTTAACAACAACAACAACGTGACCAGAAGTGAGAGAAGGAGTGAGGGAGGGAGGAGAGGTAGGCATGTGAGAGACAACCTCAGGTAGGGAGGGGGTGGGGGGGGGAGGGGAGGGAAGAGGAGGGGTAGGGCGG
>NC_091160.1:33355431-33397931 GCF_040958095.1 Procambarus clarkii
GTGTGTGTTGTTGTATAGTGTGTTGTGTAGTGTGTGTGTTGTTGTGTAGTGTGTTGTGTAGTGTGTGTGTTGTTGTGTAGTGTGTGTGTTGTTGTGTAGTGTGTGTGTTGTTGTATAGTGTGTTGTGTAGTGTGTGTGTTGTTGTGTAGTGTGTTGTGTAGTGTGTGTGTTGTTGTGTAGTGTGTGTGTTGTTGTGTAGTGTGTGTGTTGTTGTGTAGTGTGTTGTGTAGTGTGTGTGTTGTTGTGTAGTGTGTGTGTTGTTGTATAGTGTGTTGTGTAGTGTGTGTGTTGTTGTGTAGTGTGTTGTGTAGTGTGTGTGTTGTTGTGTAGTGTGTGTGTTGTTGTGTAGTGTGTGTGTTGTTGTATAGTGTGTTGTGTAGTGTGTGTGTTGTTGTGTAGTGTGTTGTGTAGTGTGTGTGTTGTTGTGTAGTGTGTGTGTTGTTGTGTAGTGTGTTGTGTAGTGTGTGTGTTGTTGTGTAGTGTGTTGTGTAGTGTGTGTGTTGTTGTGTAGTGTGTGTGTTGTTGTATAGTGTGTTGTGTAGTGTGTGTGTTGTTGTGTAGTGTGTTGTGTAGTGTGTGTGTTGTTGTGTAGTGTGTGTGTTGTTGTGTAGTGTGTGTGTTGTTGTATAGTGTGTTGTGTAGTGTGTGTGTTGTTGTGTAGTGTGTTGTGTAGTGTGTGTGTTGTTGTGTAGTGTGTGTGTTGTTGTGTAGTGTGTGTGTTGTTGTATAGTGTGTTGTGTAGTGTGTGTGTTGTTGTGTAGTGTGTTGTGTAGTGTGTTGTGTAGTGTGTTGTGTAGTGTGTGTGTTGTTGTGTAGTGTGTGTGTTGTTGTGTAGTGTGTTGTGTAGTGTGTGTGTTGTTGTGTAGTGTGTTGTGTAGTGTGTTGTGTAGTGTGTTGTGTAGTGTGTTGTGTAGTGTGTTGTGTAGTGTGTTGTGTAGTGTGTTGTGTAGTGTGTTGTGTAGTGTGTTGTGTAGTGTGTTGTGTAGTGTGTTGTGTAGTGTGTGTGTTGTTGTGTAGTGTGTTGTGTAGTGTGTGTGTTGTTGTGTAGTGTGTTGTGTAGTGTGTGTGTTGTTGTGTAGTGTGTGTGTTGTTGTGTAGTGTGTGTGTTGTTGTATAGTGTGTTGTGTAGTGTGTGTGTTGTTGTGTAGTGTGTTGTGTAGTGTGTGTGTTGTTGTGTAGTGTGTAATTCTGTGCTGAATTGAGAGTGTTTAGTGTTTGTGGTGTAATTAATAATGGCGTAGTGAGTGAGCAATGGTGTCGTGGGGGGGGAGGGGGTGTAAGGTGAAATGTATGATGAAAATATTAGCCTTCACTCACACACGAACTCCAAACTTTACTTAACCAGCAACGCATGCACTCAGAGGGTGGGGGGGAGGGGGGGAGGGGGCAGGGGGGAGGGGGAAGGGATGTCACCAGAGGCACTGTGCCAACGTTGACCTATCATTAACGTAGGAAATGTAGATGTTTATCTCTCAGAATGTTCGGTAATGTGTTTATTGTTTGTGATGTGTGTATATGTATGTATCAACACGATGTACTGAACGGGGTGAGAATAACTTGAGCTGCCTCATCCCTCTGTGTGTATTTTACCTCAATAAACTTATTTCAATTTCAATTTCAATCATTAACATTAAAGTACTGCTCGTTCACCTGCGTGTAATATGACAGGTGTGTTAGCCACTTGGCAAATGTTTACACACAGTCACAACCCGCCAAACACACACCGAAACTACGACGTTGGTACAACGTTCGAACAAGTTTTAACACCTCCTAACCAGTTATAACAACCAATATAGCAAGTTGTAACAACGTTCTAATACGTCATAAACACGTTAAGCCAAGATGTAACAACTTTATTACAAGTTGTAACAAGCGGAAAATAGAGACAGTTTCGGTTTGTGTTTCCAGGGAAGGCTATGTAGCACCATGGTGGTGGTGGTTTGTGTTTCCAGGGATATCAACACTTCCTGGACACTTCTCCCACGTTCTCTCAATCGCCATTTTTGTCAACACACTTAAATTAAATTAGAATTTGCCCCGAGGGGCGAGTTTATTGGGCAGCGTCACTCATCCTGTGAGTGGACACACCGCCATAGTGACAGTATTGGGCAGCGTCACTCATCCTGTGAGTGGACACACCGCCATAGTGACAGTATTGGGCAGCGCCGCTCATCCTGTGAGTGGACACACCGCCATAGTGACAGTATTGGGCACCGTCACTCATCCTGTGAGTGGACACACCGCCATAGTGACAGTATTGGGCAGCGCCACTCATCCTGTGAGTGGACACACCGCCATAGTGACAGTATTGGGCAGCGCCACTCATCTTGTGAGTGGACACACCGCCATAGTGACAGTATTGGGCAGCGCCACTCATCCTGTGAGTGGACACACCGCCATAGTGACAGTATTGGGCAGCGCCACTCATCTTGTGAGTGGATACACCGCCGTAGCAGCATGTACAACACTCCCCAATAGGAAGAAAACCCGCACTCTAGCCCGTTCTCGCTCGCGTTCACACCTACGTATTTGAGAAGCTACATCTACGTTTATTAGTGAGAGGCGGAGTGACTGCTGTTGAGTACTGGGTGGATGGGTGAGAGGCGGTACGATATCTCATGCTAGCGTGGTGCGTCTGGCCGCGGTGACCCATAACACCAGCTTTGGTTTCAGTAATTGTTATCTTTTTGTGCCTTGTTGGGCTCTTGTTCTCCTCCTCGGCCATTGTGCACTAGTCACCTCTTTACTCCTGGCTTCTATTTTGAGTTGCATTTGGTGTTTGTTAAGTAGTTATATGGTCATGACTTTGTGACAGGTGTGTGTGTGTGTGCTTCGTGTGTGGCTCTGTGAGTGATGGTGTGTTGTGAGGTGTGTGTGAGGTGGGGTGCATGAGGTGTGAGTGTGTGTGTAAGATAAGGTGAAATGTGAGGTATGCTGTCAGACAAACACCGCACAAACCACTCACAATTCACTCACCAAACTCATGATCCCTGCCAATTGGGTTGTGGTGGTGTTCGTGTAATCTCTACTACTAATTGACGGCTCTGGCACTCAAGAATGTCTTTCTGGCGTCTTTATAACTCACATGTGTCTCTAGTTCCTCTATGTGCTCCTTCGTTCCGATCTGTTGTTGATTATTATGACTTGTATCTTCTTAATTCTTCTCCTTAACAACTACAAAGCCTGTTGACCAGACCACACACTAGAAGGTGAAGGGACGACGACGTTTCGGTCCGTCCTGGACCATTCTCAAGTCGACTGTGATTCACCGTCTAGTGTGTGGTCTGGTCAACATTCTTCAGCCACGTTATTGTGACTCATCGCCTCCAATTGCAAGGCCTAGATGTAGTACAGAATGATGTCATGCTAATCATCCTGGGTTGTCCTAGAACTGTCAGAATTGTTAACATGAGAAAGGAACTAAATTTACCTTTCATTTACGAGAGAATAGTTCTACTTAGTATTATGTTTTGCGCCAAAACTTTGAACAATAATGGTCCCTCAGCTCTATTCAAATTAAATTGAGATCCATTCTAAACAATTTTGACTTCACTCATTCCGCCGCAAAAAGTTCCTTACAGTGTGTGGCTCAGTTGTTGTGTCTATAATCTTCTGAAACTGAATGTGTGTCTTAATCCTGATAAAACTGTTCACTATATTCCCCCTTGGAAAGATGTGCAGGTCTCTTTATATTATACACCATCAGTGTAAAACAAATGTATAACACGGAAACTATGAGATGTATAACATTAGAAGCTATTGACAGTCATCTTCAAAATCTCAAACCGACTGAATCCTATGCCTTTACTGATGGCTCTGTGCGGTTAGGCACTGGTAGAACAGGTTGTGCATGTGCAGTGTATAAAGGGAATGAAATGATCATGTCTAGTACACAGAGATGGAACAACTGGGCAAGCACGACACAGACCGAGCTATTGGGTATTTATCTAGCCACTGAATACCTTAAGCTCAATGGTGGTGGAGTTATTTTCTGTGACTCTAAAAGTGCTCTGCAGTCCTTAAATAACCCATCACAATGTATGTCTGAAGTAGCTTGTAATATTAAATGGAATGTAATTTTTGCCAATGATAATAACTATTGTATAAAATTTGTGTGGATCCCATCCCATGTTGGAGTTGGAAAACATGACTTTGTAGATCGATTGGCCAATGAGGCTTGCAGGAAAGAAAACATTGATTATGACTTTGGACTATCTAATGCAATTATTAGAAACATACAAAAATAAATAAATTAATTCAGATTTAGAAGAACTAAGAAATGCCCAGAGACCTGAAAGCTGCAGTATTAAAAGTTATGACAAGTTTTGTAATAATAGGTATTTGTATGGTCAGCACAGTAACCGGACCAGGCAATGTGATGTAGTCATTGCTGTAATTCGCCTTGGCTATAGACACATCTGGCAGGTTAGTGAGGCTGAGCCACTACCAGAATACTCAGATTGTAAACTCTGTGATAAACCTTTAATGCATTCACTAGAACACTATATTGATGAATGTGAAACCGTAAAGGACTTTAGACCTCCTGGCCTCTTGTACCACCAACTGTGTAACTACGTCATTTACTCAGGTGTTCTGGACGACATCCTAACAATTTACCCAAAATTTGCTTGTCCATTTTAAAGCATGAAGAACAATTTTATTTATATTACTTCTAAACTGCATCTGTTATGACCCCATCCCTGCCCTTGTGTGGCAGTGCACAATTGAAAGTTGTATTTACATATTCGTACATTAAATCGTGTATACAGTCTAATGTAGTTGATTGTAACCGTGATATATATGTACTTCAGTTTAGACTTATTATCTTGTGTATGACCCTGTGTCCTGCGTGCCAGCCAATACCAGCATTATCCTCTCTTTAATAAGACCTTATTGAATTCCTCAGATTAGGCAAAATTGTAATTCATTTTTGTCAATAAAGATGTTAATAATAAAATAAATTCGTTCTGCTCTTTCTTGCCTTAAACAACGTTTCTCTTGCTACTGAGTCACTGTGTCATAACATTGTAATAATCATTAGAAAAGACAAATTATAAAGAAGATGAGGACAGCCGTGGGAGGAGGCGTGTGGGAGGAGGCGTGTGGGAGGAGGCGTGTGGGAGGAGGCGTGCCCGCGTCTGGTCCACAAGGATCAACAGGCTTCAACAAGGATTTATTAGGCTCCTTCTCCTCATCACCTCACAGATCCTTCATAAATGAGACGCCCATGCTCCTCACACCTTCACACACACACACACACACACACACACACACACACACACACACACACACACACACACACACACACACACACACACACACACACACACACACACACACACATACAACTTTGTAACAACCTCTGGTGGGACGCGAACAAGGGGACACAGGTGGAAGTTGAGTCCCCAAATGAGCCACAGAGACGTTAGAAAGAACTTTTTCAGTGTCAGAGTAGTTAGTAAATGGAATGCATTAGGCAGTGATATGGTGGAGGCTGACTCCATACACAGTTTCAAGTGTAGATATGATAGAGCCCAATAGGCTCAGGAATCTGTACACCAGTTGATTGACAGTTGAGAGGCGGGACCAAAGAGCCAAAGCTCAACCCCCGCAAGCACAACTAGGTGAGTACTCTCTCTCTCTCTCTCTCTCTGTCTCTCTCTCTCTCTCTCTCTCTCTCTCTCTCTCTCTCTCTCTCTCTCTCTCTCTCTCTCTCTCTCTCTCTCTCTCTCTCTGTCTCTCTCTCTCTCCCTATTCGAAATAAATTGCTGTAATGAAGACTGCTGGAGCAGCCTTAATACGACTCGAGCTGGAGCCAGTTAATCAGGAACGGTTATCTGATCGTCCCTTCACTAACAGCAACAACTTCTGTGCAACCAATCAGAAGGCATTTTTTGAGTTTCCTAGTAACAGCCGGCCAATCAGAAGGCATTTTTTGAGTTTCCTAGTAACAGCCGGCCAATCAGAAGGGGTAAGGTTATGATGCTAGATAACGATAACAGAAGAACAGGATATCAGACGCATGGTGTTGAAATTGCGAAGTCTGATAGCGAAAAAGATCTTGGGGGGTCATGATTAGTAAGAATATATATCCAAAAATCATTGCCAAAAATGTTCGAAATAAGGCAAATCGGACAAATGGGATTTATTTCCAGATATATTTACTAGATTTATTTCTAGTCTTTAGCTAGATCTTGTCCTCGTTAGACCCCCATTTACATTATGTAGTTCAGATTTACTCACCATAATACTTACCACCATTCAGTTAATGATTTGCGCCCAGTATATCCTGGCCGGGGAGGATTTACTGGGCGCAAATCCTTAACTGTAGCCTCTGTTTAACGCAACAGTAAAATGTGTACTTGGTTGTAACAACGATTCTTCGCGGCGGGGATCGTATTCCAGGGACCTGCCCGAAACGCTACGCGTACTAGTGGCTGTACAACCATGTAACAACTCTTGTATATATCTCACAAATGACCAGACCACACACTAGAATGTGAAGGAACGACGACGACGTTTCGGTCCGTCCTGGACCATTCTCAAGTCGATTGTCCATTCACAATCGACTTGAGAATGGTCCAGGACGGACCGAAACGTCGTCGTCCCTTCACCTTCTAGTGTGTGGTCTAGTCATCATACTTTAGCCACGTTATTGTGACTCATCGCCTGCTTACTCACCATACTATAGAATGGATAAAAAAGAATCATGACAAAATTAATCCCACAAATTAGAACTCTTTGATGGGGAGAGAGATATTGAAAAAAGCTTAATTGAGATTCTCCAGCAAGGTGTGGAGTTGGGATGACATGATTGGCGTGTGGAGATGGAGGGAAGGATAATAACAAGGGCGAGAGGGTTATCTTCTTGAGATGTTATCTTGAGATGATTTCGGGGCTTTAGAGTCCCCGCGGCCCGGTCCTCGACCAGGCCTCCACCCCCAGGAAGCAGCCCCTGACAGCCGACTAACACCCAGGTACCTATTTTACTGCTTGGTAACAGGGGCATAGGGTGAAAGAAACTCTGCCCATTGTTTCTCGCCGGCGCCTGGGATCGAACCCAGGACCACAGGATCACAAGTCCATCGTGCTGTCCGCTCGGCCGACCGGCACCCCGAGGGTAGAGAAACTTTCTACAGTGTCTTAGTGATTGAATTAAGGAGATGAAGGGAAGACCCACTACACACAGAAATCACAATAGCGTGATGCATCAATGAACAAATTGTTCATTGAACAAGTTAGGTACAGCTTCTGGGTTGAACTCTTTTGACCCATGTCGTAGCTCAGTCGATTATGGCAGCGTCTGGGATGATCTTGGACGTAGGTTCGAATCCTCGTCACGGCCCTTGTAGATTTGTTTGAAGACTCGTGTGTATATGTATTACGAATCAAATTTTCGGATATAACCTACATCCTTTATCAAGGGCTGTGTATACATTCTTCTGCTAAACACTGTATACAATACTTTATAGAAAGGATGTATGTTACATTCGAATATATTTAATACACATATATTGTGTATTATTGTGTATTACACATATATATTGGGGTCTTTCCTTCACCTTCATAGTGAATGTTAATAAGGAATTAAATATTAACACATAACAGAACACCAAACAAGGGATATAAATTAGATTAGCTTAGATTTAGCAAAGACCTGGGTAAATACTGGTTTGGTAACAGGGTTGTTGACTTATGGATTACCGGTAAAGTAGAAGACGCAACATCACTTCCCACCAACACACGACCAAACTACCACGTTGCTTCAATGTTCGCACACGTTGTAAACTTTCTAACGACTTTGTAACAACTTTGTAACAACTTTGTAACAACTTTCTAACGTCATAAAAGCTTTACAATAGGATGGCAGCAACTTCGTAACATGTTGTAACAAGGTAACAATAGGGACCGTTACGTTGTGTGTGTTTACAGGGAATTGATTGTTTCAAGCGTAGGTTAGACAGGTATATGAATGAGTTTGGGTGGATGTAAATAGGAGCTGTCATGTATGGGCTTATATAGGCCTATTGCAGTTTTGTTTATTATGTAAGGATGGGCTGTGGGGTGAGTGGGGGGGGCGGGGTGTTGACTGAGTAGGTGTGTAGGCAGGGGTGTGGGGGGGGAGGGTGTTGACTGACCAGGTGTATGAGGGGCCAGGTGTATGAGAGGGGCAGCGTTAACATTAATAATATCGTCTAACACAATTCTCTAACAGGTGTGTGACCCACGGGAGCGTGACGAAGCACGTCCTGAAGTAACATTTAATATCTTTAAGGAACGGCATAGAACAGGTATATATCGGTGATATGGAACCACTGGTTCTTAACACTACTACTTACTCGCTCCTCCAGGTGCAGCAAACAGCAGCAGAGAGGTCACTTGAGGGAAGGGCCGACACTGCCCATACGGAGGTCACTGTGTTTCACAATGACTCACATACAGTCAGGCTTTAATGTGAGCAGAACTATGCAACCCAACAACACTGAACACGGTCGAGGCTGTATGTCCTCTCACCACTACACAATCATGGCCTTAGAGGCAGGCATCCATCAGTCTCAGGAGACTATGGAGTTGCGCTCTGGTTGTCGGTCTGGAGTGGCCTCTCCAGGGCACAATGGGAGACGTTTACGACCGTAGTGCTATGGTTCTATTAAACAAAGTACCAGTGTTGATTCCTAGCTGACTAGCTACACCTTCTTTGCTTTCAATTTGCATGCAACTCTGGGTACTCAACAGTGCCTTATAGTTTCGGGGTGACGGAAACTATTCAGCACTGCAACTCACAATGTACTTCTATTCTCTGTTTCTTGATGCTTCCAAACCTTTCGACAAAGGTGAACGCAGAAAAGCATGTTCAGGCACCGCTAGACATCAATATATTCCTTATCAGGTATGCAAATTAGCTGTGAAATGGAGTAATGTCCTCTCAATATTTCTCAATAATAAAATGGTTGAAAAATAATGCTGATCTTAGTCCTATATTATTTGCTATCAATCGTGATTCACTATTGTAAGAGTTAAGATCCCGTCACATTAACACTACTAAGGTCAATGTTTTTTCTCCTATGTTAATGATCCACTACTACTCCCACCCGCCACAGATACTACGGAACCTTGGAAGAAATATGTGAAAGATATTGTACAGAACACAACCTTACACCCAATCCTGCCTAATACACCCAATCCTGCCTAATACACCCAATCCTGCCTAATACACCCAATCCTGCCTAATACACCCAATCCTGCCTAATACACCCAATCCTGCCTAATACACCCAATCCTGCCTAATACACCCAATCTTGCCTAATACACCCAATCCTGCCTAATATACCCAATCCTGCCTAATACACCCAATCTTGCCTAATACACCCAATCCTGCCTAATACACCCAATCCTGCCTAATACACCCAATCCTGCCTAATACACCCAATCCTGCCTAATACACCCAATCCTGCCTAATACACCCAATCCTGCTTAATGAGTTGTAGTTCCCTTTAACTCACAGGATTCTTTTCATACTGACCCCTGATTAAAATGACTCAGCATAGAGATTCCTGTAAAGTTGTGAAGAGGTCGTATCTTTTCCTCCAAGAGCCCAACTGCCAATTTTTCTGATGATATTAAAGATCTAAAGAACAAATGTCATTATGTCGTTACTGACGATAATTCCGGGTGAACGTTATTACAGAAGAGCGTTACAGAGGCTGCTGTAACGGGTGACTTACCAAGTCTTACCTTTGTGTTGTACTGATGCTGTATCCTGAATCATGCCACTTGAACCCCTCGAGATACACACACACACACACACACACACACACACACACACTAACAAACAGACATGCAATTCAAACGCTGCTAAGAAGACCAGGAAGTTAAAATAATAATAATAATAATTATAATAATAATAATAATAATTATAATAATAATAATAATAATAATAATAATAATAATACACAAAGAGTTATCACACTCACGTGATGCATCAATGAGGAAATCTGAAGGAGCCGTGATAAGGATTCGAACCTATGCGGGTGGGTGTCCCCAGGCACACGCCCTGGTCAACCAGGCCACAACATGGTCAAAAAGATTGCAACCTGGAACCAGATTCACGAACCAGTTCCGCAAGTACTTACGAACGTGCACATCTTTCCTCAATCTTTGACGGCTTTGGTTACATTTATTAAACAGTTTACAAGCATGAAAACTTGCCAATCAACTGTTGGTATTGTTATAAACAGCCTCCTGGTGCTTCCGAGCTCATTAACTGTCTAATAATTGTAAACAAAGCCGCCAAAGATTGAGAAAAGATGTACAGGTTCGTATGTGCTTGCGTAACTGCTTCGTGAATCTGGCCCTAGGTTCGTAAGTGCTTGCGTAACTACTTCGTGAATCTGGCCCCCTGGTGTTCTACTGAACATACAAGGGTTTTCCTGTCTCTGTCGTCCTGCAATGTTCCATCTCTGACGCTCCTCTTTCACTACACTAGTGTCGATCTAGTGTTTGTGTCTTGAAAGAGGAGTGTCAGAGGTAGAACAGTCCTGGATGACAGAGCCAGAGTTCATGGTGGGGAAATTGTGTGAAAATCCTGGTCCGGGTTCAGTAGAATTGCAGGTTGCAATCCTTTGACCCTGTCGTGACCTGGTTGACTATGGCGTGTACCTGGGAACTCCCACCTCATAAGTTCGAACCTTCATCACGGCTCCCACAGTCTTTCTCAATAATAATAATAATAATAACATTAGCAGTGAGAAAATCAATAGAGCCATACAGAGGATTCGAACCAGCAACCTAGGTACTCCCAAGTGCACTCCTTGAACCACTGAACCCCAATATACCAAAAGCAGCCCCGTCCTCATAATTAAAGGCAAAAGTCCATTCCATCCACCCGCCAAACCCCCCTCAGCTGTTTATGAATAAAAAACGGTATACACACGACTCACAACTGCTGACGTTCGAACACTTCCGGAACAAGTGCTTCACTGACGACTATTGTCCGAACCACAACGCTGTAAGTGCTTCACCCACGCACTACACATACAAATAATTGCCAACAGAAATACCTAACCAATCTTAGTGTAAGTCTATCTTTTCACAAACGTTTAATATTCATTATATTCCATAAAATATGGGTTTTGCTTGCACAGAAAATCGAAATTTCAAAGTACGTGTTTGAGGTCGACCCGAGTCTGGACGAGTCTGGGCGAGTCTGGGCGAGTCTGGGCGAGCCTGGGCGAGTCTGGACGAGTCTGGACGAGTCTGGGCGAGTCTGGACGAGCCTGGACGAGCCTGGACGAGTCTGGCCGAGCCTGGCCGAGCCTGGCCGAGCCTGGACGAGTCTGGGCGAGCCTGGACGAGTCTGGGCGAGTCTGGCCGAGTCTGGACGAGTCTGGGCGAGTCTGGGCGAGTCTGGACGAGTCTGGACGAGTCTGGACGAGTCTGGGCGAGTCTGGGCGAGTCTGGGCGAGTCTGGACGAGTCTGGACGAGTCTGGGCGAGTCTGGGCGAGTCTGGACGAGTCTGGCCGAGCCTGGACGAGTCTGGGCGAGTCTGGACGAGCCTGGACGAGTCTGGACATGCCTGGACGAGCCTGGGCGAGCCTGGGCGAGCCTGGGCGAGCCTGGCCGAGCCTGGACGAGCCTGGATGAGTCTGGACGAGTCTGGGCGAGTCTGGCCGAGCCTGGACGAGTCTGGCCGAGCCTGGCCGAGCCTGGCCGAGCCTGGACGAGCCTGGACGAGCCTGGGCGAGCCTGGGCGAGCCTGGACGAGCCTGGGCGAATCTGGACGAGCCTGGGCGAGTCTGGGCGAGCCTGGACGAGCCTAGCCGAGCCTGGACGAGCCTGGACGAGTCTGGGCGAGTCTGGACGAGCCTAGCCTGCCGATACGATATCAACCCATTTATATGGGGGGTTTTATATTCATTTTTTCGCGCCTCTTGTCTTTATATCAGAGGTTATAGACATGGTGTGACTTACGTGTAACTCTCCTTGTGCCGTCAGTGGAATTCATGCACTTGTCTTAACTCCTTAAAGGCAGGAATGAGAGTGCTAGCCATTAATGCAGCTGTATAAATCCCCGCGAGAAATCAAGTGTGTTTAACACACCTGCAGCCTCTGGAAATGAGGTCTGGCATGCAAGCACTTCCTACTATTCCAGCCACGGCTTCAAATTCCAAATCTAGAATGCGGTGCACTTACCTTCGCTCCCATTTCCCAGAGTTCGGCGTTCCCGTTCCGCGTACTTACCCCAATTCCAGCCGCCAAAACGGCAGTTTGGACAGCTGTGGCGGCGACGCCGGACAGTTCGGGCGCCGATCCTCCGGCCATCAACGTGGCCTGCTGCTCCAGTTCGGCGATTTCCTCGGGAGTCATGTCGTCGTAGATGGCGATGGTCCCCGTCGCCGTCTTGATGCGCGCCTTGACATCCGACGTCTTCCGCCAGGCGATTGAAGATTGGGTCTTGGTTTCGATGAGCGGGTCGGGATTGGTGCGGGTCATGAGGGTCGAGCCCAGCTTGGCCAGGAACCCTGGAGGAGGAGGAGGATCCAGATGGCTCTTTAAGACGGTTCGTCATTGCACACTCAGAATACTTGGAGGGGGAAAATGTTGACTTTTAAGTAACTCGATTTGGGTTCTTAAGATTGAGCCCAGCCTGGTCAAGAACAAGGGAGCTTAAAGAATATGTTATACTCGGATAATTACTCCAGGTTATGATTGAAATGTTATAGAGTTATGTAACAACATTAGAGAACATTTATTTTTTTATCTGCAACGTAATTTATTAAGAGTTCTTGAAGACTTGTTTGACTGAGTTCGAGAACGTGACCAATAAATAAAAATATTTTTAAAACATTTACAAAATTAGAATTTCTGTTATTATTAAGAATTTTGAGCATTGGGATCATCCCGAACGTAGGTTCGAACCCTCATCGCGACCCTTGTGGATCTGAGCTAGTAACAATACAGAGCTACAGGCCCTAGTAAGAAATGTGATTTTGCACTTACTTTCTTACTAAATATTTTCCTCCTAGATTAATAACTTACAAATATTTATGTCTAGGAAAAAACCAGAAGCCAATCTAGACGAGCCTAAACAAGCAGTGTCACCTACAAAACGCAAGAGAAATATGCTAGAAAAGACAAGTGAAGACAATTAGAATGAAGAAAGAGTAGTGCAGTTTGGAGGAAAAGAATATTTACCCTGGGAAACTAAGACAATATTAAATTGTATAGCCCTTCCAAAGGATACCTGATCAACCAGGCTGTGATTCACACATCAGGGCTGCGAGCAGCCGCGTCCAACAGCCTGGTTGACCAGTCCAGCAACCAGGAGGCTGGACTGGTCGACGACCGGGCCGCGGGGGACGCTAAGCCCCGGAAACACTCCAAGGAATAGTGTTTCACACACTGAGATCACAATAACGTGATGCATCAAATGAACAAATAAGTTCAGTAGAACTTCGGTTTCAACTCTTTTACCTCAGTCGTAGCTCAGTCGATTAAGGCAGTGTCTGGGATGCTCCCGGACGCAGGTTCGAATCCTCGTCACGGGCCCTTGTGGATTTGTTCGAATAGTGTTTGTCTAGAAGGAGGAGGAGGAGAAGCACACTCAAGATGAAGTGTTTACCTTCGTTCTTCATGACGGCTTTGTTGGACACGTATTTGTGCGACATTCTGGCGGTGGTTCGCGGGTCTCCCCTGACACGTGATCAAAACATCCGGGGTCTTGTAGAACAACGGCCCTCGCTGATCTGTAAACAATAACACAGATCAGCTGATGCATGGTGATTGGTCTGTGAACATAACTCAGATGATATTGGTAGACATAAACAATAACACAGATCAGCTGATATTGCCACATGTAAACAATAACAAAAATCAGCTGATGGTGATGGGATAGTCAAGGGTCTCCTTTTCTGGGGCTTGAACGAGGCTTTTCAGTTTGCCATGAACGAGGGGATGTCTCTCATTTGAAGCAAAACTATATCTGTCTTCTTCGGATCCTAACAAGGTCTTTCGGTTGGCCCAGAAAGTTCTCTTTTTTTATCTTGTTTATCTAAATAAGATTTCTCTCATTCGGGTCATAACTAGGTCTCTAGTACGGGTCTCTGGGGCCAGATTCACGAAAGCACTTACGAACCTGTACATCTTTTCTCAATCTTTGGCGGCTTTGTTTACAATTATTAAACAGTTAATGAGCTCCGAAGCACCAGGAGGCTGTTTATAACAATAACAACAGTTGAATGGCAAGTTTTCATGCTTGTAAACTGTTTAATAAATGTAACCAAAGCCGTCGAAGATTGAGGAAAAATGTACACGTTCGTAAGTGCTTGCGTAAGTGCTTTCGTGAATCTGGCTCCTGAACGAAGTAGCTGCCTCAACCCGGCCTCTTACAAATTAAGTCGCTTTTCGCACGTATGCGCTACGGCCAAATATGGACGTAATTCAAAATGGAAATTTAAAGTTAAATTTTGTACTTTTGTCCTCCCCTCAAAACAGCAAGTTAAGGATCCTCTGGCAGGTTAGGAGGACAGGAAGTTCTCCTAAGGTTTCAAAACGTCATGAAAACAGTTAAATTGAAAGTTTCCTCTCCTAACCTCACATCCTAAGTCAGAGGACCCAAAACAGAAAACGGGAATATTACGTCACTTTCGTGAGCCGATTTCTTTTTGAATTGCGTTTATTTTTAGCCTGAGTGCACATCTGAGCGAAAAAGCGACGTTATATTAGGAGGAAGAGTTGTTCAGTTGCCAGAGCTACGTCTCTTATTTGGATTATAATATTGATCAATACAACTGTTGCTGCTGGCAGGAAGAGTTGATATTCCTTAAATTGAATAACTGAATAACTTTCTGTTGAAACGTAGCTTCAGCATGCAACAGCAGTTTCATAACCATAACTTATAAATTAACATTAATAAGTTAATGGGTTACCTTGAGGTTACCTTGAGATGATTTCGGGGCTTTAGTGTCCCCGCGGCCCGGTCCTCGACCAGGCCTCCACCCCCAGGAAGCAGCCCGTGACAGCTGACTAACACCCAGGTACCTATTTTACTGCTAGGTAACAGGGGCATAGGGTGAAAGAAACTCTGCCCATTGTTTCTCGCCGGCGCCTGGGATCGAACCCAGGACCACAGGATCACAAGTCCCGCGTGCTGTCCGCTCGGCCGACCGGCTCCCTAAGTTACGTTTTCGTAACGTTACGTTACGTTACGAAAACGTAACTCACCTAAGGGTGAGTTACGTTTTCTGTAAAATAAAAAAAATCTGCAAAATTTTGAAGGGAAACTGATAAGAATGAAAAAATATATTACAGATTAGACAGATATACATAGAACCCATCAATCCCTACCCCCCCCCCCCCAGATAACCTATCAATCGTTTGTCCAGAGAAAACAACAGAGAACCCATCAATTTCCTCCACAGAGGAGGTGGTTGATGAATCCACATCAATCAATCACCCAGAAGCTATCAATCAAGATAGATGAACATCCACACACACACTTGACGCCCAGAGGTAATTATTCCACCACAAACACCTAGAATGACCAATCAGCTGTCACAGTAACGGCCGAGAACCACAATCCAGGAGCTCACAGACCAATTACAAGCCAGAGTATTAAAGGGCTTGACTGAACACTTCAACATCATGTGTGTGTGTCCCAACACCTTTTTTTCCGCCCTTCTGGAAATGAGTTATGTTAGTAAAAAATACACAAAGATAATATTAACATTATTAATAAAGATAATATTATTAGCAATTATGATAATAATGATAATAAAAAATAATTATAATAATTACAAAAATTAGGATAATAATTACATAATAACAAAAAAACTATCACAATGCGACAGTGCTTAAATGAAAGTGAGTGAAAGACCCAATTTATGTATAAGTGAATTAAAACACAAATTTTCGGATGTAACCAACACCCTTTCTCAAGGTCCTGTATAAGTATATGTATAGTCATGTATACTATACACCACCTTGAGGAAGAGTGAAGCTTACATCCGAAAATTAGTTTTTCTTGATACAGTTACACACATATATATACATATATATATATACATATATATATATATATATATATATATATATATATATATATATATATATATATATATATATATATATATATATATATACATATATGGGGTCTTTCATTCACCTTCATTATAACAACAATAGTGTTTAGCATGTTATAATATTATATACAAAATAGTAGCTACAAAAATCTGAAAAAGATAGAAAAAGTAAGACAAATTGTTTATAAAAATGGTTGTCAACTGAGCGATGGTTTCCACCCGAAGTTGTTAAGCTCAAATTGGTTGATTTGGTTGATGAAGATTAAGCCACCACGAGAGGTACCACAGGCATGAGTAGCTGGTAGATGGTAGATGTTTGGACTGTATGTGGTCATTGGTCGTGTATTAAATTGGGGATCCTACTTTTCCTCATGAGACTTCTTCTTTTCTCCTCCTCTCTCTTTTCTCTCCCTTCCTTTTCCTTCATCTCTTCCAGTTCTTCCTATTTTATTGTCCACAATACTCTTCACCTCCTTCCATCCTACCATTTACCCCCCAGAGAAGTGGGAGTCTTCCCCATATGACCGAGAAGTGGAAAATATGGAAAAAAATTATAGCAGAAGAAATAGAGAAACAAAAATAAAGACTAGAGAAACAGAAGAAAGAAAAAATATAAAAGAGTGAACGAAAGAAGAAGAATAAGGGAAAGAATAGTTCAACAGACAGAATAATGCAAGGAGGAAGTGAAAGAGTTGTTCACGGAGACACAATGTAAACAAACTATTGGTGGCAGCGGTGGGATCGCTGCCAGATCTGGCGACAAGAGAGACATAGTTATACACTAATCCCATGATTTATATAATGCCAGCTGACTGCCACCTGTGGCCCTCCACACTCACAGGAGCTCGGTCCTGCAGACTCAGTCGAATTCACATGCATAAAGATACCTGGGGCCAGATTCACGAAGCAGTTACGCAAGTACTTAAGTACATCTTTCCTCAATCTTTGGCGGCTTTGTTTACAATTACTAAACAGTTAATGAGCTCCGAAGCACCAGGAGGCTGTTTATAACAATAACAACCGTTGATTGGGCAGGTTCAATGTTTGTAAACTGTTTAATAAATGTAACCAAAGCCGTTGTGGAAAGAATTACAAGTTCGTAAGTACTTACGTAACTGCTTCGTGAATCTGGGCCCTAATTGGAGTACTGAACTATCAGGAGCCTTCAAACACCGGTCAGTGAACTAGAATTAACAAGGGTTATCGACGAGAGACTGACAATTAATCAATCAACCAATCTGGTAGAGTAAATATGGAGATTGATGTGTGTGACAGGCTTGGGTGACTCTTGCTCAGACTCCGTTTTCTGTTGTGAATGTTTACGTGTTGCGTTTTCTATGGACTTGGCATGATGGTACCGGGGTGACATACAGGAAGCAGCTAGAGTTACAGAGGGATACATACACGATACAGCTATGGTACGGGGGATAAAATACGATACATTGAAAGATACATATACGATATATGTGTAGCACAAGGGGGGGGGGAATAACAGTTCAGATAGATCATTTACGGGCTGCTTCCTGAGGATATGTGTATTAGAGAGAAATATATGTAGTAGACATAATAGACGAAAAATAGATTGATTAGAAAGGCAAGGTCCAAGAGCTAATAGCTCGATTCTGCAAACACCAATAGTAAAACACTCACACACACATACCAGTTGAGAGGCGGGACCAAGGAGCCAAAGCTCAACCCCTGCAAGCACAACTAGACGAGTACACACACACAGCAACACTGTACGAAAGACAATCACCAAACTACACTTTCCTCTACACGAGAGGAGTGTAGAGGAACTACACGCCTCTCGTGTAGAGGCGTGTAGAGGAACCCTCGAACGCCAGTACAAGAACGCGGCGATTATTGTTGTGGTACGGAGGAGAGAAGGAAGAGGGGAAGGAAGAGAGAAGGAAGAGGGGAAGGAGGAGAAGGAAGAGGGGAAGGAGGAGAAGGAAGAGGGGAAGGAGGAGAAGGAAGAGGGGAAGGAGGAGAAGGAAGAGGGGAAGGAGGAGAAGGAAGAGGGGAAGGAGGAGAAGGAAGAGGGGAAGGAGGAGGAGAAGGAAGAGGGGAAGGAAGAGGAGGAGGAAGAGGGGAAGGAGGAGGAGAAGGAAGAGGGGAAGGAGGAGGAGAAGGAAGAGGGGAAGGAGGAGGAGGAGGAAGAGGGGAAGGAGGAGGAGAAGGAAGAGGGGAAGGAGGAGGAGGAGGAAGAGGGGAAGGAGGAGGAGAAGGAAGAGGGGAAGGAGGAGGAGGAAGGGGAACAAGAAATAGGTCGAGGAAGAGGGGAGGTTGACAGAGTAATGAGGAATAGGTGAGGGGGTGAGAGAAGAAGGAGGGTGAGGGGGAATATGAGTTAATTGAGGAATTATGGGATGGGGGAGGATGAAGGGGAAAGGGAGAATGAAGGAGGGAAAGGAGGAGAAAAAAGTTGGTTAAAACGAAGGAGAAGATGAAAATGGGAATAGGTGGGAGACGGGGATATGGAAAGGAAGAGACAGTAGGAAGGAAGAGAGAGAAAACGGTAGAGATATATAGATAACTGACAGGTTCTCGTCAAGCCTTCACTTCCACTACAGTATTGTATTAACCACTACAGTAGTGTATTAACCACTACAGTAGTGTATTAACCACTACAGTAGTGTATTAACCACAACAGTAGTGTATTAACCACTACAGTAGTGTATTAACCACTACAGTAGTGTATTAACCACTACAGTATTGTATTAACCACTACAGTAGTGTATTAACCACTACAGTATTGTATTAACCACTACAGTAGTGTATTAACCACTACAGTAGTGTATTAACCACTACAGTAGTGTATTAACCACTACAGTATTGTATTAACCACTACAGTAGTGTATTAACCACTACAATAGTGTATTAACCACTACAGTAGTGTATTAATCACTGCAGTAGTGTATTAACCACTACAGTAGTGTATTAACCACTACAATAGTGTATTAACCACTACAGTAGTGTATTAATCACTACAGTAGTGTATTAACCACTACAATAGTGTATTAACCACTACAGTAGTGTATTAACCACTACAGTATTGTATTAACCACTACAGTAGTGTATTAACCACTACAATAGTGTATTAACCACTACAGTAGTGTATTAATCACTACAGTAGTGTATTAACCACTACAATAGTGTATTAACCACTACAGTAGTGTATTAACCACTACAGTATTGTATTAACCACTACAGTAGTGTATTAACCACTACAGTATTGTATTAACCACTACAGTAGTGTATTAACCACTACAATAGTGTATTAACCACTACAGTAGTGTATTAATCACTGCAGTAGTGTATTAACCACTACAGTAGTGTATTAATCACTGCAGTAGTGTATTAACCACTACAGTAGTGTATTAACCACTACAGTAGTGTATTTACCACTTACACAGTCACCCACGTCTCGTTCATCCATCACTCAAATACATTCACAATTGACTGTATTCGTTTGCAAATAATACAATAGGGTCGCTCCTATTGTATGACTGTTCGGCTCTTTAGTAAGGGCTCTTTTTAGAACTTTTCCTATTTCCTATCCAATCAGAGCTCTAAAATTTAATTAAAACTCCATATAATGGAAACTTCTATTATTTAATAAAGTTCTCATTATAGAGTTGTATTAGTTACTCGCATTTAACGGATATACTTGTATATATATACACACACTGGTATATGTGTGGGTACATACACACACTGAATGGTGTAATGATGTAGTATACTGAAATACTGGTATATCGAGGAAAATTGGCATACTGGTATACTAATACACTGGAATACTGATAGTGATATATTGGTATACTGATATATTTATATACTAATATATCTGTATACTAATATATTTGTATACTGATATATTGGTTTGTTAATTTCCTGGCATTTTGATATATTGGTAAACTGATATAATGGTACACTGTAGCACAGATATACTGGCACTCTGGTATACTATCATGCTTGTGGACACTGGCATTGGTATACTGCCGGTACCCCTGGTATACTGGTGGAGACAGAGGTAGACTCCAGCTGCCTCATACCTGTCACCATGTTATATCTGAAGGCTCCTGATATCCTGGTGCCCAGCTTGGCACGGTATACCCAGGGCTAGTGGTATACTCAGGGCTGGCGGTATACCCACGAGTCCCCCCCTCTACGACTGTGGGTCATCCCGCAGACCACAGTTCACAGTAAAGTGGATTAGTCAGTAATTACCCGCGTGAGTAGAGTAGGTGAGGAGGATAGGAGGAGGAAGAGGTGAAGAGGAAGAGAAAGAAGGAGAAAGAGGAGGAGAAAGAGAACGTAAACCCCTAACTAGTGCAGGTGGCACTGTTCTCAAGGGGGGGGGGATAATCCCCCTTAATCCTCAACACTCAACAAAACATTAAACACACAACAGTGAATGCTCCAGTGACATTCACATATATACATATAATACACGGGTGATATGAGAAGCATATTATATAGGAAGTCAGAAACAACCCGACATGATTTTACCCCTGAATGCTATATTTAGTTTCTTCGCCAAGGCTACGGGTCCTCACACTCGCACCGTGCGGGATATTGTAGGCCTGGTCAATCCCTCACACCCAACAGCGTTGTTATCGTCAGATAACGACCAGGATAACTGTTCCAAACTATATTTCCAGTTGAGGAATATCACCGCTAGAGTACTGTGAGGGGGACACTATCACCGCTAGAGTACTGTGAGGGGGACACTATCACCACTAGAGTACTGTGAGGGGGACACTATCACCACTAGAGTACTGTGAGGGGACACTATCACCAATAGAGTACTGTGAGGGGACACTATCACCACTAAAGTACTGTGAGGGGGACACTATCGCCACTAGAGTACTGTGAGGGGGACACTATCGCCACTAGAGTACTGTGAGGGGGACACTATCACCACTAGAGTACTGTGAGGGGGACACTATCACCACTAGAGTACTGTGAGGGGGACACTATCGCCACTAGAGTACTGTGAGGGGGACACTATCACCACTAGAGTACTGTGAGGGGGACACTATCGCCACTAGAGTACTGTGAGGGGGACACTATCACCACTAGAGTACTGTGAGGGGGACACTATCACCACTAGAGTACTGTGAGGGGGACACTATCGCCACTAGAGTACTGTGAGGGGGACACTATCACCACTAGAGTACTGTGAGGGGGACACTATCACCGCTAGAGTACTGTGAGGGGGACACTATCACCACTAGAGTACTGTGAGGGGACAATAACCCGAGAGAGAGTGCCGGAAGTGCCACTAACTCCGCACACTTCCCGCCTTAACGTCACGGCCCTTGTGGCACTGTGTCGGGGCAAAACAGTTGTTTACTGCTCTCTCTCTCTCAGTGAGTGCCAGGCACTAGAGTAAAGAGTGCCAACACTAAGGTAGGCTAGGGAGAAGAGAGAGTGAGAGATGAGGAGAGAGAGAGAGAGAGAGGAGGAGAGAGAGAGTGAGAGGAGGAGGAGAGAGAGAGTGAGAGGAGATGGGAGAGGTAGTAAGGGAGCCAATCAGAATTTTATATATGTATATATATATATATATATATATATATATATATATATATATATATATATATATATATTTTGAAGTGTGATATCCAATCATTACCCATCCCACCATGAGAGCATCTCAAACCCCCCTATCCCACTCCCCCTCTCTCTCTCTCTCTCTCTCTCTCTCTCTTTTCCCTTTCTCTCTGTATCTCTATCTGTGTCCTTCTATCTGCCTCTGTCTCTGTCTTTATTTCTCTTCATCTGTCTCTCTCTCTGCCCTGGTCAACCCCGTCTCTCTCTCTGACTGTCTGTCTCTGTTTCTCTCTCTGTCTCTCCCAAACTCTCTCTCTCTCACTATCTGTCTATCTTTGTCGAATATTAGTGTGTGGTGGTGGGGGAGCCGGGGGGGGGATCAAATAGTCAAAAAATAAAATAGTTACCTATTTGCTTTGAAAAAGGGGCTGGGCTTGAGGAAGCCTTTGAAGCTATTGGAAGATCGTCTGTTTTATGCCACTACAGCCAAAGTGTGAATAGTAGTAAATTTATCTTTTGAATTCTGACCAGCTTATGTCCATCCCATACTCCCGACCAGTCCCCCTGCAAAGCTGGCCTCCAGTCTTGGTCAACGAGACTGTTGTGAGGTCTGGGAGAGACAGTCAGAGCATCACGAAACACAGACACGACCATAATGAATTAAACGGACGAATCAGATTATATGTTCTCACGTATTTGTGCTTGCGAGGGGGTTGAGCTCTGGCTCTTTGGTCCCGCCTCATCCCGCCCCGCTAATAGATGTCATCTATTCCCGCTGTGAGTGGTTCCTCATGTCGTGTGTTTTTATATATCTTTTTTAAATTCTTTTTTTTTTTGTGGTGTATTCGGTAGTTCTCTTCTTTCTACCTTTATCAGCCTTCCCTTCTATCTCTTCCTTCCTACTTCCTTCTATCTCTTCCTTCCTACTTCCTTCTATCTCTTCCTTCCTACTTCCTTCTATCTCTTCCTTCCTACTTCCTTCTATCTCTTCCTTCCTACTTCCTTCTATCTCTCTCCTTCTATCTCTCTCCTTCTATCTCTCTCCTTCCCACTTCCTTCTTGCCTCATGCTAAACCTCTTGACTTCCTTCGTTGACCTCTGGAGAGTTGCCAAGGAAGATTGTCTCTACCGTCTCTCTCTCTCTCTCTCTTCCTCCCTCTCTGCCTCCATCTCTACTCCCTCTCTCCTCCCATCCTTCCCCCTTCTAGGTAATTCCCTTCTTTCCGCAGTTATTCAGCCAATCACCTCATTCCTCACCTTGTCTCCATCACCCCCACAACCCTCTCTATAAGGGCTCAGCGCCTCCTCATTCTTCTATAACTGTACCTTAATTCCGGGGTAGAGTTATAATCATATTCCCCTTTGTCTGAACAAAATCTGTATTATACAACAGGTGTTTAATAATACAACTACAGTCCTCAGATGTACTGTATTCATACCACTTTGACTACAGGTATGGATCACCCCTGTAACTACCTCTCATAGTTGTTAGCGGTCAGTACTATAGTTACGCCCCCCCCCCCACACACACAGAAGAGTTAGGGGGGACATGATCACCACATTCAAGATTCTCATGGGAATTGATAGGGTAGATAAAGACAGGCTATTTAACACAAGGGGAACACGCACAAGGGGACACAGGTGGAAAGTGAGCGCCCAAATGACCCACAGGAACGTTAGAAGGAACATTTTCAGTGTCAGAGTAGTTAACAGATGGAATGCATTAGGCAGTGATGTGGTGGAGGCTGACTCCATACACAGTTTCAAGTGTAGATATGATAGAGCCCAATAGGCTCAGGAATCTGTACACCTGTTGATTGACGGTTGAGAGGCGGGACCAAAGAGCCAGAGCTCAACCCCCGCAAACACAACTAAGTGAGCTCACAAAGACAAGTAAACTAAGCAACAGTATCAATAAGACATGTGACCAAGCACTATTAGCTGGGGCCGAGAGCTAACGCCCAACCCATTCGCAAATACACATCGAGTCTCTTTGCTAAAATAAAAATCAAATATATTTTACGAACACCAAAGAAACTAATGAAATAGAGAACAGAGAAGAGGCTAAACAAGAAGAGGAGGAGAGAAGCGGAGGGAAGAAGAGGAGGAGGGAAGAGAAAGAGGGAAGAGGAGGAGGGAGAGAAGGAGGGAAGAGAAGCAGACGAGAATGGAGGTGTAACCTGAGATGAGAAGTTCGTAAGGTTGTATGTGATTCATTTTGGGACGGTGGCGTCTCTCTCTCTCTCCCTGTCTCTGTCTCTCTCTCTCTCTCTGTCTCTGTCTCTCTCTCTCTCTCTCTCTCTCTCTCTCTCTCTCTCTCTCTCTCTCTCTCTCTCTCTCTCTCTCTCTCTCTCTCTCTCTCTCTCTCTCAGTATATGTAAGTCAGTAGAGCACTTAACAACAACAACTACATGTATCGATACTTGCTTGTCCTTCACAGAAGAGTTATGGTCGCACGAAAGTGGCAATTCGCAATTTACTGCCCAATTGTTACCGTTTATCGTGGCATATTTAACGTTCTAGTGTGGGTGGTGCCCTCCCCCCCTCTGAGACCGGAGCTCACACACACACACACACACACACACACACACACACACACACACACACACACACACACACACACACACACACACACACACACACACACACACACACACACACCTAGGAGCCGGCTGGCCGAGCGGACAGCACGCTGGGCACGTGATCCTGTGGTCCCGGGCTCTATCCCGGGCGCCGGCGACAAACGATGGGCGGAGTTTCTTTCACCCTATACCCCTGTTACCTAGCAGTAAATAGGTACCTGGGAGTTAGTCAGCTGTCACGGGCTGCTTCCTGGTGTGTTTGTGTGTTGTGTGGGGAAAAAACAGTAGTAGTAGTAGATGAGAGGCGGGACCAAAGAGCCAGAGCTCAACCCCCGTAAGCACAAATAGGTGAGTACATATAGTGACAAACGGAGAAACTTCAAAACAAGGCAATTCGCGGAGCCGTATTGTTAAGGTAACAAGGGACAAATCAAAGCGGAACTTCCACATGAGCAGAAGTGAACACTGAGTGTTGTAAACAATGTCGGCTTTGTTTACACTGATTTGTTTTGCTTGGCACAGTTACATGTTGTTTGATTCTGTTGTTTATACCCACAGTTTGCACCGTGTCGTGTAGAGGTTCTAATTACCTTAAGAGATAAATCTAACAGCATTGAAACTTTGACATATCGCTGTGTGTGTGGGTTGGATACTGTCCAAAGCCTGCCAAATATGTTCCAACATTCTCCTGGACGACCATAAATTCTCTACAATTGGCCTGTGTTGTATAATCTTGACCCTTGTGGCTGGGTGCTGCATGGGTCACAACTTCCGGGTAGAGTACAAGCCCCGTAGAGGACGACCCGGAGGTGAGAGACAGGTGGGTCCTCTACGTCTTAAATCACCGGCTTCAAATTTGTTTGTTGTTGAGAGAGACGATTGCAGGTGTGGGTGTAGGTGTGGAAGCAGGTGGTGAGTTTGTTGTTGAAGATTCACTATTTAGAACAAAACCCGTCAAACACACACCGAAACTACGACGTTGGTACAACGTTCGAACAAGTTTTAACAACACCTAACCAGTTATAACAACCAATATAGCAAGTTGTAACAACGTTCTAATACGTCATAAACACGTTAAGCCAAGATGTAACAACTTTATTACAAGTTGTAACAAGCGGAAAATAGAGACAGTTTCGGTGTGCGTTTCCAGTGAAAGTTCCAGGTAGTACGGGCTTTGGTGAGCCCGTAGAGTGGTGTGGGTGGTGGACATATGTGTGGGTGAACTGAGGTGACGCAAGCATGAACAGCTGAGGGGAAGAAGGGCACATATCATCATCTTGGAATACCCAGAGGCTCTCCTCTTCCGCCAGTCCACAAATACTTTATACACCGTGACTCTTTACTCACGTATTATTCTGTATTAATATACGTTTTCTTATTAATTTCTTAATGCTTCTTAAGAATGTTATATGTTATATAAATATTCCTTGTTGCTTATTTTTTGTTCCTTTTCCTTTAATCTTTTTTTTTTGTTATTTTATCTGTTTTATGCAATTGTTTTTTCACCTGGATATGGTGATTTTTTTTCTTGTTTGGTTCCTGTTCTTGCCTGTGTCCCTATTCTTGACTGGGTCGATATTCTTGCAGTTTCCTCATGCAGTGTGTGTGGGGGGCGGCAGGACAAGTCTGGCCCCTGGCTATATATATCCCGTGTGTTTAACACGGCTCTACCACCACCATCACCACCACCACCACCACCACCATCAACACCACCACCACCACCATCACCACCACCATCAACACCACCACCACCACCACCACCACCACCATCACCACCACCACCACCACCACCACCACCACCACCACCATCATCACCACCACCATCAACACCACCACCACCATCACCACCACCACCACCACCACCACCACCACCACCACCACCATCACCACCACCACCACCACCACCACCACCACCACCACCACCACCACCATCACCACCACCACCACCACCACCACCACCACCACCACCATCACCACCACCATCAACACCACCACCACCAAGAAAGAATAATTAACACGACCCATCTATCAGATGATGAGAGCTCGTAACATGAGAACAGAACCTCGTATCAGCAGACGTGACACCTCTTACGAGTTCCTTAAGTCTGTCACTCAGACTGTGGGAGAGGAAATAGAGACGACACCAGCAGCACTGGAAGCAGGAGCAGCAGGGTGAACAGGTGAACAAGATGACGACGAAGAAGTTTGTCGAAAAGTCCTTTACTCCAAGCTCTTGATGTACTCACCTAATTGTACTCAGCTAGTTGTGTTTGCGGGGGTTGAGCTCTGGTTCTTTGGTCCCGCCTCTCAACTGTCAATCAACTGGTGTACAGATTCCTGAGCCTATTGGGCTCTATCATATCTACACTTGAAACTGTGTATGGAGTCAGCCTCCACCACATCACTTCCTAATGCATTCCATTTGTCAACCACTCTGACACTAAAAAAGTTCTTTCTAATATCTCTGTGGCTCATTTGGGCACTCAGTTTCCACCTGTGTCCCCTAGTGCGTGTGCCCCTTGTGTTAAACAGCCTGTCTTTATCAACCCTGTCAATTCCCTTGAGGATCTTGAATGTGGTGATCATGTCCCCCCTAACTCTTCTGTCTTCCAACGAAGTGAGGTTTAATTCCCGTAGTCTCTCCTCGTAGCTCATACCTCTCAGCTCGGGTACTAGTCTGGTGGCAAACCTTTGAACCTTTTCCATTTTAGTCTTGTGCTTGACTAGATATGGACTCCATGCTGGTGCCGCATACTCCAGGATTGGTCTGACATATGTGGTATATAATGTTCTGAAAGATTCCTTACACAAGTTTCTAAAGGCCGTTCTTATCTTAGCCAACCTGGCATATGCTGCTGCTGTTATCCTCTTGATGTGAGCATCAGGGAACAGGTCTGGCGTGATATCAACCCCCAGGTCTTTCTCTCTCTCGGACTCTTGAAGTATTTCATCTCCCAAGTGATTCCTTGTATCTGGTCTCCTGCTTCCTACCCCTATCTTCATTGTGTGTGTGTGTGTGTGTGTGTGTGTGTGTGTGTGTGTGTGTGTGTGTGTGTGTGTGTGTGTGTGTGTGTGTGTGTGTGTGTGTGTGTGTGTGTGTGTGTGTGATGACACAATACACCTACTCCACACCTGTAAAGTTACCCGCTGCATCTGTTCCCCCAAACCAACAACCCTTTTTTGCAAACCAGTATTTACCCAGGTCTCAAAATAATACAAATAAATACAATAGAACCTATAACGTCATATATCCTCCCCCCCCCCCAACAAAAATAGCATATATCAACGTCTGTGGAAAATATGTCCAAAATGTAGACTATTTAGCTTCAGAAATGTCCACATTTAATACCATTGGTTGATTAAATGGTAACAACCACTAGATCTATACAATACAATACATCTAGTAATACATTAACTCTAAAGATTACACATTATATCATATTGTATTTATTAGGCCTAAGAGAGGTCAGGTTATTAGGCTAGAGTATTGTATTTGATCTTGTAATGTATAATACAAACAGTACAAATATGGACATATTTTGTACCACAGGTTAGACTGTGTATATATATGTCTGTGCTTTCCTGTTTTTATGGTGAGTAACTGACATTCAAGCTCAGTACTTTATGGTGAAGTATGGTACGGCTTGGTACCCTTACGGTACACTCTGGTACTTCGTGGTGTACTCTGGTACACTGGGGGTACTTTGTGGAATACCGCGGTATACCACAGGCAGTGTGGTTCACCGTGGTGCCACGTGGTACACTCTGGTTCACTCTGGTACCGCGTGGTACACTCTGGTACACTCTGGTACCGCGTGGTACACTCTGGAACACTCTGGTACCGCGTGGTACACTCTGGTACACTCTGGTACCGCGTGGTACACTCTGGAACACTCTGGTACCGCGTGGTACACTCTGGTACACTCTGGTACCGCGTGGTACACTCTGGTACACTCTGGTACCGCGTGGTACACTCTGGAACACTCTGGTACCGCGTGGTACACTCTGGTACACTCTGGTACCGCGTGGTACACTCTGGAACACTCTGGTACCGCGTGGTACACTGTAGGGAGCCGTACCGCCTACCTGAGAGCTTCAGGTAGTGTGGTTGTCTGACGTGCCAAGTCTGGTCTATATGTGAAGCTGTACCACCCTCGCTCGCACGCGCGCGTGTGTGTGTGTGTGTGTGTGTGTGTGTGTGTGTGTGTGTGTGTGTGTGTGCGTGTGTGTGTGTGTGTGTGTGTGTGTGTGTGTGTGTGTGTGTGTGTGTGTGTGTGTGTGTGTGTGCGTGTGTGTGTGTGTGTGTGTGTGTGTGTGTGTGTGTGTGTGTGTGTGTGTGTGTGTGTGTGTGTGTGTGTGTAAACTAAATCAACAACGTTTTGCAAAATTAACAGAAACATGAATTAAGAAAACTGCAGAAGGCCTATTGGCCCATACGATGCAGCTCCTATTTATAACCACCCAAACTCATTCATAAACATGTCCCACCTACGTTTGAAACAACTCCACCTTGTTTATGCAAGGCGAATAGAATTACAGAATATAAATAGAATAGAATTAGAATTGATAGAATTACATCTATAACTCAGCTGCCCTCTTTCCATAACCAAACCATTTTTAGAGAGCTGACTCTCATTCTATCTAAATGACTCTGAAGGATACATTTGAACCACCCTAATCCTTAAAAGGGCGATTTAAACCACCCTAACCATTAAAATGGGGATTTAAACCACCCTATCCCTTAAAAGGGGATTTAAACCACCCTAACCCTTAAAAGGGGATTTAAACCACCCAAACCCTTAAAAGGGGGATTTAAACCACCCTAACCCTTAAAAGGAAGATTTAAACCACCCTAACCATTAAAATGGGGATTTAAGCAATCTCCTAACTCTTAAAAGGGGGGATTTAAATCACCCCAACCCTTAAAAGGGAGATTTAAACCATCCTAACCATTTAAAGGGGGAATTAAACTGCCCCAACCCTTAAAACGGGGATTTAAACCACCCCCTAACCCTTAAAAGGGGGATTTAAATCACCCCTAACCCTTAAAAGGGGATTTAAATCACCCCCCTAACCCTTAAAAGGGGGATTTAAATCACCCTAACCCTTAAAAGGGGGATTTAAACCACTCTAACCCTTAAAAGGGGGATTTAAACCACCCCGTAACCCTTAAAAGGACGATTTAAACCACCCCTTAACCCTTAAAACTGGGATTTAAAACATCCCGTAACCCTTAAAAGAGGGATTTAAACCCCTGGAGCCAATAGTTGGAACATTTCAACGTGTCATCTGACGCCAGTAACTAGCTTACAATCTCAGTTCAATAGCGCCAATGGCTCGGGGGATGGGCACAGCGTTTGTTGTGATAAACGGAGAGTTCTGTCCGTCTTGACAGCAGGGAGCTTGACAAGGGGTCCCCCTCTTGACAGCAGGGGGAAGTCAACCTCTTGACAAGGGGGTCCTCACACACTCACCGTGTTTGCCCGTCTCCTGCAGCGACCCCTCACACACTCACACACTCACACACTCACCGTGTTTGCCCGTCTCCTGCAGCGACCCCTCACACACTCACCGTGTTTGCCCGTCTCCTGCAGCGACCCCTCACACACTCACACACTCACACACTCACACACACTCACACTACGTCAGTAATCCCCTCATGTAAGCGGCCTCATATAACCATTCTCACTATAATCCCTCAATCGTCTGCATATCCCATTCTATGTCAACTATGGCACCCTCCTGGTGGCACTCCAGCGTCTTGAAAGGGAATGGTTGGCACTACCTCGAGGCACTCTAGTGCCTTACTATCTTACATGATGGTACAGACACTCACTCATCACTCTGCTAGCATGTCTACCCATCAATTCCTCCTTAATCATGACTTTCAATCTGATTTACACATTAGCTGACGCTACTCTCAGCTCTATGTGTACAAAGTCCTTCTGTCATCAGTCACACACTCAGTCACTTCTACAATTCATCAATCATTTCTCCAAATCATCAACCAATTAATGAAACTCATTAACTTCCCACATACACACACACACAAACATGCAGGCGATGAGTCACAATAACGTGGCTGAAATATGTTGACCAAACCACACACACTAGAAAGTGAAGGGACGACGACGTTCCGGTCCGTCCTGGACCATTCTCAAGTCGATTGTGAGAATGGACCGTTCTCAAATCACAATCGACTTGAGAATGGTCCAGGACGGACCGAAACGTCGTCGTCCGTTCACCTTCTAGTGTGTTAAATTCGACTTGAGAATGGTCCAGGACGGACCGAAACGTCGTCGTCCGTTCACCTTCTAGTGTGTTAAATTCGACTTGAGAATGGTCCAGGACGGACCGAAAAGTCGTCGTCCCTTCACCTTCTAGTGTGTTAATTTCGACTTGAGAATGGTCCAGGACGGACCGAAAAGTCGTCGTCCCTTCACCTTCTAGTGTGTTAATTTCGACTTGAGAATGGTCCAGGACGGACCGAAAAGTCGTCGTCCCTTCACCTTCTAGTGTGTTAATTTCGACTTGAGAATGGTCCAGGACGGACCGAAACGTCGTCGTCCCTTCACTTTCTAGTGTGTAATTTGTTCAACAATCAACAGTAATAAAAATATTGCTTTATCTAAATATTTGTACAAGTAATAACTACATTTTTGCCCATTGTTTCGTCCAACAAGTTATGGATTTTATGCTTAAACTGAAATAATATTTGTCTGTTTGTCATCTACAAAATTGTTTGAGTGTTGTTTGTCATGGGTCGTTGGGCTAAATGTGTAGTTCCTCTTTGTTTACCAATCTTGTTTACCCAAACAAACAAGTCCACGTTTGTTCTGTCTAGCCCATGTCTTCTGAGTGTCTATCTGTAGTTCAATACTTCTTAGATTCTATAACCCAGGGAGAAGCACAACATAATTGATCACTTACCTTGATCTTCAGTTTTTATTAATCCTCAGTTTTGTTCTTTAATTTTTGTTCTTCAAGAGTCGTTTGAACAAACATTTCAGGGTTACATATCACGGGTCTCTTGATTTTTTTTTCTAGTGGTCTGAAATCCACCAATATTTTCAGTTCACATGTTTTAACAGTGGTTCGCAGGTGCTAGAAGTTGCATAATACGATTGCTAACGACGGTAGCTATCATTCGTGAGTAGGGGGGTCGTTCGTGAGTAGGGGGGGGTCGTTTGTGAGTAGGGGGGGGGTCGTTTGTGAGTAGGGGGGTCGTTTGTGAGTAGGGGGGTCGTTTGTGAGTAGGGGGGTCGTTCGTGAGTAGGGGGGGTCGTTTGTGAGTAGGGGGGTCGTTCGTGAGTAGGGGGGGGTCGTTTGTGAGTAGGGGGGGGTCGTTCGTGAGTAGGGGGGGGTCGTTTGTGAGTAGGGGGGTCGTTCGTGAGTAGGGGGTCGTTTGTGAGTAGGGGGTCGTTTGTGTTGGGGTATTACCCATCAATCTCTAGTGTGGGGGCGTGGCAGACCCCCCCCCCCCTCCTCCCCCCAGTAATACGACCACTGGTAGTACAGGAAGTACTACCAAACTATTCTCTATAAATATCATCAACGTCTTCACTATTTTAAACTTGTAACAGTACTGGTACTCCAGTAACTCTCACTTGTACCAGTACTGGTACTCTAGTAACTCACACTTGTACCAGTACTGGTACTCCAGTAACTCTCACTTGTACCAGTACTGGTACTCCAGTAACTCACACTTGAACCAGTACTGGTACTCCAGTAACTCACACTTGAACCAGTACTGGTACTCCAGTAACTCACACTTGAACCAGTACTGATACTCCAGTAACTCTCACTTGTACCAGTACTGGTACTCCAGTAACTCACACTTGAACCAGTACTGGTACTCCAGTAACTCTCACTTGTACCAGTACTGGTACTCCAGTAACTCACACTTGAACCAGTACTGGTACTCCAGTAACTCACACTTGAACCAGTACTGGTACTCCAGTAACTCACACTTGAACCAGTACTGGTACTCCAGTAACTCTCACTTGTACCAGTACTGGTACTCCAGTAACTCACACTTGAACCAGTACTGGTACTCCAGTAACTCACACTTGTACCAGTACTGGTACTCTAGTAACTCTCACTTGTACCAGTACTGGTACTCTAGTAACTCACACTTGTACCAGTACTGGTACTCCAGTAACTCTCACTTGTACCAGTACTGGTACTCTAGTAACTCACACTTGTACCAGTACTGGTACTCCAGTAACTCTCACTTGTACCAGTACTGGTACTCCAGTAACTCACACTTGTACCAGTACTGGTACTCCAGTAACTCTCACTTGTACCAGTACTGGTACTCCAGTAACTCTCACTTGTACCAGTACTGGTACTCCAGTAACTCTCACTTGTACCAGTACTGGTACTCCAGTAACTCTCTCTTGTACCAGTACTGGTACTCTAGTAACTCTCACTTGTACCAGTACTGGTACTCCAGTAACTCTCACTTGTACCAGTACTGGTACTCCAGTAACTCTCACTTGTACCAGTACTGGTACTCCAGTAACTCACACTTGTACCAGTACTGGTACTCCAGTAACTCTCACTTGAACTATTAATAATATTAACTTTTATTAGTACAAAAAGGTGTTGGAGTTACAATCATTAAGACTCCTAGTACAAACTACCACAGATATTGCTTGTTAGAACTTAACCACACTACTGCAACCATACTCCTCATTACCTCCTATGACAACCACTCACCCTCACACCTCACCATCTCCTCTAGCACCATCATCACACCCCCTCACAACCACCATCCCCCCCACCACCCCTCACAATCAGCCCCCACCACACCCCCTCACTACCACTACACCCCCCTCACAATCACCCCCTTCTTCCCTCACAACCACCACCAATACACCCCCTCCTCACCACCACAACCCCTCACAATCACCACCACACACCCCCCTCACCATCACAACAACACCCCCACCCCCTCACAACCACCACCACACCCCCTCACCACCACCACACCCTCCCTAATCACCATTACAACCCCCCCCACCACCACACCCCTCACAATCACCCCCCACCACACCCCCCTCACTACCACTACACCCCCCCTCACCACCACCACACCCCCCTCACCACCACAACCCCCCCCATACCCCTCACAATCACCACCACCACACCCCCGTCACCACAACTCACCAGCCGGCTATAGTGGAGGCACCAGGAGGGAGATCACAACACTTGAAGGCTCCCAGTAAGGTGGATGGTATCTCCTAAGTTCCCGGGGAGTGCCTCGCGGGTCTCCAAGACTGCGATCTGAGAAGGTGTGGTGCGGGTTCTCTCCTGGCACGCTCAGTGTGGCACCGTAGTGCCACACTCCGCCGCTTGGCACCGCCATCCGCCGCACACAACATCGTGTATGTCCCCCCCCACACACACACACACGCAACCTTTCACTTGAGTGCAGCGACATGAGCAGCCTGAAAAGTGAGGTTCGGTGTATACTGAAAAAAGATGTTTAAGTGATACAAGTGTTTTAGTGAAGAAATCTGTAGGGGGGGGGGGAGGGAGGGGGGTAATTGAAGCCCAGTTAGTCCAGGTGACATAAATAAACACACACGTACACGTACACATATACATACATACACAAGGGCAAGATACTCCAAAACGTCACAGAGCAGAAGATTATCTAGAAGACGGAAGATCACGAGTCTTCAGGTACGCGTAGGTCATCCTCTCCCACTCCTCCACACCCACACACACACACACACACACACACACACACACACACACACACACACACACACACACACACACACACACACACACCCACACACACACACACACACACACACACACACACACACACACACGCACGCATGTACGCGCGCTGACAGGCTCTGGGAAGGGAAACTGCGGCCAGGAGACTGAAATAGTCACAGCCTCAAGTGCTTCAGAATGCCAGAGATTGTAAGAGAAGAGGAGAACCCCCAGATAATCGGCCCCATGTGGGTGTGTTGGGGGAGGTGGTGGTGGCTAAGGTGGAGGTGGTGGTGGAGGGGGTTGGTAGAATGGAGTCCTGACATTCAACCACAACACCTTAACTACCACACCCCAAAACCTGATCAGTACTCGAGATTCCAGTCACCTGGAATCCCCATTTTCAGGTACTCAAGATCATTCATAACCGCCGGAAGGAGGAAGTGGGTTTTTTCTCTGATTTTGATCCATGACAACACAGCTGCAGCACCAGCACTTGAGACAACAGCAGCGGCAGCAGCAGCAGCAGCGTGGTGTCTTGGAGGATTGCTTGAGACAGTTCACACACGGACAGACAAGCTCAAGACACAGTAACTATATATATATATATATATACACCCCCACCACCCGCCCACACGCTCGGCTTTTTATCAAATATTATTTTTAGAAAAGTGTAAAAAAACATGTTCGATACGAGACAACGACGACTAGCCTGTTCCTAGAGCACTGAGTAATGGGTTGTTAGGGTCAAGTTATCTCTCTCTCTCTCTCTCTCTCTCTGTCTCTCTCTCTCTCTCTGTCTCTCTGTCTCTCTCTCTCTCTCTCTCTCTCTCTCAGTCTCTCTGTCTCTCTCTCTGCTTCTCTCTGTCTGTCTCTCTCTCTCTCTCTCTCTCTCTCTCTCTCTCTCTCTCTCTCTCTCTCTCTCTCTCTCTCTCTCTCTCTCTCTCTCTCTCTCTTTCTCTCTCTCTTTCTCTCTCTCTCTCTCACTCTGCCTCCATCTCTCTCTCTCTCTCTCTCTCTCTCTATCTGGCTCTGTCTATATCTCTCTCGCGCTCTCTCCCTCTCCGTCTCTCTCTCTCTCTCTCTCTCTTTCTCTCTCTCTCTGTCTCTCTCTCTCTCTCTCTCTCTCTCTCTCTCTCTCTCTCTCTCTCTCTCTCTCTCTCTCTCTCTCTCTCTCTCTCTCTCATAAATATATAAATTTCTTTATTTGCCTAAAAGAGACAAAAATATTCCCAGAGACTGTACCTAGCTTGCGCGTTGAACATAGAGCAACTGCGTTTGAACGTATATTCTGAACATATATGAACGTACTCTCCCTGAACGGGTACACACACACACACATGTACGAACGCGCACATGAGCGTTAGTTTGTATATTTGTGAAAGGTTGTGTATGAATGTGTGAAGGGGGCGTGCAAAAGCTGCTCCTCCTGCTTCACTACCTGCCTCACCTCCGTCCCTGGCTGTCTGCCCGCCCCCACCTGTGTAAACGCCAGCACGCCCACGCCCTCACTTACAACCCCTACTCTCACCCCACGCCCACAAACTCATGCCTACAAGCCTACGCCCACAAGCCCACGCCCAGAAACCCCCCGCCCACAAACCCCCGCCCACAAACTCACGCCCACAAACCCACGCCCACATGCCCCCGCCCAATAACCCCTGCCCACAAACCCCCGCCCACAAACTCACGCCCACAAACCCCCGCCCACAAACCCCCGCCCACAAACTCACGCCCACAAACCCCCGCCCACAAACCCCCGCCCACAAACTCACGCCCACAAACCCACGTCCACAAGCCCCCGCCCAATAACCCCCGCCCACAAACCCCCGCCCACAAACCCCCGCCCACAAACTCACGCCCACAAACCCCCGCCCACAAACCCCCGCCCACAAACTCACGCCCACAAACCCACGTCCACAAGCCCCCGCCCAATAACCCCCGCCCACAAACCCCCGCCCACAAACCCCCGCCCACAAACTCACGCCCACAAACCCCCGCCCACAAACCCCCGCCCACAAACTCACGCCCACAAACCCACGTCCACAAGCCCCCGCCCAATAACCCCCACCCACAAACCCCCGCCCACAAACCCCCGCCCACAAACTCACGCCCACAAACCCCCGCCCACAAACCCCCGCCCACAAACTCACGCCCACAAACCCACGTCCACAAGCCCCCGCCCAATAACCCCCGCCCACAAACCCCCGCCCACAAACCCCCGCCCACAAACTCACGCCCACAAACCCCCGCCCACAAACCCCCGCCCACAAACTCACGCCCACAAACCCACGTCCACAAGCCCCCGCCCAATAACCCCCGCCCACAAACCCCCGCCCACAAACCCCCGCCCACAAACTCACGCCCACAAACCCACGTCCACAAACCCCCGCCCACAAACTCACGCCCACAAACCCACGTCCACAAGCCCCCGCCCAATAACCCCCGCCCACAAACCCCCGACCACAAACCCCCGACCACAAACCCCCGACCACAAACCCCCGACCACAAACCCCCGACCACAAACCCCCGACCACAAACCCCCGACCACAAACCCCCGACCACAAACCCCCGACCACAAACTCACGCCCACAAACCCACGTCCACAAGCCCCCGCCCAATAACCCCCGCCCACAAACCCCCGACCACAAACCCCCGCCCACAAACCCCCGCCCACAAACTCACGCCCACAAACCCCCGCCCACAAACCCCCGCCCACAAACCCCCGACCACAAACCCCCGACCACAAACCCCCGACCACAAACTCACGCCCACAAACCCACGTCCACAAGCCCCCGCCCAATAACCCCCGCCCACAAACCCCCGCCCAATAACCCCCACCCACAAACCCCCGACCACAAACCCCCGCCCACAAACCCCCGCCCACAAACTCACGTCCACAAACCCACGTCCACAAGCCCCCGCCCAATAACCCCCACCCACAAACCCCCGACCACAAACCCCCGACCACAAACCCCCGACCACAAACTCACGTCCACAAACCCACGTCCACAAGCCCCCGCCCAATAACCCCCGCCCACAAACCCCCGACCACAAACCCCCGACCACAAACCCCCGCCCACAAACCCCCGCCCACAAACTCACGTCCACAAACCCACGTCCACAAGCCCCCGCCCAATAACCCCCACCCACAAACCCCCGACCACAAACCCCCGACCACAAACCCCCGACCACAAACTCACGCCCACAAACCCACGCCCACAAGCCCCCGCCCAATAACCCCTGCCCACAAACCCACGCCCACAAGCCCCCGCCCACAAACCCCCGCCCACAAACCCACGCCGAATAACCCCAGCCCACAAGCCCCCACCCACAAACCCCCACCCACAGTAACCCCTGCCCACAAACCCCTGCCCACAAACCCCCGCCCACAAACCCACGCCTACAAACTCACGCCCACAATCCCCCGCCCACAATCCCCCGCCCACAATCCCCCGCCCACAAACCCCCGCCCACAAACTCACGCCCACAAACCCCCGCCCACAAACTCACGCCCACAAACCCACGCCTACAATCCCCCGCCCACACCCTACCAACGGAAACTAAGGCAGGTAAAAACCCGCCGAAATGAAAAACACTAAGTTTCTAAACTCAATTTTAGATTCACCTACAGTTACAAGTGTACCGTATATTACTCCAGCTACACATGGGTACCTGTACCGCTTCTCAGGGGTACTTGGTCGCGCCCTTATAGGAGGGGAGACTCGGTAGGGGCGCTACACGTCGAACATTCCGCGAATTCTGACCAGAAATGCGGAAATGAACAGAGAGAAGAGAAGGAAGTCTCTCTCGCTGGCAACACTGTTTGGGGTGACAGATAACACAGGCCTAAGTCATCTAGTTTCAAGATAAATAAGTTTATCCACATTCGGAAAAAAATTTACTACCGTTTCGTTCATACTAGAATGTAATAACTCTTGTATTATATATATAAATAACGATATGACTGTATTTGAAAATTTTAAGAAATGACATAGTTTACCTCAAATATTCCGTTTTCTTTAATATTGAACCTGACCAATTAAAGAAAATAATATATGATTAAGGGTAAACTATGGTAAAACGAATCTCCCCCTAAGAAAGATCCTCTGACATAATTTTAGCATTCGTTTATCTAAAGCTTAAATCAAACTCATAAACCAGATTCAGTTTTGTTTTGTTTTAGATTCAGCTACTCTGAACACAAGTAGCACGGTCTATGGTGAGCCCGTAGTGGACTTATTTTGCTATTTGTTTTAATATTTACTTATCTTTAAATAAACTGTCATGGTAAGTCTGTATAAATGCAAGGCATGAATTAAGTCAAATAATTAATTTACAAAATTTTGGTATATAGCTATAATCTTGAGGTTATCTTGAGATGATTTCGGGGCTTAGTGTCCCCGCGGCCCGGTCCTCAACCAGGCCTCCACCCCCAGGAAACTGCCCGTAGCAGCTGTCTAACTCCCAGGTACCTATTTACTTCTATAGGTAACAGGGGGCATCAGTGTGATAAAAAACATTTTGCCCATTTGTCTCCGCCTACACCGGGGATCGAACCCGGAACCTCAGGACTATGAATCCGAATCGCTGTCCACTCAGCTATCAGGCGCCATTAAAGAATTTACAGCTCTCCCCAGAGAGGCGAAAGTTAAACTAATAAATTGATGAAGACTAGAAAAAAAAAAGAGATGCTTTCTCACCACAGTAGAACCGCCTACCCGCCGATGTCATAAATCCCAAACCACTACCGCAGTTTAACATTGAGGCTCAATAACATAGAGGGGACATTTGACAAGCCGCCAGCTTGTGTGACCCCGTGATTGTGATGACCCAGGAGCCCTGAAGGGTTCAGTTTAATCCCAGACTACATTACTATAATCTGTTCACTATTACTGCTTACTATTTACTATAGTCCATTACTATAGTTACTGCCCGAAACGCTGCGCGTGCTAGTGGCTTTACAAGACTGTAATTACCATATTTGGTAATATCTGTAATTACCATATTTGGTAATATCTGTAATTACCATATTTGGTAATATCTGTAATTACCATATTTGGTAATATCTGTAATTACCATATTTGGTAATATCTGTAATTACCATTACCATATACCATATTTGTATCCTCACATTCCTTATGTACATTCTTGTATATGCATAAATAAATAAATAAAATAAATAAATATAAGCACATCGTGGTACAGTGGTTTAAGGTGTGTGCTTGAGAGTATACCCAGCTTGTAGGTTAGAATCCTCCTTTTGACTCATAATGATACCCACATTATGAGTAATATGAGTGGTACTAGTGGTAATATTATTAGTGGTTCAAGTATTAATAGTATTAGTGGTCATATTAGTGGTACTAGCCGTACAAGTAGCAGAAGTAGTGATAACAGTGACAGCAACATTTATAGTAGAAATAGAAAGATAAATAGTTGAGTAGTAGAATAGACTGAGTATAGAATGAGAATAGAATGAGAAATAGAATGAGAATAGAATGAGAATAGAATGAGAATAGAATGAGTATAGAATGAGAATAGAATGAGAATAGAATGAGAATAGAATGAGAATAGACTGAGAATAGAATGAGAATAGAATGAGAAATAGAATGAGAATAGAATGAGAATAGAATGAGTAGAGCAAGTTACTGTCTTAAATATATTATTACTTCAAGCACATCTAAAACTCCATATTACTATTTACCCAACAGATAGGCAAGTTAGGAGTGAGGAAAGTGAGTGAGTGAGTGAGTGAGTGAGTGAGTGAGTGAGTGAGTGAGTGAGTGAGTGAGTGAGTGAGTGAGTGAGTGAGTGAGTGAGTGTTCCCTCACACGTCTCCTCACAGAGCTCAACGATCCATTATTAAAAAAAAAAAAAACTTTCAAATAAATGACGTAAATCTAATTACGAGATAGTTGGTGCGTGATTACCGTTCATTTGAACGAACGGCTACGTTCGTGACAAGGGTCTATGGATCGTGTTTCGTACGGCAGTGTTCGGATAGGGTGAGTGGGGGGAGGGGGGGAACGAATCCCATTACGAACAGCGTGATCGGAGATTGTTAGTTCTCTCTCTCTCTCTCTCTCTCTCTCTCTCTCTCTCTCTCTCTCTCTCTCTCTCTCTCTCTCTCTCTCTCTCTCTCTCTCTCTCTCTCTCTCTCAGGGAAGCATTACACCATGGACTGCCCGTGTGGGGCAGTGACATGTATATATATATATATATATATATATATATATATATATATATATATATATATACATATCAACTACCAGATGGGGTTTTGTCACAAAAACTGATCGACCATCAATAGGGAATAGCGCTTTTTTCACCTGTTTTATGGGGGTATTTGAAGGTCAGTTTTATGTCTGTAATACACGCACATACATGCACATGCGAACACTCACGTTACCACACACACACACACACACACACACACACACACACACACACACACACACACACACACACACACACACACACACACACACACACACACACACATGAATCCTTCCTAATTTGTTTGTGATCCGAGCATAGAGTGTGAGTACACACACACACACACACACACACACACACACACACACACACACACACACACACACACACACACACACACACACACACACACACACAGCACCATCACAACTCATAACACATGTCTTTCCCTGATAATTTTCCCTCTCAATCCGCTTCCTCGTGTCATCAACCTCTCTAACAAGGCCCTTCAAACCTACCACTCAATCTAACCTGTAAGCACAAACTACTTAGATACAACATTCTATTCCTTTCCGTCCCAATCCCATCCAATTTCTGACCTTCTATCCACTCACACGTAAACAAACAATTGGGTACCTTGCCTTGAGGTGCTTCCGGGGCTTAGCGTCCCCGCGGCCCGGTCGTCGACCAGGCCTCCTGGTTGCTGGACTGATCAACCAGGCTGTTAGGCGCGGCTGCTCGCAGCCTGACTTTACAATGGGTATACAAGTGCTTTAATGCCTTTAAGAGCCTGTAATTTCTATCCCTATCAGACCTAAATGTTTCGTATCACCATCACGACAGAGATGGTTATCTTGAGGTTATCTTGAGATGATTTCGGGGCTTTAGTGTCCCCGCGGCCCGGTCCTCGACCAGGCCTCCACCACATCAAACCACATAGGTGATATAGCCATGTCTTGTTCAACTATATCCTTGCTGCACTAATGTGTCTAGATCAATAATGTTACAGAAGTGATATTACACAATCGACTTGAGAATGGTCCAGGACGGACCGAAACGTCGTCGTCCCTTCACTTTCTAGTGTATGGATTGGTTTATATTACAGTAATGCTTGAAACTCTACGGGCCTCGCCCATATGATTTAACTTACCCGATTGTCTCAAAAAGGTGTACTCCCTAAGGTGTACTCCCTAAGGTGTACTCCCTAAGGTGTACTCCCTAAGGTGTACTCCCTAAGGTGTACTCCCTAAAGTGTACTTCCCAAGGTGTACTCCCTAAGGTGTACTCCCTAAGGTGTACTCCCTAAGGTGTACTCCCTAAGGTGTACTCCCTAAGGTGTACTCCCTAAGGTGTACTCCCTAAGGTGTACTCCCTAAGGTGTACTTCCCAAGGTGTACTCCCTAAGGTGTACTCCCTAAGGTGTACTCCCTAAGGTGTACTCCCTAAGGTGTACTCCCTAAGGTGTACTCCCTAAGGTGTACTCCCTAAGGTGTACTCCCTAAGGTGTACTCCCTAAGGTGTACTTCCCAAGGTGTACTCCCTAAGGTGTACTCCCTAAGGTGTACTCCCTAAGGTGTACTCCCTAAGGTGTACTCCCTAAGGTGTACTCCCTAAGGTGTACTCCCTAAGGTGTACTCCCTAAGGTGTACTCCCTAAGGTGTACTCCCTAAGGTGTACTCCCTAAGGTGTACTTCCCAAGGTATACTTCCTTAAAAGTATACTTTAATATTCGTCATGTGTTAATCTTCCATAAGTCACTTTATGGATACTTTTTGAGAGATTTATTTAACGCAAGAAATTAAATTTCTTAATTCCAGGAAAATATTACAAATAAAATAAAATTATTTACGACCCCAACAAGAATATACATTTTTTATCAAGGATTTTTTACTCAATTTCCAAACTCGACAATTTGTCTGTTCCTAATGAAACACGATAAATATATCTGAATGTATTGCATTTCCTCTTTTATCTGTTTTTTTTGCTGAAAATGGATTTAATTTACTATTCTCTGATTCTCAGCTTCTCCAGCCCTGATTGGATTAACTTACTAGCCAATCACAGGGATGGTTTTCTGTTACGTCATTCAAGCTGATAAGCTTCAGGAAATGTTATTATGAAGGTCTATGGTTATTAATCTATCACGAAACATCATACTTAAGTGTATATATATATAGCTTTACTAATCATTCGCAGGAGTAGAAAATATTACAAAACCGAGCTACACCTATTCGCCAATTACAGATGATGTTATGATACTTCAAACCAGCCAATCACTGTGATGTTAGGATATGACGTCACACCAGCGGGCCAATCATGGTAATGTTAGGA
>NC_091160.1:33400431-33410851 GCF_040958095.1 Procambarus clarkii
CTTAACTGTATCAAGACTGTTCTTAACTGTATCAAGACTGTTCTTAACTGTATCAAGACTGTCCTTAACTGTATCAAGACTGTTCTTAACTGTATCACGACTGGATTAAGTAAGAATCTTGAGAGCTAACAGTGAGACCCCGATGGTTCTCCCCAGTACCTTAACGACCGAACAACTATCCCTTAATTAACCAGCGGGCATCTTAGAAAACCCAAGATGATGAGGCGTGAGTCTAGGTCTCCTGACACCCGGCATGAGTCTGTGTGATAAGGCTGACTGACAGATGAGATGAGTTGACCAGACCACACACTAGAAGGTGAAGGGACGACGACGTTTCGGTCCGTCCTGGACCATTCTCAAGTCGATTTTGAGAATGGTCCAGGACGGACCGAAACGTCGTCGTCATCCCTTCACCTTCTAGTGTGTGGTCTGGTCAACTTACTTTAGCCACGTTATTGTGACTCATCGCCTGCATGAAGAGATGAGTCTCTTGAATCAATTCATGCAGAGATGAAGAGATGAGTATTGAATCAATTCATCTTCTCGAGACGAAGATGAATTGATTCAATATTCCTGAGTCAGGAGCAAGGATGTGAGTTATTATGTATTATGGGTACTCATGAATAAGAGGGCATGAATGGGTGAGTGTATGTACTCACCTAGATGTACTTATGGGGTCGAGTGACTGCTCTTTAATGGCCTTACGACCATCAATAGTTGAAATGGGTGACTCATTTTTCACTCGTTGAATTTATAATGTACATATATTTGAAACTATGTATTGAATTGGCTTCAACAACTTATTCATCTAGTCTGTTGCACTTATGTACGGCTCAGAGAAAGAGAAGAAGTTTCTTTTGACATCTCTGTGGTTCATCTGTGTTTCCTGTTCCACTGATGTGATTCAGTTCTGGTGATCCTCACTTTGAACACTGATTCTGTATCTTTGTCAGTACCTTTCTGAATGTGTGTGTGTGTGTGTGTGTGTGTGTGTGTGTGTGTGTGTGTGTGTGTGTGTGTGTGTGTGTGTGTGTGTGTGTGTGTGTGTGTGTTTACTAGTTGTGTTTTGCGGGGGTTGAGCTTTGCTCTTTCGGCCCGCCTCTCAACTGTCAATCAACTGTTTACTACCTACTTTTTTTTTTTTTCTTTTTTTTTCCCACACCACACACACACCCCAGGAAGCAGCCCGTGACAGCTGACTAACTCCCAGGTACCTATTTACTGCTAGGTAACAGGGGCACTTAGGGTGAAAGAAACTTTGCCCATTTGTTTCTGCCTCGTGCGGGAATCGAACCCGCGCCACAGAATTACGAGTCCTGCGCGCTATCCACCAGGCTACGAGGCCCCCTGTGTGTGTGTGTGTGTGTGTGTGTGTGTGTGTGTGTGTGTGTGTGTGTGTGTGTGTGTGTGTGTGTGTGTGTGTGTGTAGTCACCTAGTTGTGCTTGCGGGGGTTGAGCTCTGGCTCTTTGGTCCCGCCTCTCAACTGTCAATCAACTGGTGTACAGATTCCTGAGCCTACTGGGCTCTATCATATCTACATATGAAACTGTGTATGGAGTCTGCCTCCACTATGTGTGTGTGTGTATGTGTGTGTGTGTGTGTGTGTGTGTGTGTGTGTGTGTGTGTGTGTGTGTGTGTGTGTGTGTGTGTGTGTGTGTGTGTGTGTGTGTCCTATATTTACGAACGTTCGTGTGGGTGTTCGAACTATTGCAGACAACGGCTGTGAGACAGAAAGCCAACCCAAACAAAGCAAGCACTGGTCTCCAGACCAAACAAAGCAACCAAGACAGAGGGGGGAGCCAAACAAGCCCCCCCCCCCCAGGAAGGCGTGAAGGCTTATACTATCACTATAAATATACTGCTTTATATATCCCACAATCCTGCTCCTCCTGGTAAGGAGGAGCAGGAAGAGGACACAATGGAAATAAAGATGAAAGTAAAGCAAAAAATAAAGATACGGGTAAAGTTTACAGAAGTCTTTTATTTTTTCATGGTCTTGGAGGTGGAGACATTAGTTACCTAGTGATGTAGTAGAGGGTGGCTCTCTCTCTCTCTCTCTCTCTCTCTCTCTCTCTCTCTCTCTCTCTCTCTCTCTCTCTCTCTCTCTCTCTCTCTCTCTCTCTCTCTCTCTCTCTCTCTCTCTCTCTGTCTCTCTCTGTGTCTCTCTCTCTGTGTCTCTCTCTCTTTCTCTCTCTCTCTTTCTCTCTCTCTCTCTCTCTCTCTCTCTCTCTCTCTCTCTCTCTCTCTCTCTCTCTCTCTCTCTCTCTGTCTCTCTCTCTCTCTCTCTCTCTCTCTCTCTCTCTCTCTCTCTCTCTCTCTCTCTCTCTCTCTGTCTCTGTCTCTCTCTCTCTCTCTCTCTCTCTCTCTCTCTCACACACGAATCTTCTCTTTACTTCTTATGTAATTCTCGGAAACGAAGTTGAAAAATTAACTCTCAAAAGTTCACTTTCCCACACACTTAATCGGGCCTCATATTTTTGGCTAAAGTACACTTTAGCATCTTCGGAGGCAGAGAGAAATGTGAAAGAAAAAGGAGCCTGGTCTGCTTGTTCGGAGTGCAAGCGAACCAAGTCATTAATGACCAAACTACACACCAGAGTACGAAACGACGCCGTTTCGGTCCGTCCTGGACCGAATTACCTGGATTTATCGATTATCTCAATCGGTCTATCCTTGGACCATTAATTAACCCAATCAGTCAATCCAAGACCACTGATTATCCCAATCGACTTGATAATGGTCCCAGGACGGACCGAAACGTCGCCGTCTCCTCATCTTCTGATGAATCGTTTGGTCATCATATCTTCAGCCTCGTTATTGTGACTCATCGTCTGCAGACCTGGCCATTATGGCAGCAGCCCAAGTCTAGTCATCATACTCATCACTCTGACTCATCAACACACCCCAACTCATCACCTTGACTCATCAATACACCCCAACTCGTCACCCTGACTCACCAATACACCCAACTCATCACCCTGACTCATCAATACACCCCAACTCGTCACCCTGACTCATCAATATACCCAACTCATCACCCTGACTCATCAATACACCCCAACTCATCACCCTGACTCATCAACACATCCAACTCATCACCCTGACTCATCAACACATCCAACTCATCACCCTGACTCATCAACACATCCAACTCATCACCGTGTCTCATCAATACACCCAACTCATCATCCTGACTCATCAACACACCCAACTCATCATCCTGACTCATCAACACACCCAACTCATCACCTTGACTCATCAACACACCCAACTCATCACCTTGAACGCTCGATTTTTCATATTCATCGCTAACATTTCTTGTCTTAATTAACGTATGGAATAATTAAACTTATATTTTTCGCCTTATAATACGTTTACGTGGATAGGGGATAGAGGGGGGGGTGGAGAGCTGGGATGAGGAGAGGAGGGTCACGGCTGGGATAGGGGAGGCTGGGATAGGGGAGGCTGGGATAGGGGAGGCTGGGATAGAGGAGGCTGGGATAGGGGAGGCTGGGATAGGGGAAGCTGGAATAGGAGGGGGGCTGGGATAGGAGGGGGGCTGGGATAGGAGGGGGGCTGGGATAGGGGAGGCTGGGATAGGAGGGGGGGGGGAGGGATAGATAGGAATTTATGGCGTCATAAGCAGAATATTGTCCTTAGTTTATAGACCTGCGTTATGCCTCAATATTAAATTCCTAGAGAGAGAGAGAGAGAGAGAGAGAGAGAGAGAGAGAGAGAGAGAGAGAGAGAGAGAGAGAGAGAGAGAGAGAGAGAGAGAGAGAGAGACAGAGAGAGAGAGAGAGACAGACAGACAGAGACAGAGACTGAGACAGAGACAGAGACAGAGACAGAGAGAGAGAGAGAGAGAGAGAGAGAGAGAGAGAGAGAGAGAGAGAGAGAGAGAGAGAGAGAGAGAGAGAGAGAGAGAGAGAGAGAGAGAGAGAGAGAGAGAGAGAGACAGAGAGAGAATGTGTGTGTATGTGTGTGTGAAAAAAAAATTATCCCACATCTAAATTTATCTTGGAGATCAAACATGGGCCCCGCAAGAACCACCTAATTACACTAATTAGCCTATGATCTCTTAATTACCCTAATTAGTATCTCCCGCTTAGGCCAAACTCTATGACGTAGTAGGATAAATGGCCCAATTATGTGTTTTTTTTTGTTTATCCCTCCCAACAGCCCTACTGCTGGTTAAAATCTCAGACGTAGGCGCACTAATGACCTAATTGCGTGGTTGCTTCCTGTAACAACCCTCCCTCCCCCCCCCCCCACACCCTCTCTAGATGTTAGTGGAGGTCAAACCACTATGTAGTTGCAATCACATATTTACAATCCCAAGTCCTGCATATGTAGGACTACGGAGTTGTGATTTACGGAGTTGGTGATTTACAATCTACGGAGTTGTGTGATTTTAGTAATACTTATAAGAAATAATAATAATAAGTGTTATAGTTAATTAAAACTCTTATCTTTGGGGGTTTAATCAAATAGTATCTTTATCTTACAGTGCTGTTCCTTGTATATGCTTATAGACTGTCGTTAACTGGAAAATCGGGACCCAAGAGTTGAAGATCGTTCCCGCGAGCAAATTTAATTGTCTACATATAATTAAACACACACACACAGTTGAGAGGCGGGACCAAAGAGCCGAAGCTCAACCCCCCGCAAGTACAATCAGGTGAGTACACACACACACACACACACACACACACACACCCACACACACACACACACACACACACACACACACACACGCCCACCCACCCACACACACACACACACACACACACACACACACACACACACACACACACACACACACACACACACACACACACACACACACACACACACACACACACACACACACACACACACACACACACACACACACACACACACACAACCCTCAGATCTGACATATTAATACATTACTTTAAAGGGAAATTATTTCCCTTTGATCCACCTCCTCCATTTCTCTCGTTCACTCTCCTATTCACTATCTCCATCTCCTTGTATTCATTATCTTTATGCTTCACCTTCTCTTAGCATTTCCTGTTCTTATCAATCATCATTCTCGCCCTGTCACTCATTTTGCATGCCAATATTTACCTTAAAGTTCCTGTACTCTAAGGTCTTCTAGAGTCCCTTATCTTCCCTCTTTCTCCTCCCCTATTCCTCTTCCCTTTCTTGCCTCTCACTCCTATTTCTGATATTCCAGACTGTGTCTCTTCTCTTTCCTCTGGTGTGGTTGAGGGGTTAGTTAACGCCATTTGTCTCTGTCTCTCTGTCTCTGTCTCTCTCTCTCTCTCTCTCTCTCTCTGTCTCTCTCTCTCTCTCTCTCTCTCTCTCTCTCTCTCTCTCTCTCTCTCTCTCTCTCTCTCTCTCTCTCTCTCTCTCTCTCTCTCTCTCTCTCTCTCTCTCTCTCTCTCTCTACTCTCTCATTTCCCTCCACTTTCCCTTCTTTCTCCCCTCACCTTCTCTCACTATCTCTCTCTCTCTCTCTTTCTCTTCCACCTTCTAGTCTCTCTCTCTTCCACCTTCTCCCCTCTCCTCTTCTATCTGCCTACCTACTTACCTACGACGCTGGGAGAGGAGAAGAGGACGAGGGGAGAGAGAGAGAGGGAGGGGAGAGAGAGAGGGAGGGGAGAGAGAGAGGGGAGAGAGAGAGGGGAGATGGATTGGAGAGTAATGGGGGTCGTTACTATGTACTACAAAGGTGAAACGGACTCCCCCCCCCTTTCCCCTCTCCCTCTCCCTCACCTCTCCCTCTCCCTCACCTCTCCCTCTCCCTCCCCCTCCCCTCTTCCTCTACATCCAGACTCAATCAATAGGCCTGTCTGGCTCGGTCGTCTAGGGGGGGGGGCCAGAATGTGGAGAGTGGTAGAGACGGAGAGTGAAAAGGAGAGTGAAGGGAAAGATAGAGGAGAGGAAGAGATAGTGAAGGAGAGGTTGTGAAGTTGTGGTGGGGGGGGAGAGAGAGAGAGAGAGAGAGAGAGAGAGAGAGAGAGAGAGAGAGAGAGAGAGAGAGAGAGAGAGAGAGAGAGAGAGAGAGAGAGAGAGAGAGAGAGAGAGCGTGGGGAGGGGAGGGGAGCGAAAAGTCATAATTACACTTAGATTAACACACATATACACACACATATATATAAAAGTCTTACTACAACCGGATGTCCAGCAGAGAGAGAGCCCCGTTACCTAATGCCCGCAACTCTGATGAGCCTGTCGGTCGCCCAGACGGAATCACGGTGAACCCCTGGAAGAATGGTAGACAGTTGGTGTGGGACTACACTTGCGTTTCAACTTTAGCCAATACCAATGTTAACTTCAGTGCTACACAAGCAGGAGGAGCTGCCAATCACCGGGAAGCAGCCAAGACGCGTTAATACAGAGACCTTGAGCACCACTACAGTTTTGTCCCCATTGCCTCAGAGACACTCGGTGCCTGGGGTAAAAGCGCTGCTAGCTTTTTGAAGGAGTTGGGGTGTAAGCTAATTGAAACAACTAGAGACCCTAGAGCAGCCAGTTTTCTCTTTCAGCGCCTTAGTGTAGCGATCCAGAGAGGAAATGCTCACTACATCCATGATTCCTGCCCGCCATCTGAGGAGCTGGAGGAACTCTACAACCTGTGACAAGTAGCCTTGTACCTTGCATGTAATCAATGTTGTAACCCTTTTTGTGTAATGAAATGTTTAAATAAAGTGAGTTATTTATATATATATATATATATATATATATATATATATATATATATATATATATATATATATATATATATATATATATATATATATATATATATATATATATATATATATATATATATACACACACACACACGACGGGTTGACGGGTTCAAGGAGACATCTTTCTTGTCGTCAGCACATAGAAAACTATTAACTAACTTTTGAGACAATATTTTTTCAACAATTTCTTCGGTGAAGAGCACATAAAGAGAGCGGGAAGATCCGTTCTAGAATCATTTCAATACATTTCACTTTATCACGTTCTTACCACTTGGGCTGGACGGTAGAGCGACGGCCTCGCTTCATGCAGGTCGGCGTTCAATCCCCCGACCATCCAAGTCAAGTGATTGGAACACCATTCCTTTCCCCCCGTCCCATCCCAAATCCTTATCCATCCCAATGCTATATAGTCGTAATGGCTTTTTTTTCCTTAGAGATAATTCTTGAAACTGATTCAGTGATTCTTGACTCTTAAAAAAAAAAAGTCCCGTTAATTGATATCGTCCCGTTTGTCTTAGCAACAGTAAAAATAATTACAGCCAATCACAGTCTAAGATTACATTGGCTCATCCTGTTTGAGGTAATTACACCCAAATTGGCTATCACGACCTACGGACTGATATCACTTGCAAAATATATCCTTTAAAGATAACCATTTCGATAACAGACGATAAATATTATTATTATTATTATTGTAATACAAAAGATTGGCTTAACTTTATTTTTTTACCATCAAAACTTTATTTTTGTTCATTGTTTAAATTTAATATTGTTCAGTTTTAGTCTTAAATTACTTCTTATTGCGAAATTGTTTGCAATTTGTGAAATTAGGCTAATTGTCTATATGTTGAGGTAGTTTGTCTGCTGAAACAAGCGACCTGAGGTGTTTACAATGCTAGACTTACACGCAGACACGCACACAGGCCACGCACGTACACAGACACACACGCACACAGACACACACGTATACAGACACACACGTACACAGACACACACGTACACAGACACACACGTACACAGATACATACGTACACAGACACACACGTACACAGATACACACGTACACAGACACATACGTACACAGAGACACACGTACACAGACACACACGTACACAGACACACACGTACACAGATACACACGTACACAGACACATACGTACACAGATACATACGTACACAGAGACACGTTTAAACCTCTACACAGTCCAGGCAAGACTTCAGTAAACCCCCATTAGTGCTTTCTCTTCCTCAGTAAACCTCAGTATACTGCTTTCTCTTCCTCAGTAAACCTCAGTATACTGCTTTCTCTTCCTCAGTAAACCTCAGTATACTGCTTTCTCTTCCTCAGTAAACCTCAGTATACTGCTTTCTCTTCCTCAGTAAACCTCAGTATACTGCTTTCTCTTCCTCAGTAAACCTCAGTATACTTCCTTCAAATGCCTCAGTAACCCTCAGTATACTGCTTTCTCTTCCTCAGTATACTTCCTTCAAATGCCACAGTAGACCTCAGTATACTGCCTTCAAATGCTTTAGTGAACCTCAGTATACTACCTTCAAAAGCCTCAGTAAACCTCAGTATACTGCCTTCAAAAGCCTCAGTAGACCTCAGTATACTGCCTTCAAATGCTTTAGTAAACCTCAGTATAGTGCCTTCAAATGCCTCAGCAAACCTCAGTATACTGCCTTCAAAAGCCTCAGTAAACCTCAGTATACTGCCTTCAAATGCCTCAGTAAACCTCAGCTTTGCATTCCAAAACCTTAGTAAACCTTTTGTGTTGCCTTGCAAAACCTGAGTAAACCCGGAGTTACCAACCCACCCAAGGTGAAACTTAGGTGTTCACCAAGTTGATGAACAACTTGGTGAACACTCGCACAACATCACTCCCCCTGAACACTAGCACAATATTACATCCTGAACAACATTATGTACTTCCTGTACTTTTTTCTCAGCTTCACTTTAACTTTCCTAATTCTATCTGCATAACTTAAAACTTTTTGTGAATGTATATTTACTGTTTCACAAAGTTTAGTTAATGTTTGATCTATTTACTTAAAGTTTACTGGAGTTTAAGGATGACACAGTGATAGACAGACAGACAGACAGGTAGAGAGACAGGTCAATACAGTTGGATTGATAGTTGAGAGGCGGGACCAAAGAGCCGCAGCTCAACCCCCCGCAAGTATAACTAGGTGAGTACAGTCATATAGAGAAGCAAAGATGTCGATAAAGAGACAGTCAGGAGACAGACGGACATACAGATAAACAGACAGGCAAACAGACGGAGAAGGAAGAAACAAAGAAGACATGATTACCATATACAAAATACTTCGAGAGGAAGTGACAGGGTCAGACAAGGACACGCCATTAAACACGGGTGGTACACGAACGAAGGGACACAGCTTGAAACCAAACGCCCAAATGAACCACAAATACATAAATAATTTGTTAACGTTAGTCAAAAAGCAATTACAACTAGGCGTGTATAAGCACAAACGGTTTGACTCGTACGAGAACAGATTCCTAGTCAACGCACACAAGAACGGGGGGAAAAAATAGGGAATCCGCTGAATCCAGATTTATGGCGCGAAATGAGGCGTTGATCGATCGGAAGTCGCCGCGTTCCTGTAAATCCGGCCGAATCCTAGTCTCTTTGTTTACCTTTGTGGACGTCATTGAGATTCCGTTTTCTATATTTAGTATATTTTTTTATATAAAAGAACAGTTAAAAAAAATAACGATTATAATAATTCATTTTAAACTATTAATTAATTTTAATATTACTGAATTGTGACAATATTAATACAATTTTAATAGTACAGTAATTAATGTTATTAATAAAAATTAATACAGTATTTAATTTTATTAATAACAATTAATAAAAAGAGTAATTAATTTCATTAATAACAATTAATTTTAAATATAATTATTGCTTATAATAACACTATATGTTAATGATAATTAGTTCAATTATATTTCTTTGTAGATGCAAACCAATAACAAGCGGACTTAACTCCTGGATAGCTATTTGCTACTAGGTGAACAGTGGCATTAGGTGATAAAAAACGCGCCCAACCTACTTCTATCCCGCCCGGGATTCGAACTGCAGACATTGCATTAAACGCAACAACTCAAGAAACAAACAAACAAACCCCTTCCTAGATCTCCGCCTTAGAGGCAGTAATACCAACGTCTCTTTCCAACGACTCAACTACTCTTTCCATATTATTTTACTATTTACATTTCTTATGAAACGACCGTCCTGCGACTAGTCAATTTACGTGGTGTTCTCGGAACCTCGACGGTGGCTATAAAGGATCTGAACCGCTGGTTAAGAGGAGTGAATTAGAGAGGTTCAGCTGGTGCAAATTGTCAACACTGTGAGCTATATGTAGCAAGCAGTGCCGCCAACGGCAGCTTCTCTCGTAACATAGCGTCAAATCACTGCTAGACACACACACATCCACTCAATCCCCCAGGTGAACCTTACACCGATTAATACGTGATTTTTTCTTCTTAGCTGGACGCCGGTGAGGGGTGGAATAACTAGATGAAGGGGACAAAGAGCAAGACATCTTCGAACCCTAGGACATTGAGAGAGGTGGTGCTGGCGCCCTCCCACGCCGCCTAGCCATACACGACCCTTCAAAACATTAACTCAATTTTCACCCGTTT
>NC_091160.1:33411351-33453851 GCF_040958095.1 Procambarus clarkii
GAAATGCTGAAGAACTGAGTGTAGGGAAGGAACAAGAGGTGTGTGATCGAGTCTGTGAGTGTGTAGTGAGTGTCTGTGAGTGCGTGAGGGAGAGTGCGTGTGCAACCAGTCAACTCAACCACTCACACCATCAATAAAACCATGTATTAAATTGCCCGAACCTCCCCTTCTATAATCGAGGACACACCCAACAGAAAACGGAACAGCCCATCAATTATGGGAGCCGCTATGGGTTAAAGTACCTCATATTTTTCACGTTCGGGGGGGATATCTATACGTCAAAATACGGTGTGTTATACGTGAGTACGGTGTTGGGCAGGTGTGTGTGTGTGTGCACTTACCTAGTTGTGCCTGGGAGGTGTTGAGCTTTAGCTCTTTGGTCCCGCCTCGCCTAAGTGTGGTATCCGTCAATTATGTATTAAAGAGTTCGAAAAGGAGCTCTTGTATGGTGGCACGGTAGCACCACACATGTGGCACCCACAACATGTGGCACCACACATGTGACACCAACACACACAGCCTACAGCCCAGCTAAGAATTGGCAGAAAAATGATTTCTTGGTCAATTTATAGAACTAATTACCCCTATAACATAATAGAAGTGGGATCGCTGGCGTGTTTCAAGCGCAGTTTAGACATGTATATATATAGATTAACTATATAAATATGGTATAATAAGTATGGGCCAATAGGCATTCTATGCAGGTTCCTGTATTCTTGTGTTCGTGTGCTGTATTTGCCAATACAGCTGCCAGAATTCACTATACACAAATACAACAGTCTAGCTCTGAGAAAGGTCATACAACATAATTTATTCTGGGGGGAGTAATTCAAACAACACTGGAGCAGTTTCCTTGTTTGATGTGTTGCTTCTTAATGTATTGCAGAGTCTTCAGGTGTTGTGGTAAACTGTCTACCTTCCAAGAGTTGATGATATGTAAGCAGGCATCTCAGGGGTATACATCGATATACTTAGTATACTCGCCAAACAGACAGTATATCGTCAATATATATACATCTATACATCTTTTGATTGGTCAGTAAGTTAATAAATACTTAAGAATTTTATCATCTTCTCTCTCCTTTTTATCTTGGCATTGTTCTCTCTACCTCTGTCTCTCTATTTCTGTCTCTATCTCTCTCTCTCTGTCTTGCTCTCTCTCTGTCTTGCTCTCTCTCCGTCTCTGTATCTCTTCTCACTCTCTCTCTCTGTCTCTCTCTGTCTCTCTCTCCCTCCCTCTCTCTCTCTCTCTCTCTCTCTCTCTCTCTCTCTCTCTCTCTCTCTCTCTCTCTCTCTCTCTCTCTCTCTCTCTCTCTCTCTCTGCAGAAGAGGAACAAGTTTGTGTTTGCAGTATGAGACATTGCTCAACGATCGCTGTCTACAATTGTTGCAAACAACTGAACCGTCATTTTGTAACAATGTCGTTGATAGACCGCAATGGCTGACTTGAGTGCAACAGTCGTTGAACAGGGTATCGTCTCGCCCTGTTAGTAGTGGTGGGGGGGGGGGCACGACCGTCTTGAGTAATCATTACCAACGATATGATGTCGTTACACGATCGCGTGTCGTTAAAATGATCGTTTAAATGCGATCTCGTTTACAGCGGCGGTGACGAGTCGTTGGACACGACAATATGCCGCCCAGCTTCCCCGTGATGTAAATCATATTGTGTTTCCTGTTTAAGATTGATTACGAGGGACTACTAACAGTAACGTAACAGTAACGTGAGACTTGTAGGCCGGGTTACTGGTTCTTCTCAGCCGTCGCCGTGACGAGTGGCTGAGTCCCTGTCAAGTATGATTGACAGGACGAGGAAATGATTGGGCGTGACAGAGGGTTGATTGATCCTTCAGTGACGGGATTCGTCAAGATCGAACGAGGCGAGGAGTGATTGACAGGACGAGGAAATGATTGGTCGTCAGGCGTGACAGCGGGTTGATTGATCCTTCAGTGACGGGATTCGTCAGGATCGAACGAGGCGATGATGGTGATTCGCGGTCGTTTCATCGTTAATGACCCTTATGTATGGTGTAAATAACGACGCTGTCTTAAAGGATAGTTAAGCTTGTTCGACATCGCCTCAATTGGCGATTTGCGTTAACTGCTGTTGTTGGGTAATTTGTATTATTGATATTTGTATTAAATCATTGTATTATGTATTAAACGTTAGTTTGTTGCATTTGATTTATTGGATTAATGATTGATCATTAGAGCTCTTTGATCATCTCTCTCTCTCTCTCTCTCTCTCTCTCTCTCTCTCTCTCTCTCTCTCTCTCTCTCTCTCTCTCTCTCTCTCTGTTTCTCTGTTTCTCTCTCTCTCTCTCTCTCTCTCTCTCTCTCTCTCTCTCTGTCTGTCTCTCTCTCTTCTCTCTCTATTTTTTAACTAAGACTAGGGTTCATAAGGGCTGTCTACTGACGTTCCTAATGAAAGTGCGACCTGTTATCCTATCTCAGCTCATCTGAAGTCTGCTCCTCGAGACTCATTTCATAAGAATGTACTTTGAAACTATCATATTGGGAACTATCATATAAGGAACCTGGTGAAACTGCAAGCAAGAGCTGTTATCCATTCCTCAGCTCAGTTGAAACCTAACCCTTAGAGACCCATTTATTTCATTCTCTCTCTCTCTCTCTCTCTCTCTCTCTCTCTCTCTCTCTCTCTCTCTCTCTCTCTCTCTCTCTCTCTCTCTCTCTCTCTCTCTCTCTCTCCAAACACAGTATTTAAGAGATTATTTAACAACAGACAATAAATTAGGACGGTTCAAATACACGCTGTGTTGCAAACTAGCCTTGTTTGCCACGTAAACACACGCTGTTTATTCTAGATAAAAACACAAACACGCCTTCAAGCTACACTAATATAATTACAAAACAATAAAATGCAAAAAATAATAACTAGCAAAATAATAAATAATAAAAATAATAAAAATAAAGGTTTTTAATACACACGTTATCACACCGCGAAATATTAATTACACCAAAAAAACATTAAATTACGTGTTTAATTAACTCTCTGGACGAGTCTTCTAAAGCTAATTCCATTGCAAATCTCTGACGCAACAGCTGTAGCAACAGCAGTGTCTAACGAGGCAATTGCTAATGACCATAATTACAGAGCAGACATATGCTTACATATCTTTAATGATGTGCCTGTTTTTAAATCACAGGAAGCACAGACCTGTACTTCACATAGGATGATGGGGCTTAGATGATACGCTGAAGAATTTGGTTAGGTAATTGATGAATTATTTTTCTGATGAGGATGATGAATCAGGGAGTATATTAGTGAGTAAATCAAGTGGCATCAGCTCGCAGGGTGCTGCTCCCAGGGTGCTGCTCCCAGGGCGCTCCCAGGGTGCTGCTCCCAGGGCGCTCCCAGGGTGCTGCTCCCAGGGCGCTCCCAGGGTGCTGCTCCCAGGGTGCTGCTCCCAGGGCGCTCCCAGGGTGCTGCTCCCAGGGCGCTCCCAGGGTGCTGCTCCCAGGGCGCTCCCAGGGTGCTCCCAGGGTGCTGCTCCCAGGGCGCTCCCAGGGTGCTGCTCCCAGGGCGCTCCCAGGGTGCTGCTCCCAGGGCGCTCCCAGGGTGCTCCCAGGGTGCTGCTCCCAGGGCGCTCCCAGGGTGCTGCTCCCAGGGCGCTCCCAGGGTGCTCCCAGGGTGCTGCTCCCAGGGCGCACTTTACCCCTGAACTATCACCTGGTGTAAGTTATATAACTTGGGGGATTCCACAGGAAGTCTGGAGCTTCTACAGAAGCCAGTCCAAGGTTTAGGTGTGACCCTCAAGCGCTCGGAGGGGGGGGGGAGGGGGGTGGTAGAGAAGCTCATCAACCTGAAGTTCCTGTTTCATATATACAAAGAAATAACATTATTTTAGCATTTATATATATATATATATATATATATATATATATATATATATATATATATATATATATATATATATCACATCACACCATCACTACGATATCACCATATCGCACCACCACACCACTACCACCACACTCACACTACACCACAGCACCATCATACCAACACTATACCTCACCATCACCACACTACCAACACACAAACACACCACCACCACCACCACACCAACACCCTCACCACACCACCACCACACCACCAACACCACACCACCACCACCACACCACCACCACACCACCACCACCACACCACCACCACCACACCACCACCACCACCACCACACCACCACTACCACACCACCACCACCACACCACCACCACACCACCACCACCACACCACCACCACCACCACCACCACCACCACACCACCACCACCACACCACCACCACCACACCACTACCACCACCACCACCACCACACCACCACCACACCACCACCACCACACCACCACCACCACACCACCACCACCACCACCACCACACCACCACCACCACACCACCACCACCACCACTACCACACCACCACCACCACACCACCACCACCACCACACCACCACCACCACACCACCACCACTACCACCACCACACCACCACTACCACACCACCACCACCACACCACCACCACCACCACACCACCACCACCACACCACCACCACCACCACAACCACACCACCACCACCACCACCACCACCACACCACCACTACCACACCACCACCACCACACCACCACCACCACCACACCACCACCACACCACCACACCACCACACCACCACCACACCACCACACCACCACCACACCACCACCACACCACACCACCACCACACCACCACCACCACACCACCACCACTACCACCACTACCACCACCACCACACCACCACCACACCACCACCACCATCAACAGGGGCGCGCCACTCCCCGCATGGCAACAGCAGCACCAATCAATGTTTGTTTGTACCTCTTTGCCGTCCACGTGCGCGCGCTTCTCTGTTCCCGCCACTTCCACCTTCCTCTGTTTTGATTCCCTTTAAACTCCCCTCCCCGCCCCATTCACGCCTCCCGGACCTTCCCACCGTAACTACCATTACACCTCAGGATCATTAACGACCCCTGTACGCCCCCTATCCATCAAAAATAAGGCCGGACATATGGATAGACATTCTAGCCCGCGGGAACTGTGACGTCACCCAATCAGCTGACGGACCCAAACACGGGCTTCGCGACAGCTCCGTCTGGCAGTGTTGCGCCAGAGTTACGGAAGGACGGACGCTTCTCGCCTCGTCTCCTCCTTAACATGCGCGCTCTTAAGTCTTATAAAAGTGCCGTGAGCGACAAGACAGGTTTACTTGTAGACTCGTAGTGATCCCAGTGCCTCACTTAACGCACTTTTTTCACGGTGTTAAGTATATTGGAGTTGGTGTAAGCAATGGTGCCATGTTTCTGATTACACAGACTAGACAAAATTGGTCTACCTAAGAGATTTTCTCCCTCCCTATATATATATATATATATATATATATATATATATATATATATATATATATATATATATATATATATATATATATAATTATGTATTGAATGAGAGTGAATGGGGTAAGAGGAGTGGATGTTGATGAATGGGGTGGATGAGAAGGAGAGAGAGAATTATTCGTTAGTCTGTTAGTAATTATTCGTTAATTTTTTAATAATTTATTAGTGATTATTCATTAATTTATTGGTGATTATTTGTCAATATTTTGGGTGATTTATTTGATAATTTATTAAGTGATTATACGTTAATTTATTAGTTATTAATTAATTAATTAATGATATGTAGGGTGATCTGTAAAACATTCAGAGTATTTGGTTTATCACAATGAACTACAATGTTCAGGTATTCTACGTTGGACTGTAAAATGAACACTAAGCGTTGAACATACGGGTGAACAATACAGGCACCAAACAGAGGCGTGAACAGTTATATTGTTAATGCTTTGAACAAATCAGCTAAACAGAGAAAAATGGCACTTCGTTCTTCAGTCAACAGTGACGTTCACAAGCGTCATTGTTCATCTGTGAACAGGTGAACATTGTTCACAGATGCAAAATGTTATCTTTGTACTGCTCAGTGAACATCATAAGTGTGTATTACTACTCTTAAGTGAACAAACTGCTATGTTGATAACTAGAAGTTCAAAGTTTATAGAACAAATTGGGCAAGAATAGAACCAATAGACAGTGTACAAATGTGTACAGTCAATAGACAGTGTACAAATATTTCATGAAAGCTGTACATCAAATGGAAAACTTTTCAATGTAGAGTGGGAGATGGTGTTCACTACTGTAGAGTGGAGTGTTCAGTGGTGGGTGGAGTGTTCAGTGGTGGGTGGAGTGTTCAGTGGAGGGTGGAGTGTTCAGTGGAGGGTGGAGTGTTCAGTGGAGGGTGGAGTGTTCAGTGGAGGGAGGAGTGTTCAGTGGTGGGTGGAGTGTTCAGTGGTGGGTGGAGTGTTCAGTGGAGGGAGGAGTGTTCAGTGGTGGGTGGAGTGTTCAGTGGAGGGTGGAGTGTTCAGTGGAGGGTGGAGTGTTCAGTGGAGGGAGGAGTGTTCAGTGGAGTGTTCAGTGGTGGGTGGAGTGTTCAGTGGTGGGTGGAGTGTTCAGTGGAGGGAGGAGTGTTCAGTGGTCGGTGGAGTGTTCAGTGGTGGGTGGAGTGTTCAGTGGAGGGTGGAGTGTTCAGTGGAGGGAGGAGTGTTCAGTGGTGGGTGGAGTGTTCAGTGGAGTGTTCAGTGGTGGGTGGAGTGTTCAGTGGAGGGTGGAGTGTTCAGTGGAGGGAGGAGTGTTCAGTGGAGTGTTCAGTGGTGGGTGGAGTGTTCAGTGGAGGATGGAGTGTTCAGTGGAGGGTGGAGTGTTCAGTGGTGGGTGGAGTGTTCAGTGGTGGGTGGAGTGTTCAGTGGAGGGTGGAGTGTTCAGTGGAGGGTGGAGTGTTCAGTGGAGGGTGGAGTGTTCAGTGGTGGGTGGAGTGTTCAGTGGTGGGTGGAGTATTCAGTGGACAGTGGAGTGTTCAGTGGTTCAGTGGAGGGTGGAGTATTCAGTGGACAGTGGAGTGTTCAGTGGTTCAGTGGAGGGTGGAGTGTTCAGTGGTGGGTGGAGTGTTCACTGGAGGGTGGAATGTTCACTGGAGGCTGGAGTGTTCACTGGAGGGTGGAATGTTCACTGGAGGCTGGAGTGTTCAGTGGAGAGTGGAATGTTCACTGGAGGCTGGAGTGTTCACTGGAGGGTGGAGTGTTCAGTGGAGGCTGGAGTGTTCACTGGAGGGTGGAGTGTTCACTGGAGAGTGGAGTGTTCACTGGAGAGTGGAGTGTTCACTGGAGGATGTATGGCAGGTCATGCCTCAGGGTGAAATACTCCACATCCTCGCCAACCGGGCCATTAGGGCCGGTCGTTCAGATAATAGGAACTCCATGTGTGTGTGCACCTTTAAATCATGCGGATTAAGACCCTTTCATGCGGCCATTAGAACAGTTTCGTTGGCCTCAATTAGTATATATATCTTTTTCACCGCGTGGATTATCAAGCTAACATTTCAGGCCAAGTCTGTAGAACCGTTACAGCAATATACACAGAAACGCATATCCTGTTCCTTCCGCTACGGGCTCACCATAGCCCGTGCTACTTGCAACTTTTTAGTTCCAATTAGCGAATCTTAAACAACAACAACTGTAATTAGCACCGGATATCACCTGTTATTTACTCCTATCTTGAGGTTATCTTGAGATGATTTCGGGGCTTTCAGTGTCCCGGCGGCCCGGTCCTCGACCAGGCCTCCACCCCCAGGAAGCAGCCCGTAACAGCTGACTAACACCCAGGTACCTATTTTACTGCTAGGTAACAGGGGCATAGGGTGAAAGAAACTCTGCCCATTGTTTCTCGCCGGCGCCTGGGATCGAACCCAGGACCACAGGATCACAAGTCTAGCGTGCTGTCCGCTCGGCCGACCGGCTCCCACGATCTAGACCTAGATTAGGTCTATGACAGTTTATAAATACCATCATATATATATAACGACTATACTACCACGCGGGTATTTGGCTCACCGGAATGGTAACAAGGCTGTTAGAGTGAAAACATATATGTGTTTTACAACCAGGTATCAACCAGGTATCAACCAGGTATCAACCAGGTATGCTACTTTGACTCAACAGGTATCGAGCAAACCAGATATAAATATATACTTTATATGTACACCCTAGATCATTTTAGACCTTGAAAACATGTGAGGTACAAAAAAAAACAGGTTTGGTACATTGTCGTGGAACAAGTTATGGGACGGTATAATTATTGAGGCCTTCCAGTAGTTTTTCATGTGGAGGTTACCAGTCATTGTATGAGAGGAGATTGGTCAGTATAAGTAGCAGCTGCCTCGTATGGTCCAATAGGAGCTGCCTCGTATGGTCCAATAGGAGCTGCCTCGTATGGTCCAATAGGAGCTGCCTCGTATGGACCAATAGGAGCTGTCTCGTATGGTCCAATAGCAGCTGCCTCGTATGGTCCAATAGGAGCTGCCTCGTATGGACCAATAGGAGCTGCCTCGTATGGACCAATAGGAGCTGCCTCGTATGGACCAATAGGAGCTGCCTCGTATGGACCAGTAGGAGCTGCCTCGTATGGACCAGTAGGAGCTGCCTCGTATGGACCAATAGCAGCTGCCTCGTATGGACCAATAGGAGCTGCCTCGTATGGACCAATAGGAGCTGCCTCGTATGGACCAATAGGAGCTGCCTCACGTGAAAAACAAAAGACGGAACAATTGGGCACCGGTTGTTGTCCTGAGGAAAATGAGTAAATGAAGGTTGTAAAAACCAGTTTGTTATTCATCAATGTATTCATCAATGTATTCATCAATGTATTCATCAATGTATTCATCAATGTATTCATCAATGTATTCATCAATGTATTCATCAATGTATTCATCAAGATATCAAATGGTTTCTTTCCGATTTCTCGTATTTTCTACAGTCGACTATTATATGTGAATTATCTGCAAACATCTGTCTCAGTGTTTATGTGCGTTGGAAATGCATGTAAAAATACATGTATAGCCTTTTGTATGCATATACATATTCATACGGTAGCACAAATGACAAGTTTGGTCTGTAACAGAACAGATATCTTGCAAGAATACACGTTTATGTATATACTGTATACATATGTATGAAAAATACAAAAAATAACACCACCCGCGAATGAAATCCTAGTGAATAATACAGCTGGGAGCCGGTCGGCCGAGCGGACAGCATGCTGGACTTGTGATCCTGTGGTCCTGGGTTCGATCCTAGGCGCCGGCGAGAAACAATGGGCAAAGTTTCTTTCATCCTATGCCCCTGTTACCTAGCAGTAAAATAGGTACCTGGGTGTTAGTCAGCTGTCACGGGCTGCTTCCTGGGGGGTGGAGGCCTGGTCGAGGAGCGGGCCGCGGGGACACTAAAGCCCCGAAATCATCTCAAGATAACAGCAACATTTGTATAACGAATTCTGAAGGACGTTAATGATGAAGGTTAACGAGAATGTTCTCATCTACCTATCCTAATCTACCTGTCCGTTCCGTGTTTCAGGCAAGGAAAACCACGTTTTTTGGGGGACTTCGTGAAAACTGTTCACATGGCGTTGATTTATGAGGCTTCTTTGTTACTGCTACTTTCTCCTCACTACATGAGGAGGAGAACTGAGGCAGACAGAGATAGACAGAAGTGAAAGAAAGATAGATAGATAGATAGATAGATAGGACTGAGACGGACCGGTAAATGGCGAAAACTGGCGAGGACAAGTAGATAGGGAGGACAGGTAGATGGGAAGGACAGGTAGATGGGGAGAACTGCAGTAGATAAGTAGAGAGGAATGGGTGGGAAGACAGCGAGACATAATGAGACAGAGGACAGGGACGGCTAAGAACAGACAGAACAAAGAACAATGCTTGTGGGGTACAGGAGATAACAGAGAGAGAGAGATAACAGAGAGAGAGAGATAACAGAGAGAGAGAGATAACAGAGAGAGAGAGATAACAGAGAGAGAGAGAGAGAGAGAGATAACAGAGAGAGAGAGAGAGAGATAACAGAGAGAGAGAGAGAGAGAGAAAAGAGAGAGAGAGATAACAGAGAGAGAGAGATAACAGAGAGAGAGAGGGAGAGAGAGAGAGAGAGAGAGAGAAAGAGAAAGAGAGAGAGAGAGAGAGAGAGAGAGAGAGAGAGAGAGAAAGAGAGAGAGAGAGAGAGAGAGAGAGAGAAAAAGAGAGAGAGAGAGAGAGAGAGAAGAGATGTTTGACACCAAGTATTACTTATTCACTTATTTACACATATGGCATCATCGTACTTGTTTACATGTATGAGGTCACATATGTGACAAACAGGACATATACATTATATCGAAACAATTACAATTTGTAATTGTAATTGCTCACCTCTATACCCCTGTTATGTCAAACAAAATTAAAAGAAAATTTACCTAAACAATTACAATCATATTTTGCAGGAATGTTGAAGCTATGAACGAGAAAGAGACATAGTGTGTGTGTGTGTTACGACCTTACGAAGTGATAGAAAGAGAAAGTGGAGAGAACAAGTGCTGAAAGTGGTGATAAAAGAAAGAAAAGGAAAAAAATAATAAAATACGCCGGTTCAGAAACTTTGGAAGGAGGAATTCTGAGACGGTTAATAGTTTCGATAAATCTGTACTCACCTAGTTGTGTTTGCGGAGGGGAGAGAGGAGGGGGTTTTGAGCTTCGGCTCTTTGGTCCCGCCTCTCAACTCTCAATCAACTGGTGTATAGATTCCTGAGCTGATTGGGCTCTCTCAGGAATCTCAGAGAGAGAGAGAGTTCTCAGCTCTCTGTACACATCAGAAAGGTTGTGGAGGCTAGGCTATCTCTGGAGGCTAGGCTATAGGCAGAGGCCAAGCTTCCAGTGGAGGCGAGACTATCTCTGGAGGCTAGGCTATTTCTGGAGGCTAGGCTATCTCTGGAGACTAGGCTACGGGTAGAGGCCAAGCTTCCAGTGGAGGCTAGACTATCTCTGGAGGCTAGGCTACGGGTAGAGGGCCAAGCTTCCAGTAGAGGCTAGACTATCTCTGGAGACTAGGCTATCTCTGGAGGCTACGCTACAGGTAGAGGGCCAAGCTTCCAGTAGAGGCTAGACTATCTCTGGAGACTAGGCTATCTCTGGAGGCTACGCTACAGGTAGAGGGCCAAGCTTCCAGTGGAGGCTAGACTATCTCTGGAGACTAGGCTATCTCTGGAGGCTACGCTACAGGTAGAGGGCCAAGCTTCCAGTAGAGGCTAGACTATCTCTGGAGACTAGGCTATCTCTGGAGGCTACGCTACAGGTAGAGGGCCAAGCTTCCAGTGGAGGCTAGACTATCTCTGGAGGCTAGACTATCTCTGGAGACTAGGCTATCTCAGCAAGCTACGCTACCTGACACATATACGATCTGAGCCTCTCTCTCCCCTGTCCTCCTCCTTGCTGTGATGCTACCATGGAGTCTAGTGGCGTCCAGTTGTCAGCCCCCAAGCCCCATCACGACAGATTACTTCCCTCCAATCTCAAGAACAGAACCTATCGAGGCCAGAACCGCTGGTGCAGCACTGGTTCTTCCTCGTCTTCCTCAGTACTGCCATCTAAAGAGACTGGGAAGCGACTCCACCATCACCATCTCCACCATCACCACTACAAGCAAATGGTGGTGTTGGAGAGTCCCCAACACGCTCTACTTCCTCTCGCCAGCCGGACTCAAGAGGGCGTCATGTTTGGGTCGCAGAAGGTGGACGTTAATTCTGCGACGCCGTACTCTGACGCCACGCAGGTACGTCTGGAATATAGTTTGACGTCTTGGTGTGGTTGGCTGCAAATGTGGTTGAGGATCTGGTTGATGGGGTTCTGGGAGTTGTTCTACTCCCCAAGCCCGGCCCGAGGCCAGAATTGACTTGTGAGAGTTTGGTCCACTAGGCTGTAGGTCCCATTACTTGCTTCCAGGTCCCATTATTTGCTTCTAGGTCCCCATTACTCGCTCCCAGACCCCATTACTCGCTCCCAGGTCCCCATTACTCGCTCCCAGGTCCCCATTACTCGCTCCCAGGTCCCCATTACTCGCTCCCAGGTCGCAGTGCCTCTTACCTCTCTCTCACTCTACCCCTTAGTTCTATTCCTCTCATAGAGTTCTCTCTCTTTTCACCTCCTTCCTTCCCACTCTATTAGTCTATCAAGCAGGTCCCCTAATACCCGTAAGCACACTCTTAATTAACAACCTGAACTACTTCGTTTCAGTCTAATTGTCCCCCTCTAAACAACTCCTAAACAAGGCTTGGACGATCGATGCACAACATCGATAGTAATTCAAAGTTTATATAGAAATGTAAGCCAAACGACCCTTCATCGCCTCGTTAAGGGTAGCCAATGAGGACACCTCATTCGACAGTTAGTCATCGATTATACCACAGTATATAAACGTATCACAAAATGGCGCACTCTCGTAATGGCCTTGTTAAGAGCACGAGCGATAATTTGGAGGTGTTGGTAAGTTATTCACGACCCTTTCTTAGAAATCAATTCTAAGATCTTTTTATATTGCATATTCGCTATTGCATTCCTGTACGAGGCTGTTTAACTCAGTATTTACCCAAACCCCAAAAAACACAATCTAAAAACACAGTAAACGATAAAAAAATCATTAATCATAATAACAGTAAATATTAATTATTATATAATCATAACTAAATAATAAATTATTATATAAAAATAATAATAAAATCAATTAATAAATTTAACAACTATGATACAACTTTGTAATATTAATAAAGTCAATTTTGATAAAGAATTAACCAAAAATACATTAATTCAAATCAAACATATAAGTAATAAAAAAAATCAAACCATATAGTTAATCAAACAAGGCAATACAGCTGAGCAACAGTTATATACTAAGCCTATGACCGTTCCCAATACAGTACCACTGTGAACAATTCAGTCCACTACGGGCTCACCATAGACCGTGCTACTTGGAACTTTTTGTTGCCAGTAGGGACTCTTAAACAACAACATGTGAAGAATTGGGTCGTTACAGACTATCGGAAGATCATGAGGCTTCTCTCGGCCTTTTTTACTACTTTTACTTAGGAAATTTTTAAGTGCTTAAGTAAATGTACAGGTGAACGTATTCGCTTGTGTTTGCTAGGATCGAGCTTCAGCTCTTGGACCTCGTAGGTCTGTGATTTTTTTGTGCCTGCAGGATCGAGCATTAAACAGTAAGGGGTTTTTTAATGTACTGACTATCGACATATTTTATGTCATGTACACTACATATCTCTCTCTCTCTCTCTCTCTCTCTCTCTCTCTCTCTCTCTCTCTCTCTCTCTCTCTCTCTCTCTCTCTCTCTCTCTCTCTCTCTCTCTCTCTCTCTCTCTCTCTCTCACATTTATTTTAGCGTAATATATTGGGCAAACGGAATGAATAAAGGAGCAATTTGTAAAACCAAACTCCATTCATAATTTTAAAAGTAGATATGATAAAGAAATTGGTCAGGTGACATTGCTTAAGATAACCGACAGCTAGAAAAGCACAGGGGGTCCAAGAGCTAATGCCCGACCCTGCAGGCGCAAGTAGGTGAGTACACACACACATCCCCCAGGATGCAGCCGTAACAACTAACTTCCAGGTATGTGTTTACTGCTAGGTAAACTGAGGCATGAGGTGAATGAAACTCTGCTCATTTATTTCTTCCTGAGCTGGGGATGAATCCCGAACGCTGACCGGTCGGCCGCGAGGACCCTGTGTTATCTTATCTGTGTGCTGGAAAAGGGAAGATGCTTCAGTTGTCATGTCCCATCCCTTAGGTGGGCAGGAAATTCTCGTAAAGTTTCAAAACGTTATGAAACCCGTTAATTGAAAGTTTCCTCTCTTAACCTTTCCGAGTAAGCCGGACGACTCAAACAGAAAACGGGACAGTACGTCACTTTCGTGAGCCGATTTCATTTCAAATTACGTCCACTTTTGGCCATAGCGCCGCGCATACGAGCCGAAAGCGACGTTAGTTTTTTAAGAGGACGGGTTGCTCCGGCAGCTCCTACTCGCGTTCTGTCATATCTGGACCTTGAACCACGGGATAAAGGTTGACCTTGTTGCCACTTCATTCCACTTGTTTGCCACTTACAGCAAATGAACACATCCTAATTACCTCTCTATGGGGATTTTTTTTTTTTTTTACTTCTACCTGTGTCTCCTTTGTTCTATTTCACTTGAATGAACTACTCCCATGTCCCACTTCGTCTACTCGCTTCAGGATCTTGCATTCTGTGATCATTTCTCATTTGGTTCCTATCACTTAGTGATGGACTCTTCTAATGTTATGCTGAACTACTTTCACATATCGCTGAGGTTTAGTTCCTTTTTGCTCGTAAAGAGGGAATTGATTTCCATCTTGGACTGCCTTTGAGCAGCCTGAGGGCAGCAATATTCCGGGAACATCAACAAAATCTCGTACTTGAGGCAAAATGAAATTCACACCAGTTGCTCCATCTATCATCATTCTATTATGCAGGAAGTACCGCACGTCTATGGGTCATCCAATAATGTTAGCAGACTTCTAGATGTTACCACTGCTAGGCTTAGGCTCGGCTACAAGTACCTCTGGGAGTTTGTAACATCTGCTGATGTAGATTTGACTAAATGTAAACTCTGTCAGCAGAACTATTCGCATACTTTGCGTCATTATATAATGGAATGTGAAAAAATCGCGGAATTTAGAGATAACACCATCAATAGTGTCCAAGAAATGTGTAAGTACTTCATTCATAATGATGTACTGCCAGGAATCTTAGAGAAGTATCCTAAATTTGCTTACTGTAGGTAATGCATGTACATGACTGTAAAGCTGCCGCCCAGTTGGGTGGGTGTGGAGCACATTACTGTAAAGCTGCCGCCCAGTTGGGTGGGTGTGGAACATGACTGTAAAGCTGCCGCCCAGTTGGGTGGGTGTGGAGCACATGACTGTAAAGCTGGCGCCCAGTTGGGTGGGTGTGGAGCACATGACTGTAAAGCTGCCGCCCAGTTGGGTGGGTGTGGAGCACATGACTGTAAAGCTGGCGCCCAGTTGGGTGGGTGTGGAGCACATGACTGTAAAGCTGCCGCCCAGTTGGGTGGGTGTGGAGCAAGACTAGTAACTGTGACTCACCATAGAGGTAAAGTGCCTTGTATAGTGACTGTTGTGAGCCTCTTGTTGAATCACATGTAATACAAATGATTATTGATGTGTGTATTTATGTAGGTGATTGAATATGTATGTGTATGTATATATGTATATATATGTACATGTATGTATGAGTACGTGTACATATATAACATTAATAATTGTCTAACTAGCGTCAAAAGATTGTTATTTGCCTAACTAAACGAACTAGAGGGTTTAGATCCTGAACCGATTACGTTGCTCTGTAATCCTTTACACCACCGCCCACGGGATGGGTATGGGGTGCATAATACAGAAAGCAATTCGAATGGGTCTCAGTTTCTTTGTGTTTCAAAGGGTTGTTGTGGTTCCAAGTAGGTGTTGTATACTCAAGTAATGGTCTACCAAGGCTGTGCGCAACGTTATTCTCATGTATTCATTTCCTACCTCCCGAAAATCCATCAGTAGGCATTAATTGTTTTCTGGTGTTAGGCTTGGTGTTAAGTCTAGAGTTAGCGCAGGTGTTAGGCTTGGTGTTAAGTCTAGAGTTAGTGCTGGTGTTAGGCTTCTTGAGGTTATCTTAAGATGATTTCGGGGCTTTAGTGTCCCCGCGGCCCGGTCCTCGATCAGGCCTCCACCCCCAGGAAGCAGCCCGTGACAGCTGACTAACACCCAGGTACCTATTTTACTGCTAGGTAACAGGGGCATTCAGGGTGAAAGAAACTTTAGCCCATTTGTTTCTGCCTCGTGCGGGAATCGAACCCGCGCCACAGAATTACGAGTCCTGCGCGCTATCCACCAGGCTACGAGGCCCCTCAAGGCTTGACGCTAAGCCCTTAGCTGCCCCTCCCATTCTATGATAGCTGTAGCTGTGATAGCTGTAGCTGTCTCTCCTCTCAGGGGCCTCGTAGCCTGGTGGATAGCGCGCAGGACTCGTAATTCTGTGGCGCGGGTTCGATTCCCGCACGAGGCAGAAACAAATGGGCAAAAGTTTCTTTCACCCTGAATGCCCCTGTTACCTAGCAGTAAATAGGTACCTGGGAGTTAGTCAGCTGTCACGGGCTGCTTCCTGGGGGGTGGAGGCCTGGTCGAGGACCGGGCCGCGGGGACACTAAAGCCCCGAAATCATCTCAAGATAACCTCAAGATGCTACATAGCGTGTCGCTGGGTAATCCAGAGACTCGTGTTCAATTCCGCCATCATAATATATTTATATCTTCTACTGCTCATTTTCTCTCTATTTCCTTCTTTCACATTCTCGTTATCTTGTATCAACTATTTCTCTAATCGTTCTTGTGGCTCATTTATGTATGTTTCTTTTGTAGTTCGCGCTCTTCCTCTATATTCTCATCATGAGGAAGCGGTATTTAAAAAGAAGTCTTTGAGAATGTAAGAAGCCCTTACGAAACGCTTCTAGGTGTCAGACCGTTAATAAAAATGAATTTTGGAGAATTTAAGGAGAGCCACCATCTCTACTCCCCACATTTCTAGCTGATGTTTATGTCATATGATCACACTATATCATGCCCCTGTTATCTTGGACTAGCCAGTTTCTGTCTCTTGTATCTATTAAGTTTGCTCTCCATGTCTGAAATCTGTTGGTGGTTCTTCATCACTATTTAAATTGGCTAAGATTAGGCTCTTATGTTTTATGTTTCATGATAGCCTAGTGTAACTGACTTTTCTATAATTATATTATTGTTATATCCCTGTTTAGGTCTTCTGTTATTTGATGTTGATTATCCATTCCTGTCACCAATACCTTTGATCATTCTGTTGCTATATATACATATTAATATCTGTATTATATGTTTCCTTGAGTCTTTTTGTTGTATACTTCTTCCTTCTTCCATTCTTCTCTTCTTCCAAGAGAGAGAGAGAGAGAGAGAGAGAGAGAGAGAGAGAGAGAGAGAGGGAGAGGAGAGAGAGAGAGAGAGAGAGAGAGAGAGAGAGAGAGAGAGAGAGAGAGAGAGAGAGAGAGAGAGAGAGAGGAGAGAGAGAGAGAGAGAGAGAGAGAGAGAGAGAGAGAGAGAGAGAGAGAGAGAGAGAGAGGGGGGAGAGGAGAGAGAGAGAGAGAGAGAGAGAGAGAGAGAGAGAGAGAGAGAGAGAGAGAGAGAGAGAGAGAGAGAGAGAGAGAGAGAGAGAGAAAGAAAGAAGCAAGAGAATATGCATAAATTGAAAGCAAGAATATCACATTGGATATTGTGCAACACATAAGGTATAGTAAAATAGAACAAAATATTTAAAAAAAATTATAATTACATGTTTGCAGGGAAGAAAATTCTTACAAATTAAACATCAAAATAGAATAAAGCATTGAACAGATAATCCATAATTTGAATGTTCCAATTCTGCCAAAAACACTATTTTCGTTGGTCTATGTGATGACAGGTCTACTTTAACAGGACTGATGAACGAGCCAAAACGCTACCGCCAAAAAAGCTACCGCCAAAACATCGAGAAAGTGTATCGGATCCATCCGCTAAAACTTTGCGCCAAAACGCGCCACAAAGAAAGTTTCAACAAGCCGCTCCCGCCAAAATTCTCCCGCCGAAACTCTCCCGCCAAAATTCTCCCGCCGAAACTCTCCCGCCAAAACGCTCCCGCCAAAATTCTCCCGCCAAAACTCTCCCGCCAAAACGCTCCCGCCGAAACTCTCCCGCCAAAACGCTCCCTCCGAAACTCTCCCGCCAAAACGCTCCCGCCAAAATTCTCCCGCCAAAACTCTCCCGCCAAAACGCTCCCGCCGAATCTCTCCCGCCAAAACGCTCCCGCCAAAACGCTCCCGCCGAAACTCTCCCGCCAAAACGCTCCCGCCGAAACTCTCCCGCCAAAACGCTCCCGCCAAAACGCTCCCGCCGAAACTCTCCCGCCAAAACGCTCCCGCCGAAACTCTCCCGCCAAAACGCTCCCGCCAAAACGCTCCCGCCGAAACTCTCCCGCCAAAACGCTCCCGCCAAAACGCTCCCGCCGAAACTCTCCCGCCAAAACGCTCCCGCCGAAATTCTCCCGCCAAAACGCTCCCGCCAAAATCTTTTCAGCAAAACATTACTACTAAAATTGCCCTCAAGCTTACTTTTACCCTAAGCCGGCTTCAGCCTGTGATGCTGGTCCCTGCCACGCTGTTGGAAACAAGGATGTTTACGGCGCCTTTTACAAGTACACCCGATTCTCTCAGGAGTTACAGGGATACTTTCAGGAAGTGAAACCAGGTGGCGTTCACGTAACTTGTTACCTGTGTGTGTGTGTGTGTGTGTGTGTGTGTGTGTGTGTGTGTGTGTGTGTGTGTGTGTGTGTGTGTGTGTGTGTGTGTGTGTGTGTGCGCGTGTGTGTGTACTCAGCTATTTGTATTCACCTATTTGTGCTTGGGGGGAGGGGGGGTTGAGCTTTGTCTCTTTGGTCCCGCCTCTCAACTGTCAATCAACTGGTGTACATATTCCTGAGCCTACCCTGTGTGTGTGTGTGTGTGAGTGTGAGAGAGAGAGGAAAATATGTCTGGAGTGAGTACATTACATAACCTATGGCTAGAAAGGCGGGGTCCAAGAGCTAACAGCTCGATCCAGCAAGGTACAAATAGTAAATAAATACACACACCATTAAATCTTGATATATATAAAAATAAAACGTGGGAACTGACACACAACACCGAACTTAAAAAAAAAATGAAGACGGGGGTCCAGGAGTTGAGACCCAACCCCACAAGCACGTTTAGGTGTGTGTACACACCTGCATAAACCCGTACACAAGAGAAGGAGAATTTAAGCCTAAATTTTAAAATTTGAAAATACAAAATGCATCAACAATACATCAACAAAATAAAAAGATTATACAATTTTTTTTACCCGTCATTCCCTTCCGTTCTCTTCCATCTCTCTCCCTCTCTCTCTCTCTCTCTCTCTCTCTCTCTCTCTCTCTCTCTCTCTCTCTCTCTCTCTCTCTCTCTCTCTCTCTCTCTCTCTCTCTCTGTCTCTCTCTCTGTCTCTCTCTCTCTCTCTCTCTCTCTCTCTCTCTCTCTCTATTCTCTCTCTCTCTCTCTCTCTCTCTCTCTCTCCGTTCCCCTCGTTCTCCCTCACATTGACATAGCCGCTACATTGATTCATTTACAGCTTGTCACTCATGCTATGTGCCAGGAAAGTGTGAGAGTGTTGGGAGAGTGTTGAGAGAGTGAGGAGAGGGTTGGGAGAGTGAGGAGAGGGTTGAGAGAGTGAGGAGAGGGTTGAGAGAGTGAGGAGAGGGTTGGGAGAGTGAGGAGAGGGTTGAGAGAGTGAGGAGAGGGTTGAGAGAGTGAGGAGAGGGTTGGGAGAGTGAGGAGAGGGTTGGGAGAGTGAGGAGAGGGTTGGGAGAGTGAGGAGAGGGTTGAGAGAGTGAGGAGAGGGTTGAGAGAGTGAGGAGAGGGTTGAGAGAGTGAGGAGAGGGTTGGGAGAGTGAGGAGAGGGTTGAGAGAGTGAGGAGAGGGTTGAGAGAGTGAGGAGAGGGTTGGGAGAGTGAGGAGAGGGTTGGGAGAGTGAGGAGAGGGTTGAGAGAGTGAGGAGAGGGTTGAGAGAGTGAGGAGAGGGTTGGGAGAGTGAGGAGAGGGTTGAGAGAGTGAGGAGAGGGTTGAGAGAGTGAGGAGAGGGTTGGGAGAGTGAGGAGAGGGTTGAGAGAGTGAGGAGAGGGTTGAGAGAGTGCGGAGAGGGTTGAGAGAGTGAGGAGAGGGTTGGGAGAGTGAGGAGAGTGTTGAGAGAGTGAGGAGAGGGTTGAGAGAGTGAGGAGAGGGTTGAGAGAGTGAGGAGAGGGTTGAGAGAGTGAGGAGAGTATTGGGAGAGTGAGGAGAGGGTTGAGAGAGTGAGGAGAGGGTTGAGAGAGTGAGGAGAGGGAGAGGGTTGAGAGAGTGAGGAGAGGGTTGAGAGAGTGAGGAGAGGGTTGAGAGAGTGAGGAGAGTATTGGGAGAGTGAGGAGAGGGTTGAGAGAGTGAGGAGAGGGTTGAGAGAGTGAGGAGAGTATTGGGAGAGTGAGGAGAGGGTTGAGAGAGTGAGGAGAGGGTTGAGAGAGTGAGGAGAGTGTTGAGAGAGTGAGGAGAGGGTTGAGAGAGTGAGGAGAGGGTTGAGAGAGTGAGGAGAGTATTGGGAGAGTGAGGAGAGGGTTGAGAGAGTGAGGAGAGGGTTGAGAGAGTGAGGAGAGTATTGGGAGAGTGAGGAGAGGGTTGAGAGAGTGAGGAGAGGGTTGAGAGAGTGAGGAGAGGGTTGAGAGAGTGAGGAGAGGGTTGGGAGAGTGAGGAGAGGGTTGAGAGAGTGAGGAGAGTATTGGGAGAGTGAGGAGAGGGTTGAGAGAGTGAGGAGAGGGTTGAGAGAGTGAGGAGAGGGTTGAGAGAGTGAGGAGAGGGTTGGGAGAGTGAGGAGAGGGTTGAGAGAGTGAGGAGAGTATTGGGAGAGTGAGGAGAGGGTTGGGAGAGTGAGGAGAGTATTGGGAGAGTGAGGAGAGGGTTGAGAGAGTGAGGAGAGGGTTGAGAGAGTGAGGAGAGGGTTGAGAGAGTGAGGAGAGGGTTGGGAGAGTGAGGAGAGGGTTGAGAGAGTGAGGAGAGGGTTGAGAGAGTGAGGAGAGTGTTGAGAGAGTGAGGAGAGGGTTGAGAGAGTGAGGAGAGGGTTGAGAGAGTGAGGAGAGGGTTGAGAGAGTGAGGAGAGGGTTGAGAGAGTGAGGAGAGGGTTGAGAGAGTGAGGAGAGGGTTGAGAGAGTTCTGAGGATGAAGAGAGGAAGATATATATATATATAACAAGAGTCTATATAAACTAATACAAATCAAATCATAAACAAATCAACAAATAATAACAATAACTGTACACAGTTGTGTCAAGCACTGTGATTGGCTGCCATATGCTCGCCAATCACCAGCCTGCATTTTGAACGCGATCTGTCGCAGGTTCCTATTGGCCAGCCGATGAAGCGGGACGAGCTGTGATTGGCCAGGAAGGCCGGGGCTACCTTGAGCGGTCATTGGACGTGAGATAGTAAGTCCAATATCGTCTCAGCGATTGGCAAGATAACACAATTTCGATGTGTGTCTCGTGCTGTGATTGGCTGGGCAGAAGTATGTGGTGATTGTGTATTGGCTGAGTGGCGATATGTCGTTATGTTGATATGTTGTTATGTTGTCTATTGTTTCCTTGTTACATTGTCTATTGTACACACTTCAAGTCATTGCTTCAGCGGTGAAAAATAGCACATGGGTCTGGCCCCCTCATGAAGAAGGCACCTTGGGGCACTAAGGTGCCTTCTTAACACATATACCTGGCGCCACCCACACCCAAACACATATACCTGGCACCACCCACACCCAAACACATATACCTGGCGCCACCCACACCCAAACACATATACCTGGCACCACCCACACCCAAACACATATACCTGGCACCACCCACACCCAAACACATATACCTGGCACCACCCACACCCAAACACATATACCTGGCACCACCCACACACCCAAACACATATACCTGGCGCCACCCACACCCAAACACATATACCTGGCACCACCCACACCCAAACATATATATATATATATATATATATATATATATATATATATATATATATATATATATATATATATATATATATATATATATATATATAAATTATTTATACTCTCCCCTCTATAAAAACACACAGAACAGCACATCCATATATGTGACCTCTTTGTGGGGGGGGGGGGAAGCCTGATATACAGAAAAATTCATATAAGCCACAGATAAACTTACGCTCGATAGGCTATTTGTTTTGGGTGGAAAGTTTGCCAGAGGTAAATTGGCTCGTTGAACCTGTATCCCCGTACAGGCTCCTGGGAACCTGGGTGAGAGTAATTGTTCCTTCAGTGGGTGCGGTAGGGAGCTCTTAGGACCTCGCTTCATGCAGGTCAGCGTTCAATCCCCGACCGTCCAGGTTCTTGGGCACCATTCCTTCCCGCCGTCCCATGCCAAATCCTTATCCTGATCCCTTCCCAGTGTTGTATATACTTGTAATGCCTTGGCGCTTTCCCCCTGATAGTTTCCTTAATTCTCCTTATGTGGGATCTGGGTGTGTGTGTGTGTGTGTGTGTGTATTCATCTATTTGTGCTTGCGGGGGTTGAGCTCTGGCTCTTTGGTCCCGCCTCTCAACTGTCAATCAACTGGTGTACAGGTTCCTGAGCCTATTGGGCTCTATCATGTCTACACTTGAAGCTGTGCATTCCACCTGTTAACTACTCTGACACTGAACAAGTTCTTTCTAATATCTCTGTGGCTCATTTGGGCACTCAGTTTCCACCTGTGTCCCCTAGTGCGTGTGCCCCTTGTGTTAAATAGCCTGTCTTTATCTACCCTATCAATTCCTCTTGCGTGTGTGTGTGTGTGTGTGTGTGTGTGTGTGTGTGTGTTTACCTAAGTGTAGTTACAGGATGAGAGCTACGCTCGTGGTGTCCCGTCTTCCCAGCACTCTTCGTCATATAACGCTTTGAAACTACTGACGGTCTTGGCCTCCACCACCTTCTCACCTAACTTGTTCCAACCGTCTACCACTCTGTGTGTGTGTGTGTGTGTGTGTGTGTGTGTGTGTGTGTGTGTGTGTGTGTGTGTGTGTGTGTGTGTGTGTGTTTTCATTTGGAATTTTGGAATTCCATTATGAATACAAACATTACAAGGAACAATGTATCCAAATTCACTTATCAATGCAAACGTTCTTCCCGATTAAATTACTTTTTACGACAACTCTGATATTTACACGTGACCTTAAAGTGTGAGAGTCTGCTTAAAAAGAACAATTGGTAATTCTCTCCAAATTGGCGTAATTAATTCTCGAGAAATGGGAGACTGGTTGGGGTAAAAAAAAAAGAAAAAAAGTAAAAAAAATTTCAACACTTGTATTTTTCAAGGGATTTTTGTTTAGACTTGTGGACAGCTGTTAAGGGTTAGGATAATGGCTTTGTTAAGGGGTTTCTTTAATGGGTCTGGCTGTAGCCTTAAACAATTACTGTCTCTCTCCTCCTGAGAGGCTGAATATGTGCGCACGCACACACGCAAACACACACACACACACACACACACACACACACACACACACACACACACACACACACACACACACACACACACACACACATACACATACACATAGGAAGCGATGTCCAAAGTTAAGAGCAACAGAACAGTGGGCTATTTCTTTAATATTTATTGTTCACTACTTTATTTATCGACTGTAATGTTAATATTCTATTACTGTCAAATTTCACTCAAAATTTGTTGCTTCTCTCCCTATTTTTACCTCTCTCTCTCTCTCTCTCTCTCTCTCTCTCTCTCTCTCTCTCTCTCTCTCTCTCTCTCTCTCTCTCTCTCTCTCTCTCTCTCTCTCTCTCTCTCTCTTTTATTGTTCTAGACAAACAGTAGCCATAAAAATACAGCTGTTGTATAGCTGATGTATTTCCCTCATAGCAAAAAATAAAAAAAAAGTTTGAACAGACATACACATAAGAACTAAAGCCTAGGGACCTTTGTGTGTATCAATATATATGTATGCGTTTATGTATGTTCGCTTGTATGTAAATATCTGTATGAAAAATTATGCATCTGATGTTTCAACTGATTCGTAAATGGAATTGTCGAAGTGTAAACATTTTGTGTTTAGGCTTTGTGTGTGTGTGTATGGGGGAGGGGGGGGGGGCAGGGACGCAACCGAACGTTCGAAATTGTAACTATCCTCTCCAGGGCTTGAAATAGGGGATAAATATGTATACACATATCGGCTAAACAGTCGCTCAAGGAATATATACACTGAGAGATGTATACCTCCAGCATCTCCGTTTCTACATATACATATACACAGGTTAGTTTTGGACTATGATCAGCATAAAGTCTATCAACTGTTTAGTTTATGTAATACTGTAGTGGCCTTAACAAGCAAACAAGCCTTCTGAGGTTGAAAAGCCCTTAATTTAAGCCAAACAGCAACCCCCCATCATAGACCACCAGAATGGCCGCTGGGGTTCGTCGATAGAACATATCAGTAACGCTTTTTTGTTCAGTGTTCATTTGAGTAGTTAACATTTGCGTCAAGTGCAGTGGGTTCAATTCAAGTTCAAGTATGTTTATTGAGATAAGCAATAAATACATCTCAAAGGGATAGAGTAGCTTAGGCTATTTCTACCTGCTGGGAATCCGTTTATCTGAGACAGCCTAAACGAGGCTATAGCCTCGCGTCCTATAGCATTGATTTGTCTAAGAAACTATAATTTTTTTTTCTTCACGTGAAAGGTTCTATAAAAGATTTGAATTTTTCAGTTGCTATTTGTTTATTATTTCGTCTATTTTTGGTGATTTTAGAGTAATTCGTGATATTGATAATGAGTTTTGGGAAAGAATTTTATATACGTGTCAGTTTTTTTCCCTTTGTTATGGAAATTTAACCGTAGGAAGTATATAGTTGAGTGATTAGCGAGTGAGGGAACGTCCAATTGGTCGGGGATAATATTTATTGACGTGTTGGCCTCCATCTCTGAAGCATGTGGGTAGCTTACTGCAGTCTGCGTTAGTCTGCTCTTCACCCCTATAAAGTCCACTACGGGCTCACCATAGCCCGTGCTACTTGGAACTTTTTGTTCCAAGTAGCGAATCTTAAACAACATCTTCACCCCTGGTGGTGGGTAGGTGTACTAACTCTCCGGCCCCCTGGTGGTGGGTAGGTGTACTAACTCTCCGGCCCCCTGGTGGTGGGTGGCTGTACTAACTCTCTGGCCCCCTGGTGGTGGGTGGGGGTACTAACTCCCTGGCCCCCTGGTGGTGGGTGGGGGTACTAACTCCCTGGCCCCCTGGTGGTGGGTGGCTGTACTAACTCTCCGGCCCCCTGGTGGTGGGTAGGTGTACTAACTCCCCGGCCCCCTGGTGGTGGGTAGCTGTACTAACTCCCTGGCCCCCTGGTGGTGGGTGGGGGTACTAACTCTCCGGCCCCCTGGTGGTGGGTAGGTGTACTAACTCCCCGGCCCCCTGGTGGTGGGTGGCTGTACTAACTCCCCGGCCCCCTGGTGGTGGGTAGGGGTACTAACTCTCCGGCCCCCTGGTGGTGGGTAGGTGTACTAACTCCCCGGCCCCCTGGTGGTGGGTAGGTGTACTAACTCCCCGGCCCCCTGGTGGTGGGTAGGTGTACTAACTCCCCGGCCCCCTGGTGGTGGGTAGGTGTACTAACTCCCCGGCCCCCTGGTGGTGGGTAGGTGTACTAACTCCCCGGCCCCCTGGTGGTGGGTAGGTGTACTAACTCTCCGGCCCCCTGGTGGTGGGTGGCTGTACTAACTCCCCGGCCCCCTGGTGGTGGGTAGGTGTACTAACTCCCCGGCCCCCTGGTGGTGGGTAGGGGTACTAACTCTCCGGCCCCCCTGGTGGTGGGTGGCTGTACTAACTCCCCGGCCCCCTGGTGGTGGGTAGGTGTACTAACTCCCCGGCCCCCTGGTGGTGGGTAGGGGTACTAACTCTCCGGCCCCCCTGGTGGTGGGTGGCTGTACTAACTCCCCGGCCCCCTGGTGGTGGGTAGGTGTACTAACTCCCCCCCTTCCCCCCCTGGAACAAAGTTCCAAACAGCACGGGCTATGGTGAACCCGTAGTATTTTGAATTGCCAGTCTTGTTCCTGTTTTTAAATTATTCCAATAATGTCGCGATATCTAGACCTATCTCACGCTTCATGCAGGTCGGCGTTCAATCCCCGACGGTCCACAAGTGGTTGGGACACCATTCCTTCCCTCCCCCCGTCCCATCCCAAATCCATATCCTGACCCCCTTTCAAGCGCTATATAGTCCAATGGCTTGGCGCTTTCCCCATGATAGTTCCTTCCTAGTTCGTCACCAAAAGCCAACAACAACAGAAGACAAGTCTAGACTTTGAAGTAACTACCGTGGACATAATGTAAGATATCTGAAAGACCTGGAAAGACGCCGTAGGCAATTAAACACTGACGAGATATCCCCGGAGAGACTGAATGACCACACTGATGCACCAATGGAGCCACTTTTATATTCAGCTCGTTAGCACCAGAATTACCTCAGGCAGGAGCATAGATGACATTATTCCTATTCTCAAATGACAAACGTGAAACTGTAAACTCTTAAAAAAACAAGTCTAATCATGCAAGGTATAATCATGCAACAAAAATTTACTTGACACAGTGGCCCACAGGAAGCAGACACGCAGATGTAAGCTAATCACACAAATGAGTCAGAGAGAGAGTCAAGATAACCTCAAGATAACCTCATTGTCAGGGCAATGAGGCAGGGTAGGTCAGGGCGACGAGGCAGGGTAGGTCAGGGCGACGAGGCAGGGTAGGTCAGGGCAATGAGGCAGGGTAGGTCAGGGCGACGAGGCAGGGTAGGTCAGGGCGACGAGGCAGGGTAGGTCAGGGCGACGAGGCAGGGTAGGTCAGGGCGACGAGGCAGGGTAGGTCAGGGCGACGAGGCAGGGTAGGTCAGGGCAATGAGGCAGGGTAGGTCAGGGCGACGAGGCAGGGTAGGTGAGGGCGACGAGGCAGGGTAGGTCAGGGCGACGAGGAAATGGTCCACAAACCAATGCGATCGTGGACATTATATATACTACATTAAGATTATTCAACACTATGCACTCATCTTCCCAAAACTGTCAAAAAATTCTATCCATCATTTATTGGTCGTAATAGGCAAATATGCTCTGAGGTCATCAAGACCACTACTCCTCTTGCACTACACACCTGCTACCACTGCCCAAGTCACTTGTAATCACGTATCTTGAACATCTTTTATCGCTCTTTCTGGTGCATTCTGATATATGCAACATACTGATACGCGATACATATATACATATATAATATAACTCTGTTAAGGCTTCCATGAGGCTACAGTTTAAAAAAAATTACATTCGCAACGTAGAACATTTTTACCTAATATTTGGAGGTTTTCTTAATGGCAGGTCTCCTTGAGTTGCAATGTTCTCGACATGTTCTTCAGAGTTCTGCGTTTGATGAACACGTTGCTTTGGTTGGTTGGTGGTGGTTGGTTGGTAGCCGACTTGCCTCAAGAGCAATTCACATAAGAATAGAGCGACCTACCATGAACACCCAAATCACGGAACTATTTACTCTACCCACCATGAGAGTAAGGACAAGACAAGAACATATCGATGCCAACACAGAAGACAATGTCCAACATAACAGGCCAATTACACTGGATTAATCTTTGTGTTTGGATAGGAGATGCCTCGTATGGGCCAATAAGCCTTCTGCAGCCCCTATGTTTATCCCTTATGTATCCCCCCATGTTTTTCACCTTCATTGTATTATCACCTGACCTAATGCGGGTATAAAATCAACTAGTATTGTAAGATTGTTCACTTGAGAATGAACCATGGAGGTTCGAAACGTCGTGCAAATTATACAAATAAGTGTAATACACTCTATAGTAAATCACTTCTTTTCTTCACCTTAAAAGTACGAAAATGAGTTTTGGAGAACTCCTATTCCAATTAAGCCCTGATGCTAAGAAAATAGTTAGAGGGATAGAAGCCCTAAACCAGAAAATAATAAATACAGAATATGCGGTCATATTCAATGAAACATGTTTGAAAGAAAACCTGCTGCCAGTATACACCAATATATATATATATACAAGGACATGCAGATAGACACAAATACTATCTATATCTATCCACTGATCTATTTTGTCATAATACACTCAAAATACAAGCACATGCAACCCCCCCCCCCCTCACCCACTCCCCCCCCCCCCCCCCCACCCCACACACAATCTGCTCCGAAGGACAACAGAGCAGGAAATTATCTCTTGAAAATTTCCATTACGTTTCACATGTTTTTGTTCAATTTCGTCTCTAAGTTTTTAATTTTTGCGTCACAGAGTATGATATAATCCCCCCGTTTATCTTTATACTTCGTTCATTACAATTTGGTATTATAATTAGACTGTAGCATTACGTTCTTAAGCGTTAAAATATATATGTGGTAAAAATTGGCCGTTGGTGATTCGTTATTTTATCGTTCAAATTTTGGTATTCGTCTCTCATTGGTTGGGAGGGAGGGAGGGGTTGCCAGACATATTTACCGCGGTTATATATCGGCAAATATCGCGGTCATCCGTCAAGATGGAAGCCTTTTTGGGTGATGATGGTTGTAAATCATCCATGCTTCTACCGTCTACTTCAGCATCTACCATCTACCACCTTAAGAAGCCATGTAGGGGGGGAGGGGAGAGGGGGTAGAAGTGTGTAGAGTTGTTGTGTCTAGCGAGTGATGGCAGCCGTGAGGGAGGGGGGTTGCCAGCTAGCGTCCAGCGGACGCCATTGGACAAATACTGATTATGTTCATTTAACATTTTTGTCCGGACATGGTATATAATGACCAGAGGGCCAATGTGTCTGTTAGTACTGAACTATTGACATTCTAACAACCGTGGTCTGGTAATGATATATCTGCTTAATTGCTTCACTGTATTCTTGCTGAAATTGAATACAAAATTTCACTGAAATTGGCTTTATTTTGTTCAGGGGCCTGACGGCTGAGTGGATAACGCTCAGGATTCGTAGTCCGAAGGTTCCGGGTTCGATCTCCGGTGGAGGCGGAAACAATTGGGCATAGTTTCTTTCACCCTGATGCCCCTGTTCACCCAGCAGTAAATATAGGTACCTGGGAGTTAGACAGCTGCAACGGGCGGCTTCCTGGAGGTGGAGGCCTGGTCGAGGACCGGGCCGCGGAGACGCTAAGCCCCGAAATCATCTCAAGATAACCTCAAGATCGGTAATTAACAAAGAAATCCTTAATTTGGTTCACTATACAAGTATAGTGCTGGAAGTAGGTCAAAGTGTTTGAAGAGCATAAAAATGAACCGCTATGAAAGGTAATTAGGCTATTAGGCCAATTAATTTAATTAATGACTGCTTCAGTTAGCCAATTAAAGACTGCTTCAGCTAATTCCTCAGCCATTGAATTAGAAATTTGCAACATAGCCTTTGGATACATGAATGTTTCTGGCGACACCAATTGTTGATAAACTTAATAGCGACACAATTTTGACACAATTGCAAAAAAAATATCAGTAATAATTTAAAAATTCAATATAAATCAACTTTATTTGTCTATACTTAACATAAAATATAGTATTCAGTATACACACACACACTCACTCTACTCTGACAAAAGTCAGAACTTTTCTCACAATCGACTTGAGAATGGTTCATGACGGACCGAAACGTCGTCGTCCCAAGTTCAAGTATGTTTATTGAGATAAGCAATAAATACATCTCAAAGGGATAGAGTAGCTTAGGCTATTTCTACCCCCCTTAAACACCTTCACCTTCTAGTGTGTGAACGAGACTCGTCCCAGAGCTGCGAGGGATGAGGTACGAAGACAGACTGAAGGAACTATACCTGACGACATTAGAAAGGAAGAGGGAGAGCGGGGACATGATACAGACGTACAAAATACTTAGAGGAATTGACAGAGTAGAAAGAGGAAATTTTTACAATGATTATAAACAGAATAAGGGAGATTGAGACTTAGATGTGTCATAGAGATGTTAGAAAGTTTTCCTTTAGGGTAAAGGTAATAAATCGAATGACCCAAAGGAGCAGGTTGTAGAGGGGGGCCCAAGAGCTAAAGCCAGAGCCTGCCAGCACAATTAGGTGAGTACAGGGACAGGTCATACACCTTGGAATGGCAAGAAGGCCACTCGGATCTCCACTGCCTAAATTTTCACCCCTATTATATTCTTTACAAAAATCCCCCTTCCCTTCCCCCCCGTGCTAACAACCTCATAACTCCAACAACAACCTCGGGAAGTATATTTTCAACCCCCCCCCCTAGTATTCACAATGTTTTAGATCCCCCAATTACCTACGAGAATGTGTTTTAAACATTATATTTCCACGAGAGTAAATAGTATCTGGCAACACCGCCTCTCCCCCTCTCCGGAGGGGTTGCCAGTTCTCGTTTGCTGGTCTGTTTGTTGTCGTGTTTTTGTGATGTTGTTGTCGGGTGTTTTTGTTCACGTGGCACAAGTACAGCTCGGTAATTTGGTTTGTTGTCATATTGGTTATAATTAGCTATTCGTAATTACCTAGTTGTCCTGTTTTAACTGCTAGTTAAACGCCTAGATTTACGAGAACTTCATTTATGAATGAATATGTATGAATGAATATTGGAGGTTATTCATGTATATTTAATAGACATAGATATATATACATGCTTATCTCTGATTTCCAGATATGTATGTTTTTCATTGTGGCTTATTTTGCTGATTCCTGAGCCTATTGGGCTCTATCATATCTACACTTGAAACTGTGTATGGAGTCAGCCTCCACCACATCACTGCCTAATGCATTCCATTTGTCAACTACTCTGACACTGAAAAAGTTCCTTCTAACGTCTCTGTGGCTCATGTGGGTACTCAATGTCCACCAACTGTGTCAACTAGTTTGTCTTTATCTACCCTATCAATTTCCTCTTGAGAATTTTGTATGTGGTAAACATGTCTCCCCTCTAGTGACCTTTTTTATGGATATCTGTGTCTGCATTTCAATGCATTTGTTTGCGTTTGTGTACATGTTCGTGTGAATATTTTTGTGCGTGTTTGTACATGTTTGTTTAGTATAGGAGTGTGTGCGGGTGTGTTTGTGTGTTTGTTTGTGTTTGTGCATGCTGCTGTTTGTTGGGGGGGGGAGAGGCGTGACTCAGTGCAAACAGCTGGTGAATGAAGGTTAAATTAATAGCCTGAGAGAGAGAGAGAGAGAGAGAGAGAGAGAGAGAGAGAGAGAGAGAGAGAGAGAGAGAGAGAGAGAGAGACAGAGATAGAGAGACAGAGAGACAGAGACAGAGAGAGAGAGAGAGGAGAGAGAGAAGGCTAGGCTAGGCCTGCGATAGGCTAGGCTAAGCCTGTGATAGGCTAGGCTAAGCCTGTGATAGGCTAGGCTAGGCCTGTGATAGGCTAGGCTAGGCCTGTGATAGGCTAGGCTAGGCCTGTGATAGGCTAGGCTAGGCCTGTGATAGGCTAGGCTAGGCCTGTGATAGGCTAGGCTAGGCCTGTGATAGGCTAGGCTAGGCCTGTGATAGGCTAGGCTAGGCCTGTGATAGGCTAGGCTAGGCCTGTGATAGGCTAGGCTAGGCCTGTGATAGGCTAGGCTAGGCCTGTGATAGGCTAGGCTAGGCCTGTGATAGGCTAGGCTAGGCCTGTGATAGGCTAGGCTAGGCATGGGCTAGACTAGGCGTTTTGATTCCAATCGTAAATTCATAAAAAAAAGTTAATTCGAGAGGAAAAATTGATCATAGCAAAACGCAGCTTTTTGCGTCGTTGCTGACGCAGTTTTAGCGTAAGCTTTAAATGGTGACGCGGTCGACTTTAACGGCCAAATTTGACAGCCAGTCCTCCAGGGTCTTGGCCCCGTGACGCACAAATACGCCCTCCGTCAACGCAAATGTTCACCGCAGAACGGTAGGTGTACGCAAACTGGTGACCTGACGCAAGATACATCCTTGCGTCCTTACGCAACATACATCCTTGCGTCCTTACGCATAATACATCCTTGCGTCCTTACGCAAAATACATCCTTGCGTCCTTACGCAAAATTCATCCTTACGTCCTTACGCAACATACATCCTTGCGTCCTTACGCAAAATACATCCTTGCGTAAGTGGAAACAAGTCAACGCAGTACATGCACCCATAATTATACGCTCGGAAATACTTGCGTATAAATCAAACGCTTATCAGTGGATATTCCACAGTTGCATATGTACGCTTTCAGTACTAATTCACCACTGGAATTAAGGTTAGGTGAGCTGATGTACACTGCTGAAGTACACTTCTCTTACGTAGTGTACAACGGTATACACTTTACGATCATGCACGGTATTTATACACATTGTACGCTTATAACCCAGCGTGAGACCTCGCTGATAATTTGGCGGTGGGAAATTTGGGGCAATTGTACTGGTTTAAATATGGCGTGAATCGCGAAAATAGTGCAGCGAAACGCGAAATAGTACCGCCAAAAGCGCGAAAAAACCAGTTGGTATGCAGGTCCTCTGCGTGAAAGAGTTGGCGATGTAAAATATATATTTTTTGGGGTTAAATGTTCGTGCTCTCAGAGGGAGAGAATGAGAGAGGGAGAGAGAGACTCTCTGTCTGTCTGTCTGTCTGTCTGTCTGTCTGTCTGTCTGTCTGTCTGTCTGTCTGTCTGTCTGTCTCTCTGTCTCTCTCTCTCTCTCTCTCTCTCTCTCTCTCTCTCTCTCTCTCTCTCTCTCTCTCTCTCTCTCTCTCTCTCTCTCTCTCTCTCCCTGACAACCAGGTTTTGTCTGTCATCACCGCGCACCCAGCAACCACTGCTCCCCTACCCCCCCCCTATCAACACCTACCACCCACGTCAACCTCTCATACACCATACCAACCTCCACAACCCCCCCCCCCCACAATTCCCCTTTTCCTAGCAAACTAAGCATCCTAGCAGTCATCCCTAGCTACAGCTCCCTTTTTTTTTTAACTAGGAATCATGTTTCTACCCCCTAGCAACTCTCTCCATCCTGCCTATCTTCCCTCCCAGCAAATCCAGCGGCAATCCCAGCGCTTTTTTGTCAGCAAAAACATCTCTCATAGTATCTAGCTAGGCTTTCCAATGCCTCACTTCCCCTCCCTAGCAACCAACCCTCTCTCCCTAGCAACCCTCTACACAGCCTCACTAGCACAAAAGGCTCGGCCCAGCAACCAGAGAGAGAGAGAGAGAGAGAGAGAGAGAGAGAGAGAGAGAGAGAGAGAGAGAGAGAGAGAGAGAGAGAGAGAGAGAGAGAGAGAGAGAGAGAGAGAGAGAGAGAGAGGATTGGTATGGAGAGTCTGGCAGAGATGATGTGTGTGTGTGTGTGTGTGTGCTATTTCTAGCAGTATCGAAACTAAATTAAACAAATTAAAAAGATTGTCTTTTTGGAGGCAAAAATAGGAAGAATTAGAAAACGGAAATGAAAGAGTTACATATATGTACTTGTGTTTTTATATTTCACTCTGATGTGATTAAAGAATATACCTGAACATTCTTGTCTCCAGTACATAAGCACCTAAGAATAGGAGGTAACTGAAGCGGCCTATCAGAACATACAGACCTATTTAAATCCGCCCAAACCCAGACACATGCATGTCTCACCTACGCTTGAAACAATCCGATGATCCTGTGTCTATTATATTTCCTGGTAACTTATTCCATAAATCAACTACCCTGATTATACACCAGTATTTACCCTAGCTCTTTCCTGCTATATATAAGGCCAGCTTGGGGTTAGCCTAAGCAGATTTTGCAGGGTGACTGGTGAGATGTTGGGGTCATTAGTAGGTCGGCCCCCACTGCCCCACTTTAAGAGAGGTAGACTCCCCTGACGACCCGTTCGTTTAATTACCTCGTAGGTAGAAAGGTGGAGCCCTGGAGCTAAAGCCCGACTCTGCAAGTACACACACACACACACACACACACACACACACACACACACACACACACACACAAGATTGGCGAGACGTCACAAGTGGAGTCCCGCAGGGGTCAGTCCTTGGACCTATACTGTTTCTGGTATATGTAAATGATCTCCCAGAGGGTATAGATTCGTTCCTCTCAATGTTTGCCGACGATGCAAAAATTATGAGGAGGATTGAAACAGAGGATGATAGTAGGAGGCTACAAGATGACCTGGATAGACTGAGTGAATGGTCCAACAAATGGCTGTTGAAGTTCAACCCGAGTAAATGCAAAGTAATGAAACTAGGCAGTGGAAACAGGAGGCCAGACACAGGATACAGAATAGGAGATGAAGTACTTAATGAAACAGACAGAGAGAAAGATCTAGGAGTTGATATCACACCAAACCTGCCTCCTGAAGCCCACATAAAGAGAATAACGTCTGCGGCATATGCGAGGCTGGCTAACATCAGAACGGCGTTCAGGAACCTGTGTAAGGAATCATTCAGAATCTTGTACACCACATATGTAAGACCAATCCTGGAGTATGCGGCCCCAGCATGGAGCCCGTACCTTGTCAAGCACAAGACGAAGCTGGAAAAAGTCCAAAGGTATGCTACTAGACTAGTCCCAGAACTAAGAGGCATGAGTTATGAGGAAAGGCTGCGGGAAATGCACCTCACGACACTGGAAGACAGAAGAGTAAGGGGGGACATGATCACAACCTACAAAATCCTCAGGGGAATCGACCGGGTAAACAAGGACGAACTTTTCAACACTGGTGGGACGCGAACAAGGGGACACAGGTGGAAGCTGAGTACCCAAATGAGCCACAGAGACGTTAGAAAGAACTTTTTCAGTGTCAGAGTAGTTAGCAAATGGAATGCATTAGGAAGTGATGTGGTGGAGGCTGACTCCATTCACAGTTTCAAATGTAGATATGATAGAGCCCAATAGGCTCAGGAATCTGTACACCAGTTGATTGACGGTTGAGAGGCGGGACCAAAGAGCCAGAACTCAACCCCCGCAAGCACAAATAGGTGAGTAACTAGGTGAGTACACACACATGCACACACACACACACACACACACACACACACACACACACACACACACACACACACACACACACACACACACACATACACACAGGTCTGTACACACACACAGGGGCCTCGTAGCCTGGTGGATAGCGCGCAGGACTCGTAATTCAGTGGCGCGGGTTCGATTCCCGCACGAGGCAGAAACAAATGGGCAAAGTTTCTTTCACCCTAAGTGCCCCTGTTACCTAGCAGTAAATAGGTACCTGGGAGTTAGTCAGCTGTCACGGGCTGCTTCCTGGGGGGTGTGTGTGTGGTGTGGGGAAAAAAAAAGTAGTTAGTAAACAGTTGATTGACAGTTGAGAGGCGGGCCGAAAGAGGAAAGCTCAACCCCCGCAAAAACACAACTAGTAAACACACACACACACACACACACACACACACACACATACACACACACACACACACACACACACACACACACACACACACACACACACACACACACACACACACACACACACACACACACACCAGTGTTAAATGGGCAGCAGTACAATGAAAATAGAACTGTGTATGATTGAGGGATTTGAGAGTTGAATGGCGGGCTTACACCTGGATCAGCTGATTCACCTGTGTCAGCTGCTACACCCAGATCAGCTGATTACACCCAGATCAGCTGATATGTAAACAAACATGTTAATTCCCAATCTCTTAATGGTTCTTCTTTGGGTTGGTGTTATGTGACAACTAAATCTTAGTTTGACTTTGTTCTTTGATTAGAATAATGCTTTGTCAGAGCTTTAATGGTCGTTTGCTTGCTGGGTGTTTGTTAGTCTTGTTTGTGTTTGTCTAATTGTGGTTTGAATACTCGTCTGTCTCTTGTCTCTCTCTCTCTCTCTCTCTCTCTCTCTCTCTCTCTCTCTCTCTCTCTCTCTCTCTCTCTCTCTCTCTCTCTCTCTCTCTCTCTCTCTCTCTCTCTCCCTCCCTCCCTTCTCTCTCTCTCGCTCTCTCGCTCTCTCTCTCTCTCTCTCTCTCTCTCTCTCTCTCTCTCTCTCTCTCTCTCTCTCTCTCTCTCTCTCTCTCTCTCTCTCTCTCTCTCTCTCTCTCCCTCCCTTCTCTCTCTCTCGCTCTCTCGCTCTCTCTCTCTCTCTCTCTCTCTCTCTCTCTCTCTCTCTCTCTCTCTCTCTCTCTCTCTCTCTCTCCCTCCCTCCCTCCCTCCCTTCTCTCTCTCTCTCTCTCTCTCTCTCTCTCTCTCTCTCTCTCTCTCTCTCTCTCTCTCAATAACATAATTTAAACACTTAATCTATCTTGAATATTCATTTCATTAATTCGTTGAATAACAAAGAAATTGTTAATTAAACCAAACAATTTTTTTATCCGTAATTTAAATAAACAGGGATTTTAATAGCGTTTTTACCGGTTAATCCGGACAAAGATGTCCAGACACAGAATTCACTTCGGTTAAGCGGGACGCTAAAAAATCAATATTTCACTTAACCAGGGGGTTTGCGTATCCGAATTTTGAGTTAATGAATTCATGGTTCATCCGGATTTAAATAAAGGTGGGGGGGGGGGGGGGAGGAGGCCGGTTTAGCTGTTTTGTTTAATTAGGATTGAAAAGTCAATATTTTCCGCTTAATAGAAACTCATATGAACAAAGGATTAGATTACATGACTTTTAGTCCACTACGGGATCACCATAGCCCGTGCTACTTGGAACTTTTTGTTCCAGGTTAGCGAATTATAAACAACAACAAATACATGACTGTGGAGGATAGGTAGAGATAGAAAGAGAGAGAGAGAGAGAGAGAGAGAGAGAGAGAGAGAGAGAGAGAGAGAGAGAGAGAGAGAGAGAGAGAGAGAGAGAGAGAGAGAGCGAGAGAGAGAGAAGGGAGGGAGGGAGAGAGAGAGAGAGAGAGAGAGAGAGAGAGAGAGAGAGAGAGAGAGAGAGAGAGAGAGAGAGAGAGAGAGAGAGAGAGAGAGAGAGAGAGAGAAGGGAGGGAGAGAGAGAGAGAGAGAGAGAGAGAGAGAGAGAGAGAGAGAGAGAGAGAGAGAGAGAGAGAGAGAGAGAGAGAGAGAGAGAGAGAGAGCGAGAGAGAGAGAGAGAGAGAGAGAGAGACAGAGACAGAGAGACAGAGAGTTTGGGAGGACACAGAAACAGTCAAACAGACAGAATGACAGGCAAACACTGAGACAAAAGAGAGACAACTGACAGCTTTAGTGACAGGTGTAACGAAGTGACAGACAGACAGCAGCGAATATATATATATATAAACAGATCAACTGACAGATGAGAAGAGAAGTGGAGAACAGATATAGAGGAAAACCTATAAAAAGCGAGAGCCACGGAAAGAGGAAAGCAAGAGAGAGAGAGAGAGAGAGAGAGAGAGAGAGAGAGAGAGAGAGAGAGAGAGAGAGAGAGAGAGAGAGAGAGAGAGAGAGAGAGAGAGAGAGAGAGAGAGAGAACAAAATTGAGAAATTGAATGTTTTGTGTGAGGGAAAATGGGCATTTAAGGGGGGGTTGGGGGGGGGAGGAGTTTACTTACACGGCTAAACCCGAAAATCGTTATCCAGTTTACGATATATGTTCTGTAAACTGCTGCGGTGTACCTTATTGTATTGTAAACTGCTGTGGGTGTACCTTATTGTATTGTAAACTGCTGTGGGTGTACCTTATTGTATTGTAAACTGCTGCGGGTGTACCTTATTGTATTGTAAACTGCTGCGGGTGTACCTTATTGTATTGTAAACTGCTGCGGGTGTACCTTATTGTATTGTAAACTGCTGCGGGTGTACCTTATTGTATTGTAAACTGCTGCGGGTGTACCTTATTGTACTGTAAACTGCTGTGGGTGTACCTTATTGTATTGTAAACTGCTATGGGTGTATCTTATTGTACTGTAAACTGCTGTGGGTGTACCTTATTGTATTGTAAACTGCTGTGGGTGTACCTTATTATATTGTAAACTGCTGTGGGTGTACCTTATTGTATTGTAAACTGCTGTGGGTGTACCTTATTGTATTGTAAACTGCTGTGGGTGTACCTTATTGTATTGTAAACTGCTGTGGGTGTACCTTATTATATTGTAAACTGCTGCGGGTGTACCTTATTGTATTGTAAACTGCTGTGGGTGTATCTTATTATATTGTAAACTGCTGTGGGTGTATCTTATTGTATTGTAAACTGCTGCGGGTGTAATCTGAATATTGTAAACTAGTATACCGTCTCTTTCTGCACCAAAAACACTTCAACCCAAGAGAGCAGTTTTGTGGGGAAGATATCACTATACAAATTAAAAAAAAAAGTGTTATCTTTTATTCTCATGATACAGCAAAAAGAGCGAAGCAAAAAGCCTGTTTTATCCCTTTGATATCGTAACAGAAAATAAAATCCGGGTTTTATCCCCCCCCCCTTGATATCATAAAACACAAACAAGCCAGTTTTACGCAGCGTGGAATTTTAAAATGTTTTCGCTATCTTGATATCGTCGAAGAAAAATGATAATGTTTATTGTTTAGTTTTTTATGGTCAAGCAAATATGTGTGATATCGAGTGGTATTGTGTGTGTGTGTGTTATCGTGGGTGATATCGTGTGTGTGTTATGTCGTGTATGTGATATCAAATTTGGTAAATTTGGTACAAGAAACATAAAAGGCATTTTCTTTCGTGCAATGAAGTCTCTATTTTTTGCTTATCCCTCTCTATTCTTCTCCAATCCTTTCTATCCCTCTCTTCCATCTCTATCCCTCTCAATTCCCTTCTATTTCTCTCTCTCTCTCTCTCTCTCTCTCTCTCTCTCTCTCTCTCTCTCTCTCTCTCTCTCTCTCTCTCTCTCTCTCTCTCTCTCTCTCTCCCATTCTCTTTCTCTCTCTCTTTATTCTCGATGTTTAAGCCAGTTTCAGAGGTTTAGAAGCTAGCATAAATTTAAATCAGAAAGCCTCTGATTGGCTCCCTGGCACTTTTCTCCTGATTGGATGACTCTCTCCTGTGAGCCTGGGATTGGATATATCTCTCGTTTGATTGGATGAATCCCTCCTCACAGCCTCTGATTGGATGTATCAATCGTGAGAACATCTGATTGGCTTCCTGGCAGCCAATCAACAAGCAAAAAGGTGTTCTTGGAGTTATAAAAAGAAACAGGAAGAGGAACAAGTGAGAAAAGAGCAAATAATAGAGCATCAGGTTCAGCCAAAAAAAGCAATAGAGGCAAGAACTCTTACGCTCTTCTCCTCCATCTTGTCTATTTCTCGTAAGATGTTGGTCTCTGATGTCTCTTTCTCTCTCTCTTTTAATCCATCAACTGATCAACCAAGGTGGATATTAGAGCAATATTACTCCCCTCCATCCGGCAACTGATCTTCCGGCTTCCTTATACGGAAGATTATCACGGTAGCGAAGAGAGGCGTATCGGTCAAGACCGCAATATTCTCGTTTAACCGGCTCCTCTGGCATCCGGCCACTACTGAGAAGCGATGGCCGGTTAAGAGAACTTTGCTCCTCCGCCACCTCCACCGGCTGTATTTTTATGAACCGTTTTTATCCGGATTTCCCAGACAGTGGACAAAAAGTAGAGGGTTGTGGACATAGCACAGTGCCCCCTGCCTTAGAGAGAGAGAGAGAGAGAGAGAGAGAGAGAGAGAGAGAGAGAGAGAGAGAGAGAGAGAGAGAGAGACAGACAGACAGACAGACAGACAGACAGACAGACAGACAGACAGACAGACAGACAGACAGACAGACAGACTGACAGACAGACTGACAGACAGAGAGAAAGAGAGAGAGAGAGAGAGAGAGAGAGAGAGAGAGAGAGAGAGAGAGAGAGAGAGAGAGAGAGAGAGAGAGAGAGAGAGAGAGAGAGAGAGAGAGAGAGACAGACAGAGACAGACAGACAGACAGACAGACAGACAGACAGACAGACAGACAGACAGACAGAGAGAGAGAGAGAGAGAGAGAGAGAGAGAGAGAGAGAGAGAGAGAGAGGCACATTATTAACCATAATAACAAAGTACTTATCAATGACTCAATAAAATTATAACTAAAACTATTATTACTAAACCTTCCCAGTCACGTATATATATAAATGACCCCAACAAGGCCAAGTCTTAATAGACGATGAAATAAGCACTACCCGAGGCGCTGTAGCTCGGGGAAAATAAAGGGGTTTGGACCCGCTATATATAGGCGATTGGAGCCTAATATATGTGATCGTATCCTGCGGGCGGGTAATGTAGTCTCTGCTGTTTTTTGAGGGCTTGGTATTGACCGTAAGCGTTTGTTATCTTAACTAGCTTGAGTAAGATCATTTGTTGTGGGTGTGTTAGAGAAAGACAGTGTTTAATATAACTCACAAACAGACAAACATATATATATAAATATATATATATATATATATATATATATATATATATATATATATATATATTCACCTATTTGTGCTTGCGGGGGTTGAACTTTGGCTCTTTGGTCCCGCCTCTCAACTGTCAATCAACTGGTGTACAGGTTCCTGAGCCTATTGGGCTCATATCTACATTTGAAACTGTGTATGGAGTCAGCCTCCACCACATCACTGCCTAATGTACTTCCTTCTAGTGTGTGTGTGTGTGTGTGTGTGTGTGTATTTACTATTTGTGTCTGCAGAATAGAGCTATTTAGCTCTTGGACCCTGCCTTCCTAGCCAATTTTTCATATATTATGTCTACTACATATATTTATCTCTAACACACACACACATCCCCAGGAAACAGCCCGCAGTAGCTGTCTAACTCCCAGGTACCTATTTACTGCTAGGTGAACAGGTGCAGTAGTGTGAAAGAAACACTGCCCATTTGTTTCCGCCGGGAATCGAACCCGGGTCATTCGGACTACGACCCCCCCCCCCCCCCCCCGAGCGTGTTATACGTAAGTTCCCACGTATATGTGTCTGTATACATGATAAGAGAAAACAGATCGGAAGCCAATAGGCCATTAGACAGCCGACGGCTACAAAGCCGGGTCCAAGATCTATAACAGCTGTCCCCCCTACAGTCACAAATTAGGTGAAAATATACACACTTTTACCTGTTCCAGATCAGTGTCGCTAATCCTCCCCTCACCACTACCTTGCTCTCTCTCTCTCCACCACAGACTAAGAAGCATCCAGTAAACCACATCAAGAGGCCGATGAACGCCTTCATGGTGTGGTCGCAACTGGAACGCCGCAAAATCATTCAACGCCAACCTGACATGCACAACGCCGAGATCTCTAAGCGGTTGGGCAAGCGCTGGAAGAATCTTTCTCCCCTGGAAAGACAGCCGTATATCGACGAGGCGGAGAGACTGAGAGTCCTACACATGCAAGAGTATCCGGACTATAAGGTGAGGCTTCGTGTCTTCGTGGTCAGTTTCCAGGAGGTCAGATTCCAGGATACTTTCCAGGTCAGTTTCCAGGTTACTTTCCAGGAGGTCAGTTTCCAGGAGGTCAGATTCCAGGATACTTTCCAGGAGGTCAGTTTCCAGGTTACTTTCCAGGAGGTCAGTTTCCAGGAGGTCAGATTCCAGGATACTTTCCAGGAGGTCAGTTTCCAGGTTACTTTTCAGGAGGTCAGTTTCCAGGTTACTTTCCAGGAGGTCAGTTTCCAGGAGGTCAGTTTCCAGGAGGTCAGATTCCAGGTCACTTTCCAGGAGGACAGTTTCCAGGAGGTCACTTTCCAAAAGGTCAGTTTCCAGGTCACTTTCCAGGTCACTTTCCAGGAGGTCACTTTCCAGGAGGCCGCCAATTTCCGGAAAGTCATTTTACGTCATTTACGTCAAAGAAAGTCATTTTATAAGATCATTTTACTGGTCAAATTTACGTCAAAGAAAGTCATTTTATAAGATCATTTTACTGGTCAAATTTCCAGGAGGTCACTTTCCATGGAGCGGCTTTCCAGGCGGTGCTGTAGTGCAGTCAGTTCCAGTATATCAACACACACGCACACACACACACACACACACACACACACACACACACACACACACACACACACACACACACACACACACACACACACACACACACACACGCTTGAGGAATCTGCAGCAACAGTCAGAGACGAGACTTCAGAAGAGACAGTTCCTGGAACGTGTTGCATATCATCCAAGAGATTAATTCCACGAACACAGAGATACTTTTTCTAGAATTTTGTGAGAGCGTATTTTAACGTGGGAGAGTTTACAGTTGGAGGTGTAAGGCTGTGTACTTCCAGAGGGGCTTGTGCAAACATATACACACACACACTCTCACTCCCTCTCACTCTCTCACTCTCACTCTCACTGAGCACACTCTCTTGTCGAAACACATGCACTCACGCTCCCTCTCACTCTCTCACTCTCACTGAGTACACTCTCTTGTCGAAACACACGCACTCACACTCCCTCTCACTCTCTCACTCTCACTGAGTACACTCTCTTGTCGAAACACACACACTCTCACTCCCTCTCACTCTCTCACTCTCACTCTCACTGAGTACACTCTCTTGTCGAAACACATGCACTCACGCACGCTCAAACACCTGCTCTTATACACGCTAAACACACGCACTCACAACCCACCCAGCAGGTGTTGTTACATCATTCCCTTGACCTCAAATTGGCACTTGTGATGAGAGTGCCAACATTAAGAGTGCCGGCACTCTTAACTCCTGGTTCTTGACTTTATTGGTATAAACAATATGTACTTTATTGTTACCTTCCCCCCCCTCCCCCTCCTCTCCTGCTCCCCCCCCCCCTTCCCTCGTATCAACAAACGTCAGACAAGCGCCGGGTTAATGCAGCGTTTGTAAACAATTCATGAAGGTGGCGAAGAGTCACAGGTGTGGGTTGGTGGTGGCTGTTATGTATGGTGTTATTTTCTCGAGTCTGGGGCCCAGGAGCTAT
>NC_091160.1:33458851-33476351 GCF_040958095.1 Procambarus clarkii
AAAGCGGGAAGAAATAGAAAATGGGGAGACAGTCATGTGAAAACGGGAAGAAATAGAAAATGGGGGAGACAAAGTCACGTGAAAACGGGAAATCCACATGGAAACAAGTGACTGTGAATCATACAGTGTCAGTGTGTTAAACTAGCAAGTAACCATTAAGATATAAAACGATCGCTTAATACAAGTGCACCTTTAAAAATAACCTGAAAATAGATGCCTCAAATGTGATGAATACAAATGAAGCAAAATTTGATGCGGTTTTACAAATGCGTCACGCAAACGCCATTGCATAAACACAGATGCTTAAAGCAAATGTTTTACTGCGTTTTCGTACAAGAACCTAATGTCTCAGGACAGGTGATAGCAATTTTGTGCCCAATCGTTTGATCCCAAATGCACCAGTCGGAAGCGGAGCGCCAGGTTTCTGGAGCAATATTGCGGTGTCCAAATGCACAAAAGTGTTGCTATTTATCAACACAAATAAAAAAAAAAACTGTCTGAAACCCATGGCCGAACGTGTGGGCACATGTTCGGAAACCCGTGTTCGAACCCGTGTTCGAAGACTAACTGAACGCATGAACCAGTGTACAAATTGCCCAAACCGAACACCGAATGAGTGTTCGAAACCTTCAAACGAGCATGCCAACCCATGACAAGAGACAAGAAACCAATGTTCTCAACCCTCCCCCCTCCCCCAAAACAAATCAGCTGATCTCAGGTATTTCCGTCTGAACTTAACTCACACCTGTATTTGTTTATTGTGTACAGGTGTAGTACCATTGTGTACAGGTACTGAACACAGGTGTTTTAGTGTCCAAGGCATTTGGGGCATTTGTGTCCAAGTCGTATTTTAAACTTGGAATTCTAAGTGACAGATTCTCTTCGAAAAGTAAGACGAAAACTTGCTATACAGATGCGCATGTTAGGAAAGAATGCTACATGTTTTTGCATAGTGATACATGTGGTTGAGGAGGTTGAAACATGTGTTGGAACAATGATACACGTGTTTCGAACGTGGACACTGTAATATACAGTAGGTTATATGTTTTGAGATGTAATCCCTTTGTTGGATAGTGGTTGAAATTTCTCGCTTCTTAAAGCCACGTATGAAAATAACTTTTCCAAATATTTCGAGCTTAAAAATTGGTGTTGTATATATGTAGTGAATCGCGCACTTCGATCTCAGAACTAGTGTAATATTAGTGATTTGTATGGGTTCGTGTGATTTGTATGAATCGTATGGATTCATATGCTTCGTGTGGTTTCTATGAATCGTATGGATTCATACGCGTCGTGTGGTTTGTAATGAATCGTATGGATTCATACGCTTTGTGTGATTAGTATGAATCATATGGATTCATACGCTTCGTGTGGTTTATGTGAATCGTATGGATTCATACGCTTCGCGTGGTTTGTATGAATCGTATGGATTCATACGCTTCGTGTGGTTTGTATGACTCGTATGGATTCATACGCTTCGTGTGGTTTGTAATGAATCGTATGGATTCATACGCTTTGTGTGATTAGTATGAATCGTATGGATTCATACGCTTCGTGTGGTTTCTATGAATCGAATGGATTCATACGCTTTGTGCGGTTTCTATGAATCGTATGGATTCATACGCTTCGTGTGGTTTCAATGAATCATATGGATTCATATGCTTCGTGTAGTTTGTAATGAATCGTATGGATTCATACGCTTCGTGTGGTTTGTATGGATTTCATACGCTCCGTGTGGTTTGTATCGATTCACATAACTCGTCGTGAGCCCAAACGGCATGACTGAGAAGACCGGCCTTGTGGTAAATGTTTCAATCCGGCCGTCGTTCCCACGGGCGTAACATACCTTAATAATATTTGTCACACGTGTAACAAAACATTACATAAGATCACACACAATTTATAATTATTGTATATTAGCAATTCTGTACATAGGCCTAGGTTAAGTGTGCTTGAGAAGAGCACTTTTTTGAGTAATGCAGCTTTAGTGGACGAGGTTCGAACGTGTGCCGTGAGTGAAACAGGTGTCGAGAAAAGCTTCGAACATAATTAGCTGTAAGTCGTTCGTTTGTGAGTGCATTCTTAAGCCTTGAGGACTACATGTAGTCCTCAAGTAGTTTTTTGTAGGATTTTTGGAGGGTGGGGGGGCTTTTTTAGGGGAAGGGGGCTTTTTGTTTGGAGGAGATTGTGGGGAGGGGGGGGAAGGGAAACGTGATGGATTTGACTGGAATACGGCTCGGACTGTTAATTTAACGTAAATCATATTTTCAATGTTTAGAATGGAAAAATTACAAGTCATATATTTAGATGCTACGAATAAGAAGTCGTTGTTTTCACTGCAAAGTTTTAAAAAAAAATGTATAACGGGCTTCGAGTTAAACAAAAAATTAATTTAGAACTGGATCATACTTCTCCAGCCTAATATGACTCGCGACGAGGTGTTGCGTGTGGATGAACTAAAACTTGTTTATTTAAATGAAACTTTTTGAAAAGCAGCTTTTTTTAAGTGGATTAGATCCAGGATAAAGTTTCCAAAGAATGGACTATTTTAATTAGAATTAGAATAAGGCATGTCATATATATATATATATATATATATATATATATATATATATATATATATATATATATATATATATATATATATATATATATATATATATATATATATATAAATCTTCCAGTGGTGAAAATGTGTCATTCAGTAAAGAGCTTTTATTTTTGTTAGCAGTAAAGTTTTTGTCTAGTTTGTGCTTTGTTGATAAAGCATTGCTCAGTTTGCCAGAATAGGAAGAACGATGCTTTGAGAAAAAAAAAAACTTTGAACGATGTTTTGAAAACAAAAAAATCCACAATAAAATGCTGTGGACATTTAAAGTGCGTTAATGTGGCTTAACATCAGAGAGTTTACGAATTAGCGGCCGTAATTGGTGTAGGTAATTGTGAGAGTGTGATTGTGAGTGTGTGTGAGAGTGTGTCTGAGAGTGTGAGTGTCTGTGAGTGCAGTTTTCAGAGAGTTACCACTTTGTAATTCAAGCAGAGAACCCTTTGCAAACTATGTGATAAAAAAAATTATTTAAATGACATTGGCGTTTTGTATTTGCGTAAAATAATCTCTAACTAAATTTACGCCTTCCAGATGAAAAATTAAAAATTGTAACCCAGACTTAATTTGGTGAATCCAGGACTTGAGATATAGAGAAGACTATGATTCTATTTACTGTAACATCGTGTCATTTTAAACATAAAGGGGATTTTTATGGTGTACTGTAATGTAAAGAATTTCTTAGACTGGAAGGAAATGTGGGGACAGCCAAGAGTTAATGGAAGTTGAAGGGACGACGACGTTTAGGTCCGTCCTGGACCATTCTCAAGTCGATTGTCGTCGAAACGTCGTCGTCCCTTCAACTTCTAGTGTGTGGTCTGGTCAACATACTTCAGCCACGTTATTGTGACTCATCGCCTGCAGTTAATGGAACTTTTGAGAGGAATTATCAGATAATTACTTTTGCTGACTGGTTTTTTTAGTTCTGATTAATGAGACGTTGCTTACAGAAGTTTATAGAATCTAAGAAACTTTGATGGGATTAGAAACCAGTTTTATAGAATTTATTAGAATCAAACAAAACTTCGGCAGAATATTGTGGCGTTTTCATTTCATATTTGGTATTTTATTTATGAAGCAACTAACAAATAATCGGACACATTTTGGCAAGAATTTTAAGTTTTCGAAGAATATATCCATGTGTCGTTCTTAATGGATTGCTGAGTATTTTGAAATTTATAAAGTAATTTATTTTAACTACTTTTATAGTCGTTAAATAATAATAATATATATATATGAAATTTTACACTTTTAATTTAAACAAAATAGATAATATCAATTGAAAAGTAAACCTCAAAAGTAATTTAAATTTCTTAAAATTGCATAAGACTTTCATCCCTTATGCCATGGAGGTTTGAGGCTATTGACCAATTTTTCGATTTTTATTAATTCAAAAACAGTATGTTTTAAATATGTATTAAAAATCTAATGAACAAAACAATTTATATGAAATTATAATAAAATTATATAAATAAAATCAGTGAAATTTCAATTTCACTGAAATTGAATTTTCAATTATATTTATGTTTCAATTATATAATTTCAATTATATTTATGTTTTCAATATTTCGTTTATGTCAAATATATATATATATATATATATATATATATATATATATATATATATATATATATATATATATATATATATATATATATATATATATATATATATATATATATATAATCATTGATTCGGTTACAGGTTGGAAAAACTCACATAATTTTCAATGAATCTGTACTCGTATATATATATATGATTATATTTTAAAATCAATATTATATCATTCTTTGATTTTTGGGAGTATGATTTATATTATATTTGATATTATACTTTAGATTATATTTTATATTCTACTTTTATTATTGTTTTGCATAATACTGTTTATTTTTTATTATAAGTGTATTTTATTTTTTGGATGATATTATTGATTAAAATTTAAATAATATTTTAAACAGTAGTTTTGATTCTAATTTGATTTTTTTTTGATGGTTTGAAATATATTTCATAAGTAAAAATGTAATATACTTTGATATATACATTTGTATATAAATATAGTCATCAATGAGAATGCATGCCAAAATATGGAGCTCTAAAATGATATATAATTTAATATTAATATAAATTTATATATAAAAATCTCATATAAAGTAAATTCTATATTATTATAAATTCCTGCCAGTGTATTCCCAGCGATAATTAGAATTTATTTTTCAATTATATTAATTCAGTATTTACTTAATATTGTGCAACTTATTATAGTTGTAAGATCGTTTGTTTGATGCCATCAACCCGTCCACGACTCAAGTCCATTCCATCCAGCGGTCGACCCCACAGACGCATTCATAGATTTTAATTAACATGTTGTTCATTCAAAACGGGAATTTTCTCAAATATAAATTAATATTATAATATATTAGCATATTGTGCATATATATAGGTTAGGTTAGGTTAGGTTAGGTGTTTAGGTTCTGTTAGCGATTATTTGTATTTGTAGTACGTGGGTGAAGCATTTACAGTGTTGTGGTTCGAATAAAATTCGTCAATGAAGCACTTGTTCCGGAAGTGTTCGAACGAAATCAGTTGCGAGTCGTGTGTAACACAGCCCATCCTCCAAACAAAGATCCCAAAAATGATTCCATACACCCGCCAAACCCCTGCTGTTTATGAATGAAAAACGGTTTACACACGACTCACAACTGATGACGTTCGAACACTTCCGGAACAAGTGCTTCACTGACGAATTTTGTTCGAACCACAACGCTATAAATGCTTCACCCACGTACTACAAATACAAATAATCGCCAACAGAACCTAAGCACCTAACCTATATATATATGCACAATATGTTAATATATTATAACATTAATTTATATTTGAGAAAATTCCTGTTTTGAATGAACAGCATGTTAAAATTTATGAATGCGTCTGTGGGGTTGACCGCTGGATGGAATGGACTTGAGTCGTGGACGGGTTGTACAAACACAATAGACAACACATCTTAAACACCTAACCTAGCCAACGCCTAATTATATATAAAACTTTAATATATATAATAATATTAATTTATAAATGAGAACAAGCCTATTTTTATTATTTACACAGTATGTTAAAATTAATGAATGCGTCTCTGAGGACGGCTGCTGCTTTAACGAGCCTAGCTTGAGGACGGGGTGGAATCAGTCTTAAATCTGGCCAGACGTGAGACGGGTTAAGATTGTGACTTCACTGTGAATAAAACATTGTTATTGTGAAAATTAACGTACGGGAATGGTTTAAGTGCATGACGAGGCTTAAGTAATGTTTCGGACGAGCAGACAGCTGTACCTCATATTTGGTTCCTGCATCACGCCTCCTGGACCCGAATTCATAAAGCAGTTACGCAAGTACTTACGAACGTGTACATCTTTCCTCAAACTTTGACGGCTTTGGTTACATTTAGTAAACAGTTTACAAGCATGAAAACTTGCCAATCAACTGTTGTTATTGTTATAAACAGCCTCCTGGTGCTTCGGAGCTCATTAAGTGTTTAATAATTGTAAACAAAGCCGCCGAAGATTGAGAAAAAGATGTACAGGTTCGTAAGTGTTTGCGTAACTGTTTATTTGGGGCCAGATTCACGAAAGCACTTACGCAAACACTTACGAACCTGTCCATCTTTTCTCAATCTTTGGCGGCTTTGTTTACAATTATTAAACAGTTAATGAGCTCCGAAGCACCAGGAGGCTGTTTATAACAATAACAACAGTTGAATGGCAAGTTTTCATGCTTGTAAACTGTTTAATAAATGTAATCAAAGCTGTCAAAGATTGAGAAAAAGATGTTCAGGTTCGTCAGTGCTTGCGTAACTGTTTCGTGAATCTGGCCCCTGAGGTCTGCCTGCATGGACGTGAGTATTTAGTTAAATCTTAAGTTAGAGTCTCATTGAATGAAGTGAACGAGTTCGAATATTCTGACCCAACTTTTGATATTAATCTACCGGACAAACAGCAAGATAAAACCGTCACTGTGTTGGGTTATGGCCTAAGTTTTTCCTTCCATAAATGAAGATGTGAATTACGTAGATGTTGCCAAAGGTTTATGCAGTTTGGAATGGAGTATTATCATGCTGATAGAAGTAATTAATGTATTCAAGGGAATTATCAATCAATGGATGAAAATTTGCACATTACAATGGCTGACAATTCTAATGTAGTTAACATTGTGGATAAAACAAACCGTTAATAAAGTTCAGGAGCACATTGGTGACAGGAATATTTACTTGGCGGGAAGTACACACTTGAGAAAGTCATTTCTTATTTAAATAAGGATTTGAAACGGTTACTTGAGGATACTGAGAGCATATACAAATCAAGTTCAGGTCTCCGTCTTGATCATATCTGCACTGCCTTAGTAAAACGCACCAAGCTAAACCCAGATAAACTCCTCGTCAGTTTTGTAGAGTCGATGTCATACAATTATTTAAGTGGCTAGTGAAGACATTAAGGTCTTCAAGGTATTAGAAGTCCCTCTAATACGAACCTCATCTCCGTTTCACACTGACAACAATGTCGATTTCGAGAATAACTTCACATATATGAATATAAACTACAGTTTTATTCTGGCGAGTTTGGATGTCACGGTTTGTTTAATAAGGGTTCCGCTGGACGATTTAATGGAATTCCTTTTGGACGAATTACCGAAATATAATTGAGGTTTATAGGCATTGACTTGATTAAATTGTATATGATACGATAGTAGAGAAACTATTTTCCAACTCCCTGGTTCTAACCAATTGGGCTGGACGGTAGAGAGATGGTCGACTCGCTTCATGCAGGTCGCCGTTCAATCCCTGACTGTCCATAAGTGGTTGGGCACCATTCCTTTCCCCCCGTCCCATCCCAAATCCTGACCCCTTCCAAGTCCTATATAGTTGTAATGGCTTGGTGCTTTCCCCCCTGATAATTCCCTTCCCAGCTCCCTGGCTGTTTATACGCGAGATTCTTAAAAGGGAACTTTATCTAAGTTATGTTTGTTGTCTGATACTTAGTGGAATGGATATACTGCTATGTTGTCTATGGCCGGAGTCTCTAGACCTTAATGATTTCCTTTCAAGACCCGGTAGCTTTGTTAAATTTATTGTTGGAACATAAATGAATGGCGCGCTATGGCCTTTTGTAAACAAGGTTTTTAAGAGACAGAAGAAAACTTCTTTGTGTCGTGTCTGCACGAAGCCTGCAAACTTGTGTCCGTATGTATTGTTGGAATCAAACCATCAAATTACACCCCCCTCCCCCAAGCAAACAATACTGTACATACGAATATGTAGAGAAAATTGTATATTATAATCACCCTTAACGATATAATTTACCTTTGGTTGCGTGGTCGTCTCTTCCCGGTGTGAAGACGATAGCGAAGGTGTTCCAGCAAGATGGTGACCCAGACCTCCTCCTTGGGTATGGAGCTGGCGTCCTGCTCCTCCAGATCCCTCCATGGGCCAGAGGTGAGGGGGAACCATACAGGTGTAACAAGTATAACCCAACTTGTGAATGCTGTGGAATAAGGTGGATTTCTCTGTGCAGCGTTGCGGATTTCGTTCGTCTGGTGGGCTGCCTGCTTCGAGGCGATTATCTGAACAAGAGTTTTTTCGCTAGGTGCCATGAGAACAACGTAGTACCACTGGTGACTATAATAATTACACAGTACGGTACATCAGAGCAAGATGTCGCCACACAACTACTCACTGTCAATGCCTGGGGCCAACTGAGCCTCGTGGCTGGTTTAGGGAGCTGGTTGACGCCGTGACGTCACGTACCCGCTGCATACTTCTGTCTCATTTTTTTTTATTAATATTACATGAATTACAGCTGTATTTGTGCAGCTGCCCTAGACTATATGAAGTGGAGTACAGTGGGTTAAAAAAGATAATTACGTGATGCTAAGAAATCCACATTTTTACTTCTGTCTCAAATATTTCATCCACGAGGCTATCATTCTTTGTTTTCGTCGTAAGTATGTGGCGCCTCATGTGGGGCGCCACATACTTTTAACGAGTACTAATATATACATATATGTGTGTGTGTATATCACGAAAATAAACACGTGATTAAAAATGTGAGTGTCAGACCACGGAGGAAAATTGAAACAGGAATTTCCTTAAGTACTTTCGTATATTAATACATCTTCAGAAGGAGTCCTTCTGAAGATGTATTAATATACGAAAGTACTTAAGGAAATTCCTGTTTCAATTTTCCTCCGTGGTCTGACACTGTTATATACATATATATGAGAAGTATTATAAATCTGATTTGGGCAAAAGTTTAGTTTGATACACAACTATAACATTTACATATATACATAGCACAGTGAAGAAAGTATTTAAATGGAACCCCACAAGATTAGGGGATTGGATTGTGCTTTCGCGGAGGTCCATTCAGACCTGGTGACAAGCTAAGCGGTGTCGATAGCAACGCTAATTTTTGGTTGGCCATTGAACCTACCCGTGAAAATAATAGATAATTATAGCCAAAGTCTATTCACACGATAATGAAATATGATACCATACTTAGGGAAAAATAGATGACAGTATGGGACATTTTAATGCCACGATTCCGGTAACATTGATTTATTTTATTTTATATTTCCAAACTCCCGTTAAATTATTCGATTGTCTTGTCATATATGGTTAGATAAGATATATATATCGTTGGTCTGTGTCTGCTGAGAGAGAGAGAGAGAGAGAGAGAGAGAGAGAGAGAGAGAGAGAGAGAGAGAGAGAGAGAGAGATGGTTACCCCTTGCTCTGTTCAGCCACTACTACTTAGGTTACAATCACTGCGTAATTCAGCTGTTGTTAGGACCAATTCGTGATGTTAGGTAGTAGTTAAGGATTGTTGTTGTTGCTCCCGCGAGAACAATAACCACGTATATGTCAATTTTCACATGTATGTAGAATTTCACCCCGATTTTAGTGGTTTTAAAAAGAGTAGATTGAGAGATTTATTGATATAAGGAAAGTAATCCATTAGTTATGTACAGTGTATAAGAAAAATTATTAAGTAGTATCATAGAGTTCAGTCTTGTGCAATGCTTTATTACAATAAATTAAAAATATGCTACAAAAATGCTGCAATTTTTTGGTAAAGCCTAATTTTTGTCTCTCCGATATTTTAAGTTACTTGAACTCCGATTCTTTTGAGGTCTATATATAATGTTTTTTATATTTGATTTTTTTTAACCATAATGCAGTGTATTCTTGTATTTTTACCCTTTATTTGGGAGTAATATTCCCCACATTGTTCCCACTTAGATTCCCACAATGGTTCAATATTTAAATTTTCTTAGGCTGCATCGTTCCTATATCCGTTCACCAAAATATTTCATATTTTGTATTTGCAAAATTACTTTATTAAACTGGACAAGAAGTTAATCGCTGGCGAAGCAAATTTTAACAATTGAATATCTAAAAAAAAATTATATTATATATAATATTATTGGTGTATTATACGATTATAATTATATTAATACATAAGTTTAAAGAGCAGTGTAATTATGAATATATATATATACATATATACGGAGAGATTATTAAGGAGTAGAATAGTTATATTGATGTTGTGAATTTAAAAGTTTTAGATAATGTTTGATATAAGGCTAGGCTATATTAGTGTTGGAGAAGGACTGTTGCTTGGTTTAATGGTACACACACACACACATATATATATATATATATATATATATATATATATATATATATATATATATATATATATATATATATACAACAACGATCATGAAAACACTGATCAAAGTATGCGGAGAAACCACATTGAAAAATAAAAGAATGCTGAACGCATTTTCCACCGTCATTATATATATATATATATATATATATATATATATATATATATATATATATATATATATATATATATACTATTGTCGTACCGAATAGAGTTGCCTAACAAGCCGAATTTTCGTGAAATATTTCATTTTTCCAGCAAATTTTCTTATTAAATTTTCATTGTATTATATATGACTGCAATTTTACGTTGAGTCAAAACTAACAGAAATTTCACCAAATCTAACTTAGCCTACCTAAACCTACCTAACCTATCTAAACCTACCCTAACCTATCTAGACCTACCTAACCTATCTAAACCTATCCTAACCTTTCTATATCTAAACCTGTCCTAACCTATCTAAACCTATCCTAACCTATCTAAACCTATCCTAACCTATCTAAACCTATCCTATCCTAACATAACTAAGTCAATAATTCATGTTCCTAACAAAATAGATTATTATTGCTAGAACAGAACCATTCTAGAAAGAAATATTTGAAAATAACGAAGATCATTCGGCCTGTTAGGCAAATAGGACCATGCACACTAGGCCAAGTAGTGCGGTTCTGGCTATTAGGCACGATATACATTTTGTTACGATTTTTCCTTAGGGAAAACCTGGTAGGAAAACAGTTAGACTAATTTATGCGAGTCTACTTTACACTGAATCTTGACATCTATAATTCAGTCATTATTGGTCAACTTAAAGCTTAAATGGCTTATTGTCTTTGCCTGGGTCTGGCTAATGGTCTGGGTTAAAAGGTGCGGGTTATAATTGGTTAGGAATCAATTAATGGCTTGACCGCAGCTGACGTTCTGTTCGGGTTAATGGTTTGGTTGAATTAATGGAGCTGGTGATCTTCTTGACGTTAATGGGTAAGGTTTCTTACCTGTTATAATATTGGTAATGGGTCAAATTATGGCCATTATTATCAAGTTTTCGCCCACCTTATAGGAAAGTAGACGACGCTACCCTATAGTCTAATGGCCCTACATGACCTCCCACACTATGACCTATTGGCCTTAGATGGTCTGCCTGTTCTGGTCTAATGACCAATGCGGTGCGCCTGCGCACCTGGCAGCTATCAATCATCACAGTTCTTGCCAATCAGAGTCGAAGTTCAACGCGACGCCGAGAACTAGAAAACGCCAAACAGAGATCTAGAAAACCTCTGGCCCTTAGAAACCAGTCACTTTATCCCCTTCTTTCTTGTAAGATACCAACTGATTATGTTTGGAAATATTTGGAGCGGAATTGATCACGCGTCCTGAATCGCCCTTTCCATCTAGAGACCACGATGAACTTATGAAAAATATTGTGTGTGTTTTTTTAGTAGAGTTGACGGGATGTTTGAGGCTTGTGCAGCAGCCTCAACGGACTGTAAATGTTGTTCTAAAACACGCTAGTTTAACCTAACTGACCCTAATTACCGACCCAAGCAGTGAAACCGTGAACGTTCTGGAGCCGCTGTGACGTTTTTTTCGACCGTTGGGGGATTTTGACGTCAGTATTTAAGGGGAAAAATGTATCTGTGGTTGGGGAAAATGGAGTGTCAGATTACAAGCACATATGTAATGATTACATGTAATTGATTGCATGATTATATGTAATTGATTACAAGCACAGTAACACGCTGCTAAGTAACGGACATGACAACGATGTAAATGATGTAAAAAAATGCAATGCTAAATGACAACATTCAAATGATTTTTCGTTGACGTCACATAGGTTTGGATTTTCAATTTTTAACGCACAAAACTTTCTCAACAAACTGAACACGTCCAAAGTTTCATTAAGGTTGTTTATTTCGTGCCCTAAAGGCGAGATTTTCACCTCTACTGATTACGTGGCTTCACCCGGTTTTGACTGTCCAAAGAGCCAAATTCTCGATAGCCTCAACTCTTATTAACGCACACACACACAGTCGGCACGCGATTGGTCGAAATGTTGTCTGGCGGAACACAATGAGAAATGGTTGTTAACTGACGCCTGTAGAATATTGGTTTAACTAGAGTAACCAATCAGAAAGCCAAACGTATCGACATTACGATTGGTTTAAATATTGTCTTGTGTAACCAACGGTCTTGGGACGCATTAGTTGTCAATAAATTGTTGGGTTAGGCGCCCAAACCAACTGGGTGTTCTGAGCACTCAGTGAGGTGTTCTGAACACCCAGTGTGTTCTGAGCACCCAGCGAGGTGTTCCAAGCACCCAGTGAGGTGTTCTGAACACCCAGTGTGTTCCAAGCACCCAGGAGGTGTTCCAAGCACCCAGTGAGGTGTTCTGAACACCCAGTGTGTTCCAAGCACCCAGGAGGTGTTCCAAGCACCCAGGAGGTGTTCCAAGCACCCAGCGAGGTGTTCTAAGCACCCAGCGAGGTGTTCTAAGCACCCAGTGAGGTGTTCTGAGCACTCAGTGAGGTGTTCTGCGCACCTAATGACGTGCTCTGAGCACCCAGTGAGGTGTTGGCTGTTAAATAGGCACATGAGGGTTGTTTTTGAATTCGGACCTCAACTGTAGGACTTAAGTGTTAGTTTAAAGTATCTGTCTAACATATACATATAAATATATACATATATATATACTTACAAAATAGGATTTTCATTATATAGAATATATTTTATGGTAGAAACCTCAATATCCATAGGCTGTGTGTATGCAAATATTTTCTAAATACAATATATATGTAATGTTCCAGCATATGTACTTTGTGACTCATATATATATATATATATATACATAGCACAAACTAGGGGGCAAGAAGGCTACATGATCGGACACTCACACTTAACATTGATTTTTCGTATGAATTTGGCGAGTTTTTCGTCCTTAAGTTGTTCTGAGGGTTAGGTTTTTAATGTCTCACTGGCGGTGGGTGTTCCAAATATCGACAGTTGGAAGACTTATGATAAGAGGAGGAGGAGCGGAAGAAGGAGTAGGAGGAGAAGGATGAAAAGGAGTAGTAGGAGGCAGCGTGGAGAGTGTTAGAATACACATCTCCCGCTGCAAGCCAGTTTACAACCGACATTTCTTACTCAAATGACACATCCTTCCGAAAATACGGCAATTTTTCGGAGTTGTTGTAAGTACATACTCCTTACTTCCGCCTACTTCCGGTAGTGACTAGTACTTCTGGTAATGGCAGACACTTCCGGAAGTACCTTTACAAATCCAGTTAGAATAAGTTTATAAAATTGATAGATATATTTGCTGTAGTGAACTACTTTCCATATTTACGGCAGCTTCTGGCCGTGGCACCACACAGGCGGTCGTGGCATCAGTGCTCAGATGACTCGGTAAATGCTATTTAAACATATTATTCCCTATTCTATATATGAAATCAACACAAATTTTGTTAAACTATTTGCCTAATTTATTTTAATAATTAATGTAAAAACATCTAAAATTTATACTAAGAATGTCAAAATAGTAATAATGTTGCAATATTTCTATTGTTATAGACGATAACAATTAAAGACTCAGCACAATTAAAAACATATTTTATATAAAATCAGAAAACACGGAAGATTAAACATATGAAAAAGGTAGATAAAAATCATGAAAATCAAGAGTGAAAAAGACATGAAACAAGCTGAAAATCCTCCACTTCTCTAACGTCACGAATTTCAAAATCAAAATCACCGACATTGCCATTCTTTAAGGTCGAAAATTCCATCAAAAACACGGAATTAAATGGCTCTAAAAGCCATATTTGCTTCCAATTTCGTAGTATAATGAACGGCAGTTTGGAGCGTCGACTTGAACTCTTGAGATGAGTTAATCCATAATGACTCACTTGTTTGATTTGCATATTTGGGGGTCGCTTCCTCGAGTTTCCTGATTAATGACTGCAAAACCCTTTTAAGAGAATTAGGTATTTATCCTCCAAGAGGATTCCCCCACTCAATAATCCTAACCCACTTGCTTCGTGTATGCTATCCAATAGTATTTCAGCTTGGCTAAATTATCACTCAGGTTGAAGGGTTGTTAATGAGATTAATGTCAGAGTTTTGCTAGTATTGGCATGATGATCAAACAGATAATGGAGATACGACGACGTTTCGGTCTGTCCTGGACCGAACCTGGACAATTATCAAGTGATCACTCGACCTAATAATGGTCCAAGATGGACCGAAATATCATCATTTCTCAACTTTGTGGTATATGGGTTGGTCATTATCTCAGCCACGTTATTGTGACTCATTTGTCTGCATTAGCATCGGTATATTTATTATCAAACCCATTATCAGTACCTATTGTGCCAATACTACCTATGTTACTAGCAGAAACTATTACTGATATCAGAGATAAATGTAGATATTACGCAAATATATTTACTGTTGTGTTAATTCTGGCCAGGAATATATAGAATCATATTAATTCTCCAGACTAGTTGTTACAGATTGAGGCTATCAATGAGGCAAGAAATCACTATAGCAACTTTTAAGTCCAACTTATGTGAAGCAAGTTTATAACCCAGAATGTGGTGCTTTGTCCTTGGGTGATAGCCTCAGCTTTAAAAAAAATAGCAGATATTTTATATCATAGTCGTTTTAATGCCACAGACGTTTATGGCAGAAACAGCATCATCCGAGGCAGATATTTTAAAAATCAGCATTGATGGCATGATGAGTAGGGTGGTCGGGTACTTATCAACTGGGTGCCAAGTCATGTGGGAATAATAGGAAATGACATTGCAGACGAAGCTGCAAACTTTATATCACGCACCGTGAACTACTGTCACAACCCTTGTCCATGTACCTTTGGCGTCCAATTTCCGTTCTATTCAAACGTCAAGCAAACGCCTAGTGTCATCCCGTTTTGGCAAGAAGTCAAAGTTTCTCGAGTGCCCGTCTTAAATGCACAATTCTGTAAGACTTAAGGCGGTACTGAATACTCCCGCTGGCTCACAATAAAAGTTTGTTTATTGCTCAAATTGTTATACTTATGAAAAAGTATACTTATACTTTTTTTTTTTAGACAATATTTGCTCAATGACTCCTTGTTTGTGCAAGTCTCCGTTGTTGGTATTTTCTTATTAGGCGTTTACGTTGACTTGAGTTAGATAGTGTCAGCCATCGCACAAAAAAAATTTCAGTCCACTACGGGCTCGCCATAGCCCGTGCTACTTGGAACTTTTGTTCCAAGTAGCGAATCTTAGACAACATCATCGCACAAAAAACTGGTTTGGCTAGAGCCTGCCATAACTACCAATTAAGTATTTCCTCTAATAAGTAGTAACAGCGTCTTTTTAACACCAATTTCGAAAGCTTTTATTTGCACCAATAAGTGTCAAAAAAAAATACAAAACTACTTTTTTTTTAAGAAAGTTATTAAGAAAAGTTTGATGGGGGAAATCTAATGAAAACTTGCGGTTTCTATGATAGGCTGTTTTCTGATATAGAAATCTAAGACAATAATTGAGGTTCATATTTCCTTTCTTAATCATTGTTATATTACTTTAATGATTAGTAATGCTCATGTGTATAATTATTTGTTCGTTATTGAGGTTATTAGCTAAGAATATTCGTAATAATAGCATGTAATATATTTATTATTTAGGATATAAACCCACACTTGTGTATATATGAAATATATGTAAAGGAATTACACCCAGTCTTTCACACTCTCCTGAGTGATTGAGTCTGAGTGAGTGGTAAGGAAGATGACTTACGTATCAAGGAATAATCCTTGTAATGTAATTTATGTAATTACATCAATTTCACACATACACGAGTGTGGGTTTTTATCCTATCTTATTATATCTGTGAGATGAAATTAAAATTACTTATATTTATTATTGATGAAATTGTCATTATCATTCTCTTGAATTTAAGTATATTGTATTTCTCCTGCATTGACCTTAAGCCTAAAGCTGACCTATTGAGTACTAGTATTATTAGAACAAATTCAATTAACATCATAATTACTGAATAGAATTTTGTGAGAGGCTGTCTTGGAGAAAAAAAAATCAGTATTTTCTCGACAATACTGAATTTAAGATATTGTAATTTTATTTTTATTTGTAATTATTGTTAGTGTATCGTTTGTGGCTTTGGCAGTCAGATCGGATGTGGTGGCGTTCCGCGAGCGCTATGTCATGGGTTCGTATCCTGGCCGGGGAGGATTTACTGGGCGCAATTCCTTAACTGTAGCCTCTGTTTAACGCAACAGTAAAATGTGTACTTGGATGAAAAAACGATTCTTCGCGGCAGGGGATCGTATTCCAGGGACCTGCCCGAAACGCTACGCGTACTAGTGGCTGTACAAGAATGTAACAACTCTTGTATAACTCTCAAATATTTATGTTAGGTTTTAGACCTTAGGGCACCTACTGGTGACTTAAGACTTAAGACAAGCTACAGAAAGCTACTAAGGCATCACAACAGCGGGTTGACCAATTAACAAGATTATTAAAGTAATTCTCCATTGATGTACACCAAGAAACGGGGTATACCTTACCCCACATCTTAGTGAGGTAAAGTATACTCTGCCTTGAGTATCTATACACCTTGTCTGGAAGTGATACACCTCAGTACACCATAGTTACAGATGACTGATGACGCGTGAGCATGAAAACCCAAATTGTATATCTCAATTGTATTATTGTAAACAGTATCCTAAGTTTTTTTTGTTCATTATTTATTAATTCGTTGCATGGAATTTTTTTTAGAAGTAAAAAGAAAAAGATTCAAAATGTGAAGAATCGACATAGGAGTAAAGAACATGACAGTTTAAGAATTGTAGTATTAGGTACCTAAGAATCTTTCCTTGTAGCTCTGTTTTCTGATGCATATAAAGCACATTATACTTGAATAGCATCATTTGTGGTCGTAGTTCTGTCATAACTTCATGACACAAGATACATTAAAAAAAACAATAAAATGACAGTACAAAACATATGAACAAAGTCATGATTGTACCTTTTCTTTCTCTCTTAACTACTGTATTTCTCAAAAAGACTTAAAAATGTGTTTAAGCTAATTTAGATTGCACACTTATAGATAATTATGTACTCTTCTGGTCAGCCACAGACTTAAAAATCATTGTACTGTAATTCGTGGATGTAAT
>NC_091160.1:33483851-33513851 GCF_040958095.1 Procambarus clarkii
AACCCCCGCTACCATCTACATATCCAAGAGATGACAATCAACTACCCAATCCAACCAATAAAAATGGAGTGCTAGCCTATAACCAGTCCCCTTCACCATGGCAACCACTGCTATTTCGCCTTACATGTGTTCCGGCCTTTTTCATGCGCCTCTGAGGATGCTAATGAGCACTTTAGCGAAACGCAGTTCTTAAGTGACCAACAAATTCTCCGCTGTTCGTGCATCACATGAATGTCCTCTAGCATAAATAAATTAATATTATGGTAATTCTCATCGCGTCTCTTGTGGATTAGTACTAATGTTATGAGAGAGAAGATTCATGCATTGTTAAGTGTTCCACGGGTCAAGGTGGAGGGTGGAACATCCTATATTAAGTGTTCCACGGGTCAAGGTGGAGGGTGGAACATCCTATATTAAGTGTTCCACGGGTCAAGGTGGAGGGTGGAACATCCTATATTAAGTATTCCACGGGTCAAGGTGGAGGGTGGAACATCCTATATTAAGTGTTCCACGGGTCAAGGTGGAGGGTGGAACATCCTATATTAAGTGTTCCACGGGCCAAGGTGGAGGGTGGAACATCCTATATTAAGTGTTCCACGGGCCAAGGTGGAGGGTGGAACATCCTATATTAAGTGTTCCACGGGCCAAGGTGGAGGGTGGAACATCCTATATTAAGTGTTCCACGGGTCAAGGTGGAGGGTGGAACATCCTATATTAAGTGTTCCACGGGCCAAGGTGGAGGGTGGAACATCCTATATTAAGTGTTCCACGGGCCAAGGTGGAGGGTGGAACATCCTATATTAAGTGTTCCACGGGCCAAGGTGGAGGGTGGAACATCCTATATTAAGTGTTCCACGGGTCAAGGTGGAGGGTGGAACATCCTATATTAAGTGTTCCACGGGCCAAAGAGGATGGAATATCCTATATTAAGTGTTCCACCGGCCAAGGAGGCTGGAACATCTTATATTAAGTGTTCCACCGGCCAAGGAAGAGGATGGAACATCTTATATTAAGTGTTCCACCGGCCAAGGAAGAGGATGGAACATCTTATATTAAGTGTTCCACCGGCCAAGGAAGAGGATGGAACATCCTATATTAAGTGTTCCACCGGCCAAGGAGGCTGGAACATCCTATATTAAGTGTTCCACCGGCCAAGGAAGAGGGTGGAACATCCTATATTAAGTGCTCCACCGGCCAAGGAGGCTGGAACATCTTATATTAAGTGTTCCACCGGCCAAGGAGGGGGTGGAACATCCTATATTAAGTGTTCCACCGGCCAAGGAAGAGGGTGGAACATCCTATATTAAGTGTTCCACCGAACCTTAGAACCGTAGATAGGTCTAAGGAAAATATATGAATACCTAGTTAAGGGAACTGCTTAAGATGGACGAATAGGGTTGTTAGCGCCAGGATTGGCTGATTTATGATATGGAAATAACTTCTTGCTTGTTAGCGAGGCTTGTGCGGCCAGATACGGTAATACTGTATTTTATAATATCGTAAATATTGCATTTACTCCCGATAAGAACAAACAGGAATAAAATATAACTAATCTGTTTATATGTAAAACAATAATAATACAAATCTTCATTTTGGAGAAGATTTACAAGCTTCTTAGTACCTGTGATAGATAACACCTTCTGAACACCTGTGATAGATAACACCTGTGATAGATAACACCTTCTAAACACCTGTGATAGATAACACCTGTGATAGATAACACCTAAACACCTGTGATAGATAACGCCTGTGATAGATAACACCTGTGATAGATAACACCTTCTAAACACCTGTGATAGATAACACCTGTGATAGATAACACCTTCTGAACACCTGTGATAGATAACACCTGTGATAGATAACACCTTCTAAACACCTGTGATAGATAACACCTGTGATAGATAACACCTAAACACCTGTGATAGATAACGCCTGTGATAGATAACACCTGTGATAGATAACACCTTCTAAACACCTGTGATAGATAACACCTGTGATAGATAACACCTAAACACCTGTGATAGATAACACCTGTGATAGATAACACCTGTGATAGAGGGAAGGGATTGGGGAATAGAGATAAGAGAGGGGGAAGAGGAGGAGTTAGGGGAGAGAGAGAGACCCGGGTCCAGCCGGCTCCTTCCCCCCCCCCCCCAGCAAGCATATACATACACATGTATGAACATACATACACATGTATGAACATACATGTATACACTGAAGAAAACAAAAAAACAAACACATCTCGATACCAAAACTCTAATTAAATGAACTTATTAAAATGAACTGATTGAAATAGCAATTAAGTTTGATGTATTTTTTTGTTCTGAACTTATGTGATTAGCATATGAAAAAAAAGGGATTGGATTGCATACCATTATCATATATGACTTTGGAAGCAGGTATCAAAATTCTTGCAGGATTAGGCTTCTATATTATATTGTATATTCCGAGCTTATATATATATATATATATATATATATATATATATATATATATATATATATATATATATATATATATATATATATATATATATATATATATATACATATATATATATATAACACCTACGTGAGACCCTCTCTATAGTATGCAGCGCCAGTTTGGCTCCTCTCAACTTAAATAAACAAAGCTCATTCTAGAGCGTAATGGGTTGCGTGAGCCTCACCACAGATGGAGACCACTTTAGGGGGACATGATAACAACATGAAAAGTTTTATAAAGGGATCTGGCTAAGTACAGAACGCAGGAAATGATACAGAATGAAGAACAGAAGAATAAAGGGGCAAAAATATATTTTTTTCTGGGTTTTGGGATTAAGCCTATCAACCACAGAAGGATTATTAATCCCTATCAACCACAGAAGGATTATTAATCCCTATCAACCACAGAAGGATTATTAATCCCTATCAACCACAGAAGGATTATTAATCCCTATCAACCACAGAAGGATTATTAATCCCTATCAACCACAGAAGGATTATTAATCCCTATCAACCACAGAAGGATTATTAATCCCTATCAACCACAGAAGGATTATTATTAATCCCTATCAACCACAGAAGGATTATTATTAATCCCTATCAACCACCGAAGGATTATTATTAATCCCTATCAACCACAGAAGGATTATTAATCCTTATCAACCACAGAAGGATTATTAATCCCTATCAACCACAGAAGGATTATTAATCCCTATCAACCACAGAAGGATTATTAATCCCTATCAACCACAGAAGGATTATTAATCCCTATCAACCACAGAACGATTATTATTAATCCCTATCAACCACAGAAGGATTATTATTAATCCCTATCAACCACAGAAGGATTATTATTAATCCCTATCAACCACAGAAGGATTATTAATCCCTATCAACCACATAAGGATTATTAATCCCTATCAACCACAGAAGGATTATTAATCCCTATCAACCACAGAAGGATTATTATTAATCCCTATCAACCACAGAAGGATTATTAATCCCTATCAACCACAGAAGGATTATTATTAATCCCTATCAACCACAGAAGGATTATTAATCCCTATCAACCACAGAAGGATTATTAATCCCTATCAACCACAGAAGGATTATTAATTCCTATCAACCACAGAAGGATTATTATTAATCCCTATCAACCACAGAAGGATTATTAATCCCTATCAACCACTGAAGGATTATTATTCCCTATCAACCACAGAAGGATTATTAATCCCTATCAACCACAGAAGGATTATTAATCCCTATCAACCACAGAAGGATTATTATTAATCCCTATCAACCACAGAAGGATTATTAAACCCTATCAATCACACAAGGATTATTAAGCTACGGTGTCTAGAGTACTGTCTAGGCCAAGCGCACACCCCCTCTCCCCCCCCCCCCACAACATCCCCCCTCCCCCCCCTCCCCATCACCAGGGTCCGCCGCCAACAAAGACCCAGACGTGGGTGGGGGGATTGTTGGGGGGGGGGGGGAGGGGGAGTAGAGGGCGCCTGAGGGGGCGGGGTCAATGGGTACAAACTGGCTGATCTTGTATAACTCGCGCTCTCTGTCCCTTCCCCGGAGGGGGGGGCGTGGACGGGTTAGGAAGGGACTGTGGATGTGGCAAAGGAAGGATAGGAGGAGTGAGGAAGGATAGGGAGGAGGAGGAGGAGGGAGAGGTGAGAGATAGGTGAGGGGGGGGGGGAGAGGCGTAGGTGGAATAGGGGGTAGATCTATGTCTGTCTGCCTGGCTACATGTGTGTCTGGGCTACATGTGTGCCTGGCTACATGTGTGTGTCTGGCTACATGTGTGTACCTGGCTACATATCTGCCTAGCTACATGTGTGTCTGGCTACATGTGTGTTTGGCTACATGTGTACCTGGCTACATATCTGCCTGGCTGTATAATGTATTATACATAATACCTTGCTGAATAATGCATTCAATACACCACGTAAAATATTCCATCTGTTGTATAATGTATTCTGTCTGTTGCACAATGTTATCGTTCTACTGTATTGCATACTCTTCAATTTATAATGCAATATGTTGTATAAAGTATACAATTGGTCGAGGTTATCACTAACATATTGTACACGATGCCAGTACTAACAACCTGCTTGATCAAGTCAGTATATTAAGGTTTTTAATGAACAAGGTAACGAAGGGGGGGATTAGAGAACACAGAGAACAGGAGAACAAACTTCAGGAAAGGGAGAGGGCGGTGAGGGGAGGGGGGGGAGATGGAAGGGGCTTGAACGATTGGGCATAGGAACAAAAATATATGTTTTTCCTTTCTATTTCAAAATCTAAAGTCATATCAAGAGAGAGAGAGAGAGAGAGAGAGAGAGAGAGAGAGAGAGAGAGAGAGAGAGAGAGAGAGAGAGAGAGAGAGAGAGAGAGAGACAGAGAGAGAGAGAGAGAGAGAGAGAGAGAGAGAGAGAGAGAGAGTGAGAGAGAGAGAGAGAGAGAGAGAGAGAGAGAGAGAGAGACAGAGACAGAGACAGAGAGAGAGAGAGAGAGAGAGAGAGAGAGAGAGAGAGAGAGAGAGAGAGAGAGAGACAGAGAGACAGACAGAGACAGAGAGACAGAGAAAGAGATAACTAATCCAACAAGCTATTCCCGCTCTGGGTCAGTAATCACAGATAGCATCAATCACTCCCAATGAACCTAAACTTCCAGTCTCTTCATCCCCCCCCCCCCCCAAAAAAAAAAAAATGCCACATTCCTTCCTCACACAGTCGTGCAGCTCACAATAAACTCTACGGAACAGGGACCCCACTTTTCAACTAAATCTCGGAATAGTCGACAAACGTCACTATTATGTAGGCGATAGTGAGGACGAGCCCTATCCGAACACTATCCGGCTCTCTTGGGGGAGCCGGATCCGCTCCTTAGCCCCATATATCAGGCTCCCCCCCTGACCCCCCGCCCCATAAACAAGGGACAAAGCGATAAGGTAGCAAAAAGGGAAGGTGGGGGGGGGGGTTAGGTGGAAAGGATATGGGATATATGGATAAGGGGTAAGGGGGGAGGATGTAAGGGGGAGACGGAGGGACTCTTTTATATATATATATATATATATATATATATATATATATATATATATATATATATATATATATATATATATATATATATATATATATATATATATATATATATATATATATATATATATCCGCTCAATCCTGCCTCAAGTTACCCCCTTCAATACCGTTTTCTGTACCTCCATATCGTTATTCAACGCCGTTTTCTAAACGTCAAGCAGTCAATAAAAATCTCCCTTGGTATAAGCCTAATATGCCTATATATACACTGGCTGCCTGTCCCCTGACACAATGAGTTAATTGCACAGCTAATAATTAACTTGCCGACATGTCCAGCAAGACTTTAAAAAGATTATTAGAACGACAATCTTTATGTTCCCAAAAAAGATTCGATTTTGGCTATCTTGCATTCGATATAGGGAGATATCGATATAGGGAGAATATATTCGATATAGGGAATGAGAGAAGATGTGAAAATTATATATTTTATTCACACAGAAGATAGGGGTCTTGGTCAAATATTTCAAGACACTTCAAGCTGAGCCTATTGGGCAGCATAGGTCAACAATGTTCCATTTACTCATGCCTCTTATCTCCAGTTGTGGGTTTATATTGACCTGTGTGGGAGGATCGACTGGTCACCACACCCTTCTGACGATGGGGCGGCGTCGCGGTTGGGAGCGGCTCCCCCCCCCCTCTCCGCGGGGCCAAACTACCCAACTACTCAGGAGTTTGCGGTTGTTAGAGGCGTTTCAAGATGGGACATAACCAAGTGCTCGTCAGTTACCTCTCAGCTGTGACGGGGAGCGCACGTCACTTGACCGCTCCTGCTCTCAGAGCACGTGACGACGTCAACAAAAGTGAACTTTATCAACAAAAGTGCGTTGTAGTGGCGGGTGACTTGACTCTTGTTTACAAGCTAGGTTGGAAGCAAGAAAAACAATAGAGTATCAACTTGCGCGCGTGTAAAGTGAACATTATGGGAATTTAAAGTGAAGTTAAGCGTCCTTTACTGACTTAAGTAAGTGTCAGGTGTCAGTAAGTGCGTTAAGTGTTGTGTTACGGTGTTGCGGGTAGCAGCAGCAGGGTGTTGTTGTAGCTCCCGGGCCCCAGCCAAACCCTCACCTCAACTGTGGTAAGTGCCAATATTTACGCTTTTCCTCATAATATAAAATTTTCTCTACACAGATACAGAAAATTTTATGTTTTAATATTTTTTTTTTATTTTTGAAAGGAGCCTACTGTATTATTATCATTGTATTTTGCTTAGGAAACTACAATACATGTTTATATTGTAATAAATACAGAGTTTATCTTGTTTGGCAAACTCTCGTTCTCTACCTGACCATTCTAGGCACCATTCAGGTGAATAATGTTACTAAAATTACCAGAAAAAATTATATACTTCGTATAATTCCAGCCAAAGACCTGGACGTTTTAAAAAAAATCTAAATTATAATTTAAATAAAGAATAATGTAACAGTGTCAGACCACGGAGGAAAATTGAAACAGGAATTTCCTTAAGTACTTTCGTATATTAATACATCTTCAGAAGGAGTTGGAAGCAGTTTGACTCCTTTTGAAGATGTATTAATATACGAAAGTACTTAAGGAAATTCCTGTTTCAATTTTCCTCCGTGGTCTGACACTGTCATATTTTTAATCACGTGTTTATTTTCGTAATATACACACAAAAAATAATATATTAGACACAGTATATTTTATATTATTACATATATTAAACACAATAGCCTGATGCATCAAATGAACTCAAGTCGATTAAGTTAGCGTCTGGAATGTTCTCAAACGTACATTCGAACCTCCGGCACGGCCCTTGTGGGTTTGTTCATTTAATAATATATTAGAAATACTGGTTTAACGACGTATAATGAACACTATCTTAACATCGATAGCTAAACCAATATTGATGCAACGAGGCAAGTAAATCCAAGGATCGTTGATGATAAATTGAGATAATTTGATAAACTTGAGAAAATCAAGATAAATTGATGATAAATGTATCTCATTTATGACTGTATTCATACAAGTTTGTATTAGGTTAATATCAGTTACAATTTTAACCTATCACAATCTAGATTTAAAATATGTTAGATGAGATTGTAGTGATAAGGAAAAAATATGTTAATTTATGCATAGATTTGCCTTGAATATATCCCCCTCCCCCCCCCCGGTGCTTGGAATAGCTGTTGTATTGTGATACAGCGTGTTGTATGAGTGTGTATAACCACCCATGTATTCTCACTCCCATGTCCTCCCATGTAGTGTTAACCGAATGCTTTAAATATGGCCCACAATGTATTTAATATTTCCTTATCTTTAAAGTTCCAAATTATATAGAAAATATATATATATAATTCTTGTTTTTTTCAGTCAGTGCCAAGAATTACCGAGACAGGGTTAGGTAAGTGTTTTTAATGGTTTTAAATGTTTAGAACTTTGTTTGTTATTTAATCTTGGTAATTGTTGCTTGAACCATCTTGGAGAGTATTGTTTGAACCATCTTGGAGGGTGTTGTTTGAACCATCTTGGAGGGTATTGTTTGAACCATCTTGGAGGGTGTTGTTTGAACCATCTTGGAGGGTGTTGTTTGAACCATCTTGGAGGGTGTTGTTTGAACCATCTTGGAGGGTGTTGTTTGAGCCATCTTGGAGGGTGTTGTTTGAACCATCTTGGAGGGTATTGTTTGAACCATCTTGGAGGGTATTGTCTGAACCATCTTGGAGAGTATTGTTTGAACCATCTTGGAGGGTGTTGTTTGAACCATCTTGGATGGTATTGTCTGAACCATCTTGGATGGTATTGTCTGAACCATCTTGGAGAGTATTGTCTGAACCACCTTGAGGATATACATTGCACTTTGTTGAATCTTTGCTTCCATTGACTAAGCATCTTTAAAGTTCATTACTGTATCTCTACTGTACTTGTGTTACAGTATACCTGAACGAACTTATTTTGTAAGAACAAAAATTGTCAAAAAAAGATAATGGGGTGAACAGATTATGGTTAAAGGAGAAAATGGGTAAAAAAATGGGTAAAAGAGAATGGGTTCATAAGAAAATAGATTAAGAGAAAATATATATAAAAGAAAATGGGTTAAGAGAAAATATAAGAGAAAATGGGTTAAGAGAAAATATAAGAGAAAATGGGTTAAGAGAAAATATAAGAGAAAATGGGTTAAGAGAAAATATAAGAGAAAATGGGTTAAGAGAAAATATAAGAGAAAATGGGTAAATAATGCTACCATTTTATTTCCCTTCTTGAGGTTATCTTGAGATGATTTCGGGGCTTTAGTGTCCCCGCGGCCCGGTCCTCGACCAGGCCTCCACCCCCAGGAAGCAGCCCGTGACAGCTGACTAACACCCAGGTTTCTTTCACCCAGGTGAAAGAAACTCTGCCCATTGTTTCTCTCCGGCGCCCGGGATCGAACCCAGAACCACAGGATCACAAGTCCAGCGTGCTGTCCGCTCGGCCGACCGGCTCCCCATGGCATAGCATATTTTGGGGTATAATATTTGTACTTTCGCTGTCTGGCGCTGTCTTATGGGTCAATCTTGCTTGAGACATACTTGGTAAGTCGTGAAGAAATCCACAAGGGCCGTGACGAGGGCTCGAACCTAAGTCCGAGAGGATTTGTTCATTTGATGAACGCTATTGTGATTTCTGTGTGCAATTGGTGAGACATCTTTGTGTGTGTTTGCGGAGGTTGTGCTTTAGCTCTTTGGATCTGCCTCTCAATTGATGCACAGGTTCGCTGAGCCTATTGGGCTCGATCACCACATCTCTTCCTAGTGTGTTAATTCCGCTTGTTAACTACTCTGATACTGAGGAAAAATGTTTCTAATGTCTCTGCGGCTCATATGAGTACTCAGTTTCCTACCTTTTCAACTACATAATCAAATCAATCCCCCCGATAATTTTGTACGTGGTAATCATGTCTCCTCCAAACTCTTCTGTTTTCCAGTAACATGAAGTTGAATCCTCCTTGTCGTATTGGAGTTTGATATTGCGGAACTGAACCCAACAAACTCTTCTTGGAGCCAGTTCCAATTCCTTTGCTTGTTCTCCTGAGAGAAGAAGAAGGGGGGGGGGGGGCGGATGTGTGGTCCAAGATTGCCACGAGAAGCTCTAATGCAAACTTGCTTTCACCTATTGCCTCTGTTCACCTAATAATCATCATGTACCCGGAATATAGATATTTAGACAGTTGTGGGGTTATATCCTGGGGGAGGGTCAGTGGTTTGACCTTCTGGTGGGTAATGGGGACAGCGATACAAGCCTATGATATATATATATATATACACTGGTTTCCTGTCCCAACAAAAAGAAGCACAAGTATTGTGTTCATTTAGCATAAGTTACCCCAATATTATTTTTCGTTTTCTTTCACATATGCTCACGGTAAATAAAGAAAACGATACTTTACGATACTTTATGGCAAACAAGTATATTTTAAATATAGCCCAAGTGACTGGCCACAATTTGAATAAAATAAATAAATAAATTTTTTTTTATTCAGGAAAACTACATACATAGTTGAGTTACAAACCTAATGCTGGATTTATAGATAGAGCTAGTACATACACTAGCTAAAGCCACTATTACGCATAGCGTTTCGAACAAGGTTAGGGGGGGGGGGGGTCACTTCGACTAAAACTTAATAGTAATTGAACTTAAAGTATAAATTGAGTCAAAATAAAAAAATAAAAAAGGGGGAACATGGCAGAAATTAGCCATTATACAAGTTGGTCAACAAACAGCATTGTTTAAAACAGTAAGACATGGGTTGACATTTAGACATTTGGACAGACAGACAAGACATTTGGTTGACAAATGATTTAGGGGTAAGTTAGGTTACAGGGAATTTATTAGGTAGTACTTAGTTTTTATCTTAAACTGGTTGAGAGAGGTACAGTCTTTGACATGATTGGGAAGGTCATTCCACACTCTGGGTCCCTTGATTTGTAGAGCATTTCTAGTTTGATTAAGTCGTACTCTTGGAATAGCAAATAGGTATTTGTTTCTGGTGTGGTGCTCATGGGTTCTGTTACAACCTTCTAAGAGCCTTTAAAGCTCAGCATTGACATTACAATTCAGAGTTTTAAATATATAGAGTACACATGAGAGGATGTGCAGTGACTTAATGTCTAACATATTCAGAGATTTGAGTAAGGGTACCGAGTGATGTCTGGGGCCAGAGTTGAATATTGTCCTAATGGCAGCTTTGTGTTGAGTAATTAGAGGGCGTAAATGATTTTGGGTAGTAGAACCCCAAGCACAAATACCATAGTTGAGGTAAGGATAGACGAGAGAGTAATAGAGAGTCACCAGGGCAGTGGTGACCGTGGTGGCGTTGTGACCACGGCAATATAAACGAAGTCGGGTTCATAATTAATAATAATAATACTTATAATAAGGAATAATAATAATAATAAGAAAAGGAAAAGAATAAAAACGAATGCATTACAGTTTCTAACGACAAGGAATTAACGCGTTAACATATATAGTAGTTTCCCTAAAATATTATGAAAGAAAACGTTAAAGCATTATAAGAAAACTTTCAATAGTCAGGGGTAGCTAAAATAATTTTTAATGCACAATATCCATGGGTAACAAATTTACCTGAGGGCCACTAACACTAGGGGGGGCCCGAGCGACGAGGACAGGAAGCCAGCGGCTTGTCGAAGGTCCTCTCCCCCTCATTTGCCGTGATAATCTCTTCCAATTAGATTTCTTTTCCTTAAAGTCTGTCATTATTCCTAAGCTTGAGTTGGATTTTTTTTAACACCTGGATTTTACCTCAATTATCATAAGCCTGCTCTAGTGGCCTCGACCGGGACAGGAAGCCCGCGGCTTATAGCAGTCCCTGTGGTTCAGTGGTAACACACGGGGGAGGACTGACTACTATGACGACTAACTATATATATATATATATATATATATATATATATATATATATATATATATATATATATATATATATATATATATATATATATATATATATATATATACATGTGTTGCGTAAGTGAAACGCAACACAGAATTCTACTCGAATGCCTCCTTCAGCTCCTGCAGATGTCTGACATCAGGTACCTGCAGAAAAATGTCGTCAACATACCTGCAGTATATGGCCGGTTTCAAGTCGATGCCAACTAAGACCTTCTGCTCATTGGTACCCATGTAGAAGTTCGCAAACAGGACACCTAGGGGAGAACCCATGGCGGCCCCATCTACTTGCTTATACATGTGCCCATTTGGACCCAAGACAGGCGCCTCTTTAGTGCAGGTCTGGAGTAGCTTTCTAAGTATGTTTTCTGGTGTGTGAAGAGGAGTACAGACCGGATCACGATACATTCTGTCCGGAATCATCCCGATTGTTTCATCCACAGGTACGTTGGTAAACAGTGACTCTACATCCAAAGAGGCTCTTATCCCTGTGGCCTGTGCTCCCCGCAGTAAGTCGACGAATTCCTTTGGAGACTTCAGGCTGAAAGCACAAGGTACATAAGGAGTCAGCAAGTCGTTGAGTCGCTTCGCCAGTCTGTACGTGGGTGTATCTGGCTGATGATTGGCCGAAGTGGGTTTCCAGGCTTGTGTGTCTCGTGTGTGTGTGTGTGTGTGTGTGTGTGTGTGTGTGTGTGTGTGTGTGTGTGTGTGTGTGTGTGTGTGTGTGTGTGTGTGTGTGTGTGTGTGTGTGATAAAAGCGGGGGGTCCAAGAGCTAACAGCTCGATCCCGCAGGCACAACTATAGTCAATACACAGCCACAAGGACATCAGAGCCACCTTCACCCCCTTTTATTTTCCTCTCTCTCTCTCTCTACATAAATGTCTCTCCCCTTAAAAAGGTATAAATTAAGGAAAAAAGCCGGCCGTCCGGTATAAAGACAAGCCCAAGCTGGGCAAAAAAAAGCTGCCTTTGACCAGCTTTGAGCGGCGCGACATCAAAAGAAACCCGTTACTGTGATGTTGGTTTTTTTTATAATTAACTTGGTCGTTTTATGTTGGGGAGCAATTGTAATTCAATCAATAAGCTCTGCCTCGCTCTTGATGACCAGAGATTGCGCAGAGAGCGGCCGTGGCACCTGCACTTCCAGACGTTGTGTCTGCGCCAAGTTATTCGTTACAGCAATTGTGATTTCTGTGTGTAAGGGAGTGTAAGGTCGGCCGAGCGGACAGCACGCGGGACTTGTGATCCTGTGGTCCTGGGTTCAATCCCAGGCGCCGGCGAGAAACATTGGGCAGAGTTTTTTTCACCCTATGCCCCTGTTACCTAGCAGTAAATTAGGTACCTGGGTGTTAGTCAGCTGTCACGGGCTGCTTCCTGGGGCCTGGTCGAGGACCGGGCCGCGGGGATACTAAAAGCCCCGAAATCATCTCAAGATAACCTCAAGATAAGGGCAAAGAGAGAGAACGGTCTATTGATATAGCTCGAGTGCATGGGGGGGGGGGGGAGTTGTGTAAAACCCTGGTTTGTGTCTCGGAGAGGCTGCAGGATCCAGTAAGTTCAGTAGAACTTCTGGTTTCAATTTTTTTTTTACCATGTCGTAGTTCAGTCGATCAAGGCAGTGTATGGGATGCTCTCCGACGCAGGTTCGAATCCTCGTCACGGCCCTTGTGGATTTGTTCATTGGGTCTGTGTCTTTTGCATGCCTGCTTGTTTGGGGGGGGGGGATTTTTTTTTGCCTTTTTAATGTCTTCCTTCTCGTCACGCTTGAGGGTGAGTTACACGACTTTGAATTTAAGTTCGCGGTGGATGAGTGCTTGCACTCTGAGACGGTGGACATTGTCGCTTCTCTCACTTGTAAATATGTCCTTGGTGTTCCCTGTCAATTCTGAGCTGGACGGTAGAGCGACGGTCTCGTTTCATGCAGGTCGGCGTTCAATCCCCAACTGTCTAGGAGGATTAGGCACCATTCCTTTCCCCCGTCCCATCCCAAATCCTTATCCTGATCTCTTCCAAGTGCTATATAGTCGTAATGACTTGGCGCTTTCCCCCTGATAGTTCCCTTTTTCCTTCCCTGTCAATCCTGACTGTGTTTGAATTCATAATCCTTATTTTTGGATTCATGCTAATTATGTCTCTCACGTGTGTCTCTTTTGCCTCTAAAACACTGATGAGCCTTGTCTCCTCTTGTTTGTTTTAGGCATAGTTGGCAGGTGTGTTATTACCTAAGTGTAATTACCTAAGTGTAGTTACAGGATGAGAGCTACGCTCGTGGTGTCCCGTCTTCCCAGCACTCTTTGTCATATAACGCTATATACGACAAGGGTGTGTATGTGTGTGTGTGTGTGTGTGTGTGTGTGTGTGTGTGTGTGTGTGTGTGTGTGTGTGTGTGTGTGTGTGTGTGTGTGTGTGTGTGTACTCACCTATTTGTGCTTGCGGGGGTTGAGCTTTGGCTCTTTGGTCCCGCCTCTCAACTGTCAATCAACAGGTGTACAGATTCCTGAGCCTACTGGGCTCTATCATATCTACACTTGAAACTGTGTATGGAGTCAGCCTCCACCACTACCGTGTGTGTGTGTGTGTGTGCTTGTTGTACTTGTCGTGGTTGAGCTTCAGCTCCTTAGCCTCGCCTCTGAACCTTTAATTGCCTGGAGTACAGGGGGCTCCAAGTCTATTGGGGTTCAGGTGAAGCTTTGTATAGAGTCTGCCTCTCGCAGATAGGCCTATATAGGCCTATATAGGATTATATAGGGATATATTAAAGTACATAAGAGTGCATGGGAGCACCCGGAACTACGTAGATAAGACAGACGGGAGAAACTAGGCCTATTTAGCCCTGCGTTGTGGTACTCTTAAAGGAAGTGAACATGTCTTGCTAATAGACAGTACAAAGTACTTTCTGAGTGAATAATGGCAATAGTATAGCATAAGGCTCTCTCCACACTCTCCTCTCCCATATATCCAACTCCCTTAACCCTCCCTTCCTCCACTCACACCCCCTCCCACTCCCCATCCCACTAGCCTGTATCACAGGCTCGAACTCAGAACAGCACTCTGAGGAGACCGGATATTTAACAGCACAAATAGAGGAAGAGCGATAAATAGTGATGCAATGGTCACTATAAAGAGACTAGGGGAGAGAGGTTTAAGGGGCAGAACAAAGGGGAAAGTGAATCAGGGGGGTAAGACAGAAGAGGGGAGAGGGGAAGAGGGGTCAAAAATGAGGGGACGTTTGATACTTGTTTAGTGAAAGGCTTAAGGGCCAGACGATAAGCCTAGAGTAGGATTTAAGGATATGACCATAAGGGATTGTCAGTAATCTTCAGTAGCAGAGAGGGGAGAGGAGAGAGGGGAAGTGAGAGGGGAAGAAGATAAGAAAGAAGGAGAAACAAGAAAGGGAAAATAAAGCAAGAACAATTGACTACTAAAAACATCACATCAATGGAAACAAATGATAACCAGGACCCAAGATATGGAAATAAAATTAAGAAAACGAGAAAAAGATAAATAAAAAAATTGAGAAGTGAGATAAGAGATAACGGAAGGGAAACAAGGGGAAACAAAACAAAGTAAGAAAAGCAGGAGAAGCGAGAAAAAAGAGACACACAAGAAAGAACAAATGAATAACAGCAAACACAGGAAGATAAGAATAGTGACAAATATATATAAAAAATGTGAAATATAAGATACAGAAAAAGGAACGAAAGAGATAATTAGAGAAAATGGAGAATTGGAACACGAGGGAAGAAAACTGATAGTAAATTAAACAATAAACAATAACACATGAAGAAAATGGAGAGAAGCAAATAATCAAAGAATAAAGGAGAGAGTAACAAAGAAAGGGGAACAGAGTGACACACAAGAAAGGAAGAGAAGAGGAGGAGGAGGAGGAAGATGAAACAGGAAGAAAAGAAATGAATAAGATGAAACGGAAAGGGGGCGCAAATAGGAGATAGAGAAGAAAGGACGGAGGAGGAGAGACAGAGCAACACTGAGCTACGAAGCAAGAGACAAAGGGAAATATTGGATAAAGAAGGAGAGATAAATGGAAGAAGAATTAAGATCATTGAACTGAAAAGGAGGAAAATGGATTGAGAAACAACAGAAAGAAATTGACAGGAGATAATAATAAGATTTAAGACAAGCCCCCCTGTCAACCAGTCAACCACAATTCAACCCTGTCAACCACCCCCCCACACCCCCCCCAAGGAAACGTCTCAAGCCCAATACATCATCCTCAAGTCGGCCACAGCAAACAAGCCAATCACCACTGAGAGACCAAACATGGCTGCCACCACCACCACCACCACCAAACAACCACTCCTCCCCCCCCCTACCACAGTGGGGGGGCTAGGGGGGGGGGTAGTTGGTTGGGAGACGGCTGGCTGGTTGGCCCTCAGACCTTCAGGGTAGGAAGTAGGTAGTAAAACTTCTTTATTGTTTGTCTTAGACGTATTATTAAGGTCTGCGATCACAGATTGTGGTGGATTGTGTATAGAGGGCGGGGTTATTCAGGCGTGTGGGAGGGGTGATTGTGGTAGGGGGGGGGAAGGATTGTGGTGGTGTAGGGAGAAGGATTGTAGTAGTGGAGGGGGAAAGGATTGTGGTTGTGTAGGGGGGTGATTGTGGTTGTGTAGGGGGGAAGGATTGTAGTAGTGGAGAGGGGGGAAGGATTGTGGTTGTGTAGGGGGGTGATTGTGGTTGTGTAGGGGGGAAGGATTGTAATAGTGGAGAGGGGGAAGGATTGTGGTGGTGTAGGGGGTAGTGATTGTGGTGCTTTAGAGGGGAAGGATTGTAGTAGTGGAGGGGGGGAAGGATTGTGGTGGTGTAGGAGGGAATGATTGTGGTGCTTTAGAGGGGGGGAAAGGATTGTGGTGGTGTAGTGGAAAGCTACCACCACTACCACCTTCCCCAACAATCAACATTAACAATATTCTGAACCCCCAGAAAAAACACACACACACAAAAATTTTCAAATTTCAAATCAGAATCACATAAATTTTGCTCAGTTACACAAGCCAATAATTTTTAGCACAATATTCTCATTGGAACATTTTCATCACCAGGAAATGACATTTCTCACTTATTTTTCTCACTCGTAAATGTTATTAAAATAACGAAAGCTCTTGCTGTAAGTTAATCCCTATTTATGCACGATTGTAAAAAGCCACAAAGGATTTACATCCTTAAAAAACTGCTCCCCAGAATTAATGTTGAAACGTCTAATGAAATTTGGTTTTATATATAAATGTCGAATGTCACAATGTCGTGAAGGAACTACATACAGTGCCGGTCTGGGTTCGATTACCCTCGGGATAAAAGTGGCTTCGAACCCGACATTCACGTGTAAGAATGGTAATTAGCCACTCCAGCCAAAGATTCTAACAAGGAATGGAAAGATATCTAAGGTATCTTTAGATATCTATACCTGTTCCTTTGGCTGGAGCATAGCGCGTAGGATCGTCAGAGATGTAAATCAGGTCATTTGAGGTCTGATCGGTGGTATTAAGATAGGCCTGACCCATAGGGAGCCGGTCGGCCGAACGGACAGCACACTGGACTTGTGATCCTGTGGTCCCGGGTTCGATCCCGGGCGCCGGCGAGGAAACAATGGGCAGAGTTTCTTTCACCCTATGGCCCTGTTAACTAGCAGTAAAATATGTACCTGGGTGTTAGTCAGCTGTCACGGGCTGCTTCCTGGGGGTGGAGGCCTGGTCGAAGACCGGGCCGCGGGGACACTAAAAAGCCCCGAAATCATCTCAAGATAACCTCAAGATAACCTGACCCCCCCTAGCACCCCCCTCACCTCGTAATTAGTGAAATGTGGCTGGATGATTCCCTAGACTTTTATCCATAACATGTTTAATCTGAAAAAGAGTTTTGACAGTTCAGTATTTCATTTTCCGAGACGTAGAGGGGAAATAGAGAATAGAGACAGAGACAGAGAGACAGAAGACATAGAGAAAGGTAATAGATAAGACCAGGTAACCACCCCTACCCCCCCCACCTCTCCATCTAAGTATTAATAAGCTTACACACAACACATGACCCATCATCACCTGTCAAGTAATTAGCAATTACCCTGTTCAGTCTAACCTCTAATTACCGAGTCTTATTTCCCGTCTGTGTTGTTCCGTCTTGACGTCGTCTGTATACCAGTAAACCGCCTGGTTTACGGGAGTAAACCAACGATATTATTAGTGAAGGATTTACCCTTGGTTTACTTCATACCGAACACATTATTAATAAAGCACTTCTGTGTAAACTACAACACCCACATTATTAGTAAAGGTGTTCTGTGTAAACTAGAACACCCACATTATTAATAAAGCACTTCTGTGTAAACTAGAACACCCCACATTATTAGTAAAGCACTTCTGTGTAAACTAATTCAACGACATTATTAGTAAAGATCTGTTGCTCGGTCTCAATTTACGATAATCGTACTTTCTCCCTCTTTACTATTCTCTTTGTTTCTTCTCCTCTTTGTTTCTTCTCCTCTTTGTTTCTTCTCCTCTTCTCTCTCTCTCTCTCTCTCTACTCCCTCTTCTCATTGTCTCCTCTCAGCCATCTATTGTAAGCAGCAGTGCCGCTGAGGTTGTAGTGAAGAGAGAGAAAGAGAGAGAGAGAGAGAGAGAGAGAGAGAGAGAGAGAGAGAGAGAGAGAGAGAGAGAGAGAGAGAGAGAGAGAGAGAGAGAGAGAGAGAGAGAGAACCTTAGTCTCATTTCCCAATTCCTTACACCCTTAGGTGTCAGAACTTCTAAGAACAAGTCCTGTTCTTATGTAAGAACAGGACGCCCTTGATAAGTCCTGTTCTTATGTAAGAACAGGACGCCCTTGTTAAGTCCTGTTCTTATGTAAGAACAGGACGCCCTTGACAAGTCCTGTTCTTATGTAAGAACAGGACGCCCTTGATAAGTCCTGTTCTTATGTAAGAACAGGACGCCCTTGATAATGGTTCTTATGTAAGAACAGGACGCCCTTGATAATGGTTCTTATGTAAGAACATCAATGTTATCTACTCTCATTATGTACCTTTTAAATAAAGACGAATAATTTAAATATTCTCAATAAATAAAATCAATAAAGATCTTCCTCAGCAAGCATAAGAAATAATGCCGGAACGCATGAGGAAGTCTTCAAGAAGTGTCGGACCAACCAGGCTGTGGTGGGCATGTGGGGCCTGCAGGCCGCGTCAAGCAACAGCCTGGTGGATCAAGTTATTACTAGTCTAGCCTGGCCTCGGGCCGGGCTTGGGGGAGTCGAAACACTCCCAGAACCCCATCAAGGTACAATCCAGGTCCAAGAACTAAAGCTCGATCCTGGTGGTTCAGATAGGATTTAATACATACACACTTGTCATGCATATACACATACATATAAATACATGCGAATACATATACTGTACATTCATGCATACAGGTATACATGACTGTATGCAAAAATGAATTTTTATCTTTCTAGGCTTAGTAAGTCATTAATTAGGGAGTTGTTAGCCAGATTCTCTCTCTCTCTCTCTCTCTCTCTCTCTCTCTCTCTCTCTCTCTCTCTCTCTCTCTCTCTCTCTCTCTCTCTCTCTCTCTCTCTCTCTCTCTCTCTCTCTCTCTCATCCTTTTCTTCCTTTCTTTTAAGATAAGAATACTAGCCTTTGTGGTGGGGTGTGCAGGCTGCCTTTGAAGTGAAGTGTGTGAGAGGGGGGGAGGGGGGAGCTGGGGAGAGGGGAGAGAGAGGGGGGAGAGGGAGAGGCTGTGAGGGGAGAGAATGAGAGGTTGGGGAAGGCAGGAGAGAGAAAGAGAGAGAGAGAGAGAGAGAGAGAGAGAGAGAGAGAGAGAGAGAGAGAGAGAGAGAGAGAGAGAGAGAGAGAGAGAGAGAGAGACGAGAAGCACTCCCAGTTGTCTAAAGTGATTTACTCTTAAGTAAAGCAACTAACAATATCAACTCTTTATTAGATCTCTTTATTAGATCTATCAATTACCTTTATTACTAATAATTACTAGTATGACACAGTGTGGTTATAATTTACGATGATTATTAGCTATAATACCACACTCACATACAAACATCTGTGTTACACGTGTCCCAGACATGCCTCAGACTGGGATTCGAACCCCGGCGTCTCATTCAGCTCGACTCTTCAAGCATACCACAACAGTCTGATAAGTCAGATATGTCGCATAACAACGAGACGTTATTAAAGATGTTTACAAAAGGAAAAATTCCTCCGTTTGATGATTAAGAACTAACCAAAATATCTAGTTAGTAATTTAGTTAATAATTAGTAATTAAACATATATTTAATAATTTCTGTTGGTGTTATGAGGGTAAATTTAGTCAAATAAAATGTCGAATAACTTGTATTTATTGAGGATAATATTTAAAATATGTATAGTATGTCAAATATACTGGTTATACTCATTCAGTGGTTATACGCTGTGTTAAACAGCCTGGTTTTTGTTCGATCTATTTTCATAATTATTCGCATAAGTTGAGGGGTATTTGGGGGTTTTAAACACGCTAAATGATTTCCGTAATGAGTGTGTACCAGTCTAATGGTGCTGTTTGGAGACTGAGCTTCGGCACTTGGGTTCCCGCCTCTCAACTTTTTTGCGAGCGATTCACTCCGTGGTTCGTGTTAGTTTGATGATCCTGTACTGGGGTTCTGTGGCATGTTTCTGTGTCTCATTAGTGTTCATAGTTCACACCTGTGTCTCATTAGTGTTCATAGTTCACACCTGTGTCTCATTAGTGTTCATAGTTCACACCTGTGTCTCATTAGTGTTCATAGTTCACACCTGTGTCTCATTAGTGTTCATAGTTCACACCTGTGTCTCATTAGTGTGGACATTAGTCTTACTAGAACACACACACACACACACACACACACACACACAGCCTGGTGTGTGTGTGGGGCCTCGTAGCCTGGTGGATAGCGCGCAGGACTCGTAATTCTGTGGCGCGGGTTCGATCCCCGCACGAGGCAGGAGCAAATGGGCAAAGTTTCTTTCACCCTAAGTGCCCCTGTTACCTAGCAGTAAATAGGTACCTGAGAGTTAGTCAGCTGTCACGGGCTGCTTCCTGGGGTGTGTGTGTGTGTGTGGTGTGGGGGGAAAAAAAAAAAAGTAGTTAGTAGTTAGTTAGTAAACAGTTGATTGACAGTTGAGAGGCGGGCCGAAAGAGCAAAGCTCAACCCCCGCAAAAACACAACTAGTAAACACACACACACACACACACAGTTACAAGTGGAGTCCCGCAGGGGTCAGTCCTTGGACCTATACTGTTTCTGGTATATGTAAATGATCTCCCAGAGGGTATAGACTCGTTTCTCTCAATGTTTGCTGATGATGCAAAAATTATGAGGAGGATTGAAACAGAGGATGATAGTAGGAGGCTACAAGATGACCTAGACAGACAGAGTGAATGGTCCAACAAATGGCTGTTCAAGTTCAACCCGAGTAAATGCAAAGTAATGAAACTAGGCAGTGGAAACAGGAGACCAGACACAGGATACAGAATAGGAGATGAAGTACTTAATGAAACGGACAGAGAGAAAGATCTAGGAGTTGATATCACACCAAACCTGTCTCCTGAAGCCCACATAAAGAGAATAACGTCTGCGGCATATGCGAGGCTGGCTAACATCAGAACGGCGTTCAGGAACCTGTGTAAGGAATCATTCAGAATCTTGTACACCACATATGTAAGACCAATCCTGGAGTATGCGGCCCCAGCATGGAGCCCGTACCTTGTCAAGCACAAGACGAAGCTGGAAAAAGTTCAAAGGTATGCTACTAGACTAGTCCCAGAACTAAGAGGCATGAGTTAAGAGGAAAGGCTGCGGGAAATGCACCTTACGACACTGGAAGACAGAAGAGTAAGGGGGAGACATGATCACAACCTACAAAATCCTCAGGGGAATCGACCGGGTAAACAAGGATGAGCTATTCAACACTGGTGGGACGCGAACAAGGGGACACAGGTGGAGACTGAGTACCCACATGAGCCACAGAGACGTTAGAAGGAACTTTTTCAGTGTCAGAGTAGTTAACGGATGGAATGCATTAGGAAGTAATGTGGTGGAGGCTGACTCCATACACAGTTTATAATGTAGATATGATAGAGCCCAGTAGGCTCAGGAACCTGTATACCTGTTGATTAACGGTTGAGAGGCGGGACCAAAGAGCCAAAGCTCAACCCCCGTAAGCACCATATAGTACATATGTGACATATTCCAAGCCATATTTTTTTTTCAAGGCATTAACTCTTCCTCTCAGTTTTATTAAACAATAGAGATTTTATACCTAATTTTACAATAACATGAGTTACTTTACAATTTATTTAAATATTTTAATTCTGTTTTATTATTTATATAAAACTGTAATATCAATATAGGTAAAGGTCCAGTACTAATGGTAATATCTTAACATACTAAGAAGGTTAGGTTAGGTCGGTGTTTTCTATTCAGCTTTTAAAGGTAAACTAAAATATCCACAATAAATTTATATGTCACATAGGCACTTACTCATAAACAAAATATTGACTATAAGCAAGAGCGAGAAAACGGATTGCACCCACCACCCAGATTAAGACTCACCTGCTGACAAGACCCCCCCCCCACCAAATATTCACCCCTCACCCCTCACCCCTCACACCCCTCACCCCTCACTCAATTACCTCACCTGCGGATGTTAGCTACGCCTTCACACGCCCAATCTCCACTGACGCTCACTAGATTAACCTTACCTGAGGTAGTTAAATATGTTTTCTCACCTCGTGTGAGGAAACCAAATATTGGTTTTTGATTAGGGAGACGGGTTTAATTTTTTACAGCTTTTTTGATATCTATCTTCCCCTCTTCTCTCTCTCTCTCTCTCTCTCTCTCTCTCTCTCTCTCTCTCTCTCTCTCTCTCTCTCTCTCTCTCTCTCTCTCTCTCTCTCTCTCTGTCTGTCTGTCTGTCTCTCTCTCTCTCTCTCTCTCTCTCTCTCTCTCTCTCTCTCTCTCTCTCTCTCTCTCTCTCTCTCTCTCTCTCTTGGTTAGCATGTTTGTGTGTTATAATTTCTGGGGGGAGTTTGGTGTGGTGTCTTGGGTTGTTTTCGTGTCTTGCAGGGTCGGGGTTTGATTCCCGAGGGTGCTATACGTGATTGGGGCGTCATTCCTTCACGCTGTGCTTATAGTCTAGTTCTATGTGTCTTAGATTTTTGGTTGTTTATCCTGGTATCTATATGGTATGCCTTGTATCCATTGGTATTCTGTATGTTCTTATATGCCAGACCCTTATCCTCGTAATCCAGCTCATTGTGCTTATATCCCAGCTCCTTGTCCTCATACCCCAGCTCCTTGTCCTCATATCCCAGCTCCTTGTCCTCATACCCCAGCTCCTTGTCCTCATATCCCAGCTCCTTGTCCTCATACCCCAGCTCCTTGTCCTCATACCCCAGCTCCTTGTCCTCATACCCCAGCTCCTTGTCCTCATACCCCAGCTCCTTGTCCTCATATCCCAGCTCCTTGTCCTCATACCCCAGCTCCTTGTCCTCATATCCCAGCTCCTTGTCCTCATACCCCAGTTCCTTGTCCTCATACCCCAGCTCCTTGTCCTCATACCCCAGCTCCTTATCCTCATACCCCAGCTCCTTGTCCTCATACCCCAGCTCCTTGTCCTCATACCCCAGCTCTTTGTCCTCATATCCCAGCTCCTTGTCCTCATACCCCCAGCTCCTTGTCCTCATATCCCAGCTCCTTGTCCTCATACCCCAGCTCCTTGTCCTCATACCCCAGCTCCTTGTCCTCATATCCCAGCTCCTTGTCCTCATATTCCTTTCAAGTCTTTCATATTAATTTATATCTAGCAGTTTCTCTTGAGAATTAACGCAGGAGTATTTCCTCACATTCGATTTGTGTTTCCTGCTTCTATCTGTGTCCTCTTGTGCCTGCTTTTCTCTCAGTTGGAAAATGTGGTCCTTGTGTATGTTTATTTTCTTGAGTATCTTGTATGTAGTGAGCATATCCACCCCCCCCCCTCACCCTTCTCTGTAGCTCATTTCCTCTGCGGTTTCGCAAGGTGGGGATTTTTGCTACTGGGATTACAGTAGAATTTTCCGGAATCTGCAGCGATGGTCGTATTAAATCTGGTGGGGTTGATTACTTTGTTACCAGTTGGTGATGGAGGAGGAACAGGAGGTGGGAGAGAGTTACGGAAGCCAGTGGATCTCTCCACGACACAAACCAGGAACATCGCGTAGTAAGTCTTACCACACGGCAACTGTTAGGCAAAAAAACGGGTCCCTAGAGCTGGAGCTGCACACACACACACACACACACACACACACACACACACACACACACACACACACACACACACACACACACACACACACCGGCAGCCATGAGGCAAGCGTTCGCCCCCCCCCCCCACACACACACACACTCGGAGTAAGAGAACCCTTAATTTCCTGTTAGTTTAGGTGATCAAGGCGACTGTGTCGTTCAGCGGAAGGCATTAAGCGCTGTTTTATACCTTTTTCAGGAGAGAAAATAGCAACAGGACTTAATCACAAAAGGACCTTGGCTTCATCAAAGCATCAGCTGCCTTCAAAGGGAATCAAAAACTCCTGAAGCCTCCTTTTTTCAGTTTCATTTCCGAAAGCAAACACAGCCAGAGGAGGGTTTGTGTGTGTGTCTGTGTGTGTGTGTGTGTGTGTGTGTGTGTGTGTGTGTGTGTGTATGTGTGTGTATGTGTGTGTATGTGTGTGTGTGTGTGTGTGTGTGTGTGTGTATGTGTGTGTGTGTGTGTGTGTGTGTGTGTGTGTGTGTGTGTGTGTGTGTGTGTATTCACCTAGTTGTGTTTGCGGGGGTTGAGCTTTGCTCTTTCGACCCGCCTCTCAACTGTCAATCAACTGTTTACTAACTACTTTTTTTTCTTCTCTCCACCACACCCCCCCCCCCCTCAGGAAGCAGCCCGTGACAGCTGGCTAACTCCCAGGTACCTATTTACTGCTAGGTAACAGGGGCATTCAGGGTGAAAGAAACTTTGCCCATTTGCCTGGTGCGGGAATCGAACCCGCGCCACAGAATTACGAGCCCTGCGCGCTATCCACCAGGCTACCAGGCCCCCACTGGTAGCCTGTGTGTGTGTGTTGACAGTTGAGAGGCGGGACCAAACAGCTGAAGCTCAACCCCCGCAAGCACAAATAGGTGAGTACACACCGACACACACACAACAGCTGTCTAACTCCCAGGTACCTATTTACTGCAAGATGAACAGAGGCATCAGGTGAAAGACGCAATTTATTTTTCTGTCTCAGCCGGGAATCGAACCCAGGTCAGTGTGTGTGTGTATATACGCATGTTTCTTTCAGTTACATATAAGAACAAACTGAAAAAGTTTGATATCTTTCCTGAGGTGAGCGCTATATAGCACCTTGATAAAGGTCAGCCCTAAAGGTCAAACTTAGAAGGTCAAAGGTCTAATGGTCAATTTTGAAGGTTAAAATTCTCATTTCAGAATCAAAGTCAAAAGTTCAAAGATAACGGTCACATGCACAGCATTAAAAAGTTAACTACGGGGCTCACCATAGCCCGTGCTACTTGGAACTTTTTGTTCCAAGTAGCGAATCTTAAACAACAACAACAACATTAAAAATTAAACTCAAAGGTCTAAGCAATAGCTCATAGAACACTACAGAATAACGTTCAAGATAAGAACGAATCATTCAGAACCTTGTATACCCACGTATGCCAGACTAATACTGGAGTATGCAGCTCCAGCATGGAGTCCATGCTGTCTAGTCAAACACGAAGCGAAGTTAGAGGTATGCCACCAGGCTAGTCCCAGATCTGAGGGGCATGAGCTATGAGGAAAGATTACTGGAACTGAACCTCACGACACTAGAAGACAGACGAGTTAGGGGAGACATGATCACTACCTATAAAATCATATCCCCCCAGGAAGCAGCCCGTAGCAGGTGTCTAATTCCCAGGTACCTATTTATTCCCCCCTGCTAGGTAACAGGGGGCATCAGGGTGAAAGAAACATTTTTTGCCCATTTGTCTCCGCCTCCACCGGGGATCGAACCCGGAGCCCCAGGACTACGAATCCGAAGCGCTGTCCACTCAGCTGTCATGACAGGCAGACTCCATTCACAGCTTCAAATGTAGATATGATAGAGCCCAGTAGGCTCAGGAATCTGTACACCAGTTGATTGACAGTTGAGAGGCGGGACCAAAGAGCCAGAGCTCAACCCCCGCAAGCACAACTAGGTGAGTACAACTAGGTTAATACTATAATTGTAAACATGTAAGAAAATTAATAATTTTTGTTGTTGGTGACGATCATCATCAAATGATTTGACTAATTAGGCCTAACTAGGCTGTTGGCAACCCTCCCACCTTGTTATTTAATCAAATTCATCTTGCCTTCAATATATAATAAATGCCAAGTCAATGGGGGGTCAGAGATCAATTAATATCAAGTTAATATTGCATTAAAGAATGTAGCATAAGCGAAAAAAAAATATATATTGACAAGATAGAATGGAATCAGTCTTGAGCGGCGTGTGCGCATGCGCGGCCCCGCCCACCACCACCACCTCTCACACCGTATACAAAGCGACCAATTTTTAATACAAATATACCCACACTGCTTTGAGCTGTTGTATCGAGGAGGGGGGGGGGACATAACATGTATCAAAGAGCCCTTTGAGCCACACACCGTGACAATAAGGAGATTATTTTTAATCTTTCCCGGTTGTTATTGAGGATCATTAGTAGTGTCGAAGGAGGGGTGAGTATGCCCTTCTTCCCCGCACACGCCTGCGTAACCGCCACAGATTTGAAAACAAAATTCTTAAATTTCTGCTTATTTTAAATATGTGTAGCTCATCGTGCGTGGAAAATATCCATGGTTGCTGTGAGGAAATACACTAGTGATAAGCTGGGGTAAGGTGTCTGGGGGGCGCGCGGCGGAAAGAGATTTATACTTATTCCGCGCCGAGAGTCAAATCTCCCGCCTCTTCAATTCTATCGTTTCAAAACTTTTTCCCGAACGCCGTGGGGAGCGGCAGGTGCTCGGGCAGGAGTGCCAACACCAGCCCGCGGGCTGACCTTCACTCACATTACATAATTACCTTAAAATCGAATGTAATACGTGGTTGAAAGGTTGAATCTATTGTTTGGCGTTGTGGCTAATGTAAAAGATAATTGTATATTGAAGTTTGTGTTAGGGAATTATAAATATTGGCATAGGGGGTAGAGGTGTGAGGCGCGGGGCGTGTGGCAACAGTGCGGGTTAGCCTCACCGCGCGCCGAGGTGTTGTGTTGGAAAAGCTCATTATCTTCAACGGGTTTTATGGAGGGTAGCGAACACTGGGAGAAAAGTTCTCACCTGTTTGTTCTCCCTGTTTGTTCTCTTGTTATCCTCCAGGAGGCGCTAATGTTCCCTGCTCCGGCCTTTGTTCTTCCGCGCGTTTCGTGGGAAGTTATTTTAACTCCGACTTTGATGGTTTGGAGACGTTTGGAGGGAGGTCATTTTCGCGCTTCTTTTTTTTTTTTTAATCTTTCCCGCCTTTTTTAATTCCAGTTCTTTTGTTCTCCTTTGGAAGGAATGTGTTTTTGTTCACTATATGTTCTTCTCCGTTCTTAGCCAATTTGAATTATCAAGCATTATTTTAAATTAACAATATTTTGTTTATATTACTTTATTTAAAACTGAATTTTTTACTGTATTTAGAAGAGGGGAAAAATTTCGCTTTTCACGCGCGTTCGCGAAAAATTTCTTCTTCTAAACTTTTTTTTAGCGTTATTTTGAAGGAACTTTTGAATTTCAATTTTTTTTCATACTTTTGGCCTCATTATAGTTTGAAAAATCAATTAAAAAATGACTTTTATAAGGCATTAATGACAATACTTTTGGCAGTCCAGCAGTTGGAGAGAAGTAAAGTTCGTTGTAAACACGCTAAATTTGAACTTTTTTAACATATTGGAGTGCTCTGTGTGCTCTAATATTGTGCTCTATCATGGTCTAGTTCCTCTGGCTCTATTTTGGTCTAGTTCCCTGGCTCTATTATGGTCTAGTTCCCTGGCTCTATTTTGGTCTAGTTCCCTGGCTCTATTTTGGTCTAGTTCCCTGGCTCTATTTTGGTCTAGTTCCCTGGCTCTATTTTGGTCTAGTTCCCTGGCTCTATTTTGGTCTAGTTCCCTGGCTCTATTTTGGTCTAGTTCCCTGGCTCTATTTTGGTCTAGTTCCCTGGCTCTATTTTGGTCTAGTTCCTCTGGCTCTATTTTGGTCTAGTTCCCTGGCTCTATTTTGGTCTAGTTCCCTGGCTCTATTATGGTCTAGTTCCTCTGGCTCTATTTTGGTCTAGTTCCCTGGCTCTATTTTGGTCTAGTTCCTCTGGCTCTATTTTGGTCTAGTTCCCTGGCTCTATTTTGGTCTAGTTCCCTGGCTCTATTTTGGTCTAGTTCCTCTGGCTCTATTTTGGTCTAGTTCCCTGGCTCTATTTTGGTCTAGTTCCCTGGCTCTATTATGGTCTAGTTCCTCTGGCTCTATTTTGGTCTAGTTCCTCTGGCTCTATTTTGGTCTAGTTCCCTGGCTCTATTTTGGTCTAGTTCCCTGGCTCTATTTTGGTCTAGTTCCCTGGGTCTATTTTGACCCTGTTGCTGGCTCTATTGTGACCTTATAGAGCTTTTGTTGCGAGAGATTATCTTGCAAGATTTTTAGTAACTTATTTACAGCAGTTGTATGAGGCGAATCTGCTTCATCCTTGCTGGTCCTAGAGACTCTCCAAGCTTTGACGAAACCTGTTCATCTTTCCGCCAATGATTCTGGCGGTTATTAAATAATTTACCCACTTGTAAATACCTCCTCTTGGACCAAATTTCAATATTTACACATTTTTTGTATTATTTACCCAAAAAATAATATGTTGATAAGGTTATAGAGCTTCACCAGGTCTATAATGTAATTATAACATAAATACCATTATAGATGAGAGTGAAGAGGACACAGAGGTATCAGAGCGAATTACTGTAATCTGATTACAGATATACTTGTTAAGACGCTATATATTTATATATATATATATATATATATATATATATATATATATATATATATATATATATATATATATATATAATTCTAACGCGAATTTTCTCAATATTTCTTATGTTTTTCTTCACTGTCGGTGGTAGTGAAAATATCAATTCTCCAAAATTCATTTTTATTAATGGTCTGACGCGTAGAAGCGTTTCGTAAGGGCTTCATACATTCTCAAAGACTTCTTTACACTTATCTCTACACTTATGATACACTTGATGCACTGTTTACGAAATATTTGACATATCTTTTGCTTTTTATTGGTTTGGGTGAGGTGGGTAGAATATAATTGTGCATTAATTGGCTGTTGATTGCTGGTGTTGACTCTTTGATGTGTAGTGCCTCGCAGATGTCGAGCCGCCTGCTATCGCTGTATCTATCGATGATATCTGTGTTGTTTGTTAAGACTTCTCTGGTGATGGTCTGGTTGTGAGAAGAGATTATATGTTCCTTAATGGAGCCCTGTTGCTTAGGCATTGTTAGTCGCCTGGAAAGAGGCATTGTTGTCTTGCCTATATACTGAGTTCTTTGGGGCTTACAGTCCCCAAGTGGGCATTTGAAGGCATAGACGACGTTGGTCTCCTTAAATGCCCACTTGGGGACCTTGGGCCAGTGTATGTATGGAACAAGTATATATATATATATATATATATATATATATATATATATATATATATATATATATATATATATATATATATATATATATATATATATATATATATATATACATATATATATATATATATATATATATATATATATATATATATATATATATATATATATCAGAATAAAGTATAAAAAATATGGTGACATCCAAACTGCTTCAGTTAATGAGATCTTGATCTCAAATAACAAGAAAAGTATAGATGATATTTTCAGGAGATGCTCTGTTGACGGCGCATCTGCACGAGATGAGAAAAGTCTGGTCTGGAATTAGCGCCGAGAGGAGCAAAGCCTCTAAGGTGGAGGCTGATAGACTGAAGAATGAGCTGGTTTTTGACTCGTGTTCTTCAGCGAATTAGAACAGGGAGAGAACAGGAGAACTTGTTTGTGTTATAATGCACATCTCTAGGAAGTGTAGAGAGAAGAGAGAGAGAGAGAGAGAGAGAGAGAGAGAGAGAGAGAGAGAGAGAGAGAGAGAGAGAGAGAGAGAGAGAGAGAGAGAGAGACAGAGAGAGAGAGAGAGAGAGAGAGAGAGAGAGAGAGAGAGAGAGAGAGAGAGAGAGAGAGACAGAGACAGAGAGAGAGAGACAGAGAGAGAGAGAGAAGAACTGGGGAAGAACAGAAGCTAATTTTTGTTATCAGAACACGTGAGTTACGGGTTAGAAGAACATTTATGTGTTATATTGGGAACTTCTGAGGTAAATACTTAGAGAGAACAGTTTCTAGGTGAAACAGAA